>NC_086452.1:30379155-30716655 GCF_028390025.1 Pseudophryne corroboree
ATCACTTCATTAAACCATCTGACCCTAACTGGTCTCTCCGATAGCAGGAGGGGTTGTTTTAATCTCTACCTCCCTCCTCTAACTTATTTTCCCCTGCGGCCGCGGAGTCTCACCTCCGTGCTCGAGAAGCTGTACACAGAGGCGCTGCTCCACCCGCACTGCGCCTTCCTTCAGTGCCCGCCAACACGTGCGCCCGGGACTGCGCCCGGGACTGCGCTCCCCGTCCCCTCGCGTGTAGCCGAGCAACAACCTCGGCAAGTATAACACTGCTATGCTATGGCCGGCTCATGACCGGGAGAGAGGCACGACTGAACTCCATCTCCTGAGCACGCGCGCTGCGGGACCCGTCACTCGGTCCCCACAGCGGCGCCTTTAAGTTATCCAACAGGGGGCTGATGTTAAAAAATACATTCTGTTCCAAAACCCCCTATCCTTGTTACACTAGGGCCCCTTACATACGACCAGTACTCACTTTTATATAAGAGGATCTCCTGTGAGAGATGCAGATCCCTTCAGAAGGGATCTTTGTCTCTCCTATACTCGTGGGCTTTGTCCCCCCTTTCTTAGGTTGACGCAGCCGAGTAGTTTTTAAAATCTTTGTCAGGAGCTCTGAGCTCCATGTGCTATTCCTCCAGCACAATTTTCAAAACTGAGGGAGGAGGGATGTGAAGGGGGGGGGGGGGAACCGGCTGTGCAAGCAATATTTTTTTTTAACATTGTGCCACACCTCCGGTTTGCAAGCTTCACACCCCTAATGTATAAAGGAAATCCAGTGTCCCCTAGTGGATGAAAGAGAAATGAGCCATCCTTCTCATTACAGAAAGAAAAAAAAGTCCCTGTCCCACTTGCAATTTTATAATTTTTGGGCAAGACACCCTGAGTGTGCCTGTACAGCGCCCTCGGGGGGTACCTACGGTGAGTTGAAGTTTTATTAATCCTTTTTTGTTTTTTTGTTAAGCCCTATAGCAAACCAGTGGGTGAACTGGACATCCAACATGCATAAGAAAGCAGTGTAAGAACCAAAGACGGTCTAGAAGAACAATATCCTGGCTAGAACATAACATGCTAGAAGAACATCACGCCCACAAGGAGTCTGACAGAGGTAACAGGAAAGCCCAGGATGGAATAAAGGGTCTAATTCAGACCTGACCGCAGCAGCAAAATTGTTCTCTAATGGGCAAAACCATGTGCATTGCAGGTGGGGCAGATGTAACATGTGCAGAGAGAGTTAGATTTGGGTGGGGTGTGTTGAAACTGAAATCTAAATTGCAGTGTAAAAATAAAGCAGCCAGTATTTACCCTGCACAGAAACAAAATAACCCACCCAAATCTAACTCTCTCTGCACATGTTACATCTGCCCCACCTGCGATCAGGTCTGAATTAGGCCCAAAATCCTGCTGATGAAGGAATAACAGTCGGCGGTGTTTTAGCTTACAGAGCCAGCCAGTAGGGTGAGTGCAAGACAGCCCGACCTGAGGAATGACAACTCGTTATCCCCATATAAAGACTAACCAAAATCATGTTACACATGAAGGCAGGCTGCAGAAAAGGTGCGCTACTTCTCATGATGAAGACTCCTATACCCTAGGGGAGAACTCAAGGGGTAAAGGTCTTCCTTTTGTCCTGCCATTCAGTGATCAAGGAAGAGACACTGGTCTCCTCACCAGCCACAGGGCCAAGGAATAAAACTACGGTTTTAACTGAAACTTTATAGGAAGAAGAAAAAAAAAATGGCGGCGACACACCCATATAGGTTGTAGAGCATTAAATATATTTACGGCGCACTGCTTGGACTGAGCTAAGAGCAATTTCTTACCTGTGCCTGGAAGAAGAAGGGGTTCTCCTCCGTCTGGAACGGGAACGTGACCTTGAATGCTTTTTTGATTTCTCATCCTTCTTATCTAAATAAAAACACCTGGGTCAGACGGCTCGCCAGTTATTGGTAGCGCGCAAAACCATCACAGGATCGGCAACTTACCCGGCTCGATGGCAGCCGAAATCAGGGACTGAGCCTCACGAACCCTCTTCATCGCTTCCTCGATGTCTTTGTTCGAGGCATCAGATTTCAGACTTGGCGACACGATCCCCGCTGTTACGTGATTCAGTCTAGCAAACAAATCAATGTCACCATTCAGACAATGCATGTACGTAGACCACATAATCAATACAGATTTGTGAACGAAAACTGCTTTTAATTAAAATAAATATAATTACTTACTTTGTTTCAACGGTGCTCATAAGTTTTAACAGCTGATCTGTTGCAATAGACTAAAACAGAGAAAATAAAAACCACATTAACCATATAATTACAGTAGTTACGCTTCAATAAGTTATTTAATTCATTCATAAACTAGAGAACAAGGCTGGCTGTATATCACGGGAGCTCATCCCATCATCTTGGTGCTACAAGCTGGGACCGCGGCTCGCGCTGTCTGAGAGCGCCGCTCTACTCTAGCCACTGCTACTCTAGCCAACTGTGTACGCCTCTTCTGTTGGAGGTATAAGTACTGGCAGCATCCGGAGTACCAGTGTGCAAATAGAGCACTAAGAACAGCGGGCGGCTGTGATAGACGAAGAGCCTGCCACTGGCTCTAGAGGTCTTACACAATTATGCTGAAGTTCTGTAACACTTGAAAGTGCACTCTATTCTCCCAGCTAACTAGTATAATACACCTTATACAGATGCGCACAATGACAGTGCACAAGTTACAGCAAATGTGAAGCTAAAAAAAAACCCACAGCCATTGATGTCACAACAAGTATACTGACACATCGTGCTCTGCCATCTAACCTTTTTGTCTCATACTTTTATTAGTGACTGAATCTAGGAAACCTAAAAAAATAACAAACAGCCAAGTCCAGGAATGAATCACTAGATATATGGATATATTTATGAATATATCATGACTGAAAGCTTATCCAGCAACTGGATTGCCACCCACCCAGTAGTTTCAGACCAGTCATTGGGGAAATCAAACCTTTCATCCTCTTGGTTGATGAATGTATATAGACAACACAGCTAATACTGCTCGCAGGGCTTGCATACCCTCCTCACTGCCCTAGGTTATAGCTTTATAAAGTCTGATTGCACACTGGCAATTAGAATAAATCATTAATGCTGAATGCCTCTGCTCTGTCTACAGCAGTGTAATGGAAAAGCAGCACAGCAGGCCAGTAATGAAATCGTACCTGTGAGTTTAGATTAGCTCCTGGAAGAGTAAGGGCCGCCAGAGTTGGATCAAGAGTAGGACCTCCCAGTGCAGATAGAGGAACAGCGCCAAGCTGGGGAGATCAAGCAAAGGCTTAGAGATCTAGAGACACAGTAGAACACCTGTATGACACGTAGATTTAATAAACAGAAAGGAATTCAGAGACCGCGCAGAATGGGAGCCTTTTCTTATTCCTGTTTGGTGTTCTAAACAGAATAAAGACTGAAGGAAAGCATACTGATGGCGTTGCATGCATTCCTCTGCGGATATGTACACAGGAGTAAAATAGCAATGGAAAAAGGTGCTATTTTCCACTATGTCACTTTTCACTTCAGGTGGATTTAACACCTTCTGCCTGCATTCCAAATCCGAGATGTACTCATCCGGTAAGCCCAAAGTTGGAATTTTGTATTTATTTTTTTATTACATATTTAGCAGTCTCTGTCACTACATGCAACTCTAATTCTGAGCGAAATGTGATTTGTAAGAGACACTGTTGGCGCAGGGAAGTAGGCAGTCACACACAGCCAAATGAGACAAACCGAGCTGCCGATCTTGTTACACAGGTTACTTTAGCTAATCAGGAGGGCATTCCCTTGATTAAACTTATTTGAACAGCCTTGAAGCAATCCTAATTTGCCAGGCCGTACTTGACAAACAAATGGGCAGGGTGCAGATAAAGCGGAGCCTTCTGAAAAGACGACTTGCAGCACTTTTGGAGCGTGCCAGGTTTGGCGTCTCCCACTTGTCATGTGATGACGGCTACTACTGGTGATAAACAAGATTCAAGCAACTTATCTGGTTGTGCCCAAGTAACACCAGGTTTGATAACATTGACCAAGCCAGGCGATCAAGAGTCACTGGAATTTCTGAGGAGGGGGGGGGGGGGGAAGCTTCTGCGTGTGCAAGTCCTCTCCTATCTCATCAGCATTCTGCCAGCCTGGGGCACTGATGAACTAAAAGCTAAATATCCGAGGCAGCCCTAAACCTTTTGCAGCATGTGCAATTTGCTGTGATAAAAAAAAAAAAAAAAAAAATGTTCACCTAATTTTCACTTTGGACATCTATACTCGCTCCTAAATCAATTGGGAAAAGCACTTGGGCTGCTAATAAGCCACTATGTGCATAGACAAATGGGGAGATCAGCCTGCACCCTAAAAACAAATGCAAATAAATACTGGCTAACAGTATAAAAGTCTATTAGTGGGCAGTAGTCCGATATTTTGAGCTCTTAAAATGTTTAAATGGCTGATTTTTGCATAACTGAAAAAAACGATACAAAGCAAACGTTTTTGTGCTCTAGATTTATTTGGGGTTTATATAAATTCCTATGTTCAGAATGTGCCATAAACAACTGTTCTGTCAATATAATGTCCTCATAGACATGTCCCATTTTTTTAACCCATTATTCTGCATTTTTGCAGGATAAACACACCAAAAATGACAAGTAATAACTAACCAAGTGCCAACAGTTTTTTAGATAAAATAGCTATTTTCCCCAAAGTTTTCACCTGTCTCCCTTTCCCTAACTGGCACCAGGGCGCATCTGCGGGATCTCACATGTAGACCAGAGCCGGCACCCTCTGCAGACAGGGAAAGCGCTGTACGGACAACGACACCTGCAGCTGACCGAACGGCCTGACCTGCATATCGGCGTGCTTTTAGATAGCAGCACGGATATAGAGAGGGGCACTTCATGTAGCACGCACCCCCACATTTAAACATGGGGAGAACATGTACGCCGATAGCCCCCACTCCCCATAACGACACGTCATACATTTACCCCAGAGCTAAACTGTATAGCCAAACTGCAGTCACCGCGCAAACTGGCAACATTGCAACTCAGGCTACATGGAACGGCAACCTGTGTGCAGTATTTATTTATTTTTTAAAATAGGAGTTTAAATCTTGTGTGGGTATGTCACACCGCACCTACAGTACCGCAGGTTAAACAAAGTGAAACAAAGGCAAATGTATTCCATGTCTTAATACAACGTTCTATTGGTCATATTCAATTAGACATGAGAATTTTGCTGCAAAACTTAACACGACCAATTTATTACTACCACAGTTATACGCACGCCTGATTCTAGACCTACCTGAAAAAGATTGGGCACATTCAATTCTTCAAAAATCTGCAGGAAATGTTAATTTTTTTAATTTTTTTTAATGGTGTAATCAGCATGAATCTTAAAAAAAACTTCAAACAAATACTGGACATCAGTATAACGGACTATTACTGTCCCAAATTAAGATATTTTGTGCTTTTGAAATGGCAGATTTGCATTTTTTAATAGCAGTAAGAAAAAAAAGAAAGCTATTTTTTTCCCACCATTAAAATAAAGGCATCCTGGGAGCTAAAGCTTTAACTGTTTGGTACCCGGTCCTCTCCGAACACCTACACCCCATGGTATCCCTGTGGATGCCTATAGAACCTAAAGAAGAAATAAATGCTGTAGCTAAAAGTGCCCACAAGTAGATTTTTTTAGTCATCTGAAGAGACTTTAAAAAATGATTTCAAAAGCACTTGTAACTTCCACCTGTAATTTCAAAGACCGCTGTCCCATCCATAGAGCAAGCCATCTTTTAACCCTATTCTGCACTTGCCGGAAAACAGCCTAGCGCCATCTTAACAGCACTGCAGGCACTGGGCAAAGCAATACAGTGCCCCTACCCACCCATTCACAGGAACAACGAGTTTTATGGTAAGAACTTACCTTTGTTAAAACTCTTTCTGCGAGGTACACTGGGCTCCACAAGGAATGGACAATGGGGTGTAGAGAAGGATCCTGATACGAGGCACCAACAGGCTCAAAGCTTTGACTGTTCCCAGAATGCATAGCGCCGCCTCCTATATCACCCCGCCTCCCTGCACAGGATCTCAGTTTTTAGTTAACCAGCCCAATGCAGTAGCAGGAAAAGAGACGACAACGGTTAGTAGCCACATACACCACACTCTCACGACAGGAGACGTGTCAGCAGCTAATGCCATACCAACCCAAAGAAGCTAAGTGCGTCAGGGTGGGCGCCTTGTGGAGCCCAGTGTACCTCGCAGAAAGAGTTTTAACAAAGGTAAGTTCTTACCATAAAACTCGTTTTCTGCTGCGGGGTACACTGGGCTCCACAAGGAATGGACAATGGGGATGTCCTAAAGCAGTTCCTTATGGGAGGGGACGCACTGTAGCGGGTACAAGAACCCGGCGTCCAAAGGAAGCATCCTGGGAAGCGGCAGTATCGAATGCATAGAACCTTATGAACGTGTTCACAGAGGACCACGTAGCCGCTTTGCACAATTGTTCAAGGGTCGCACCACGTTGGGCCGCCCAAGAAGGTACAACAGACCGAGTAGAATGGGCCTTAAAGTGATCAGGAGCAGAAAGACCAGCCTTCACATAAACATGTGCAATCACCATTCTAATCCATCTGGCCCGAGTTTGCTTGTGAGCAGGCCAGCGACGTTTGTGAAACCCAAACACAACAAAAAGAATCAGATTTCCTAATAGGAGCAGTTCTCTTCACATAGATACGGAGAGCCCGTACCACATCCAAAGACCGCTCTTTGGGGGACAGATCAGGAGAAACAAGTGCCGGAACTACAATCTCCTGTTTAAGGTGGAACGAAGAAACCACCTTAGGTAGATAGCCGGGACGAGTCCGAAGAACCGCACGGTGACGGTGAAATATCAGATATGGGGAACTACAGGACAAGGCAACCAAATACGACACTCTTCTAGCTGAAGCAATAGCCAGCAGAAACACTACATCAGCTGAACCAAGAGGTTCAAACGGAGACTCTTGTAACGCCTCTAAAACCACCGACAAGTCCCAAGGAGCCACAGGCGGGACATAGGGAGGTTGGATACGCAACACGCCCTGAGTAAAGGTATGCACATCAGGTAAGGTCGCAATTTTTCTCTGAAACCACACCGACAAGGCAGAAATATGAACCTTGAGGGAGGCCAGACGTAGGCCTAAGTCCAGGCCCTGCTGAAGAAAAGCCAACAACTTGGCTATACAAAACTTGGAAGCGTCATAATCGTTAGATGCGCACCAAACAAAGTAAGAATGCCAGACCCTATAATAAATCCGAGCAGAAGCCGGTTTCCGGGCCCGCAACATAGTTTGAATGACCGCCTCACAATACCCTTTAGCCCTTAAGACAGAAGCTTCAAGAGCCACGCCGTCAAAGACAGCCGGGCTAGGTCCTGGTAGACACAGGGGCCCTGAACGAGGAGGTCTGGGCGTTGTGGAAGTAGAATTGGACGCTTTGACGATAGGCCTTGCAGGTCTGAGAACCAGTGCTGTCTGGGCCACGCTGGAGCTATGAGAAGCAGAATTCCTTTTTCTTGCTTGAACTTCCGAATTACCCTGGGCAGGATTGACACCGGAGGGAACACGTACGGCAGCCGAAACCTCCACAGTACCGCCAGCGCATCCACGAATGCTGTTTGAGGATCCCTTGTCCTTGCTCCGAAGACCAGGAACCTTGTGATTCTGTCGAGACGCCATCAGATCCACGTCTGTAAGGCCCCACCTTTCCACTAGGAGTTGAAACACTTCTGGATGGAGGCCCCACTCGCCGGCATGCACGTTCTGACGACTGAGAAAGTCTGCTTCCCAATTCAGGACTCCCGGAATGAATATTGCCGATACGGCCGGTAGATGGAGTTCTGCCCACTGTAGAATCCGCAAGACTTCCTTCATTGCTAGGCGGCTTCGAGTGCCGCCTTGATGATTTATGTAAGCCACTGTGGTGGCGTTGCCCGACTGTACTTGAACAGGACGGTTCTGAATTAAATGCTGGGCTAGGTTCAAGGCATTGAAGACCGCCCGCAACTCCAGAATATTGATCGAGAGGAGGGACTCCTCCTTGGTCCACCGCCCCTGAAGGGAGTGTTGCTCCAGCACCGTGCCCCAACCTCTTAAGACTGGCATCTGTCGTCCACAGGACCCAGTCGGATATCCAGAACGGACGGCCTCTGCACAGTTGTTGGTCCCGGAGCCACCGGAGCAGCAACAGACGGACCACCGGTGTAAAAGAGATCATTTGAGACCTGATCCGGTGAGGCAGGCCGTCCCATTTGGCTAGAATCAGCCTCTGGAGAGGGCGAGAGTGAAATTGAGCGTACTCCACAATGTCGAAAGGCTGACACCATGAGGCCCAGCACCTGCATCGCCGAATGTATCGACACTCGCGGACGAGATAGGAAGCAACGAATCCTGTCCTGAAGTTTCAGGACTTTCTCCTGAGACAGGAACAACCGCTGGTTGTGAGTGTCCAATAGTGCTCCCAGATGCACCATGCTCTGAGCAGGGAGCAGGGATGACTTCTCCCAGTTGATGAGCCACCCGTGGGCATGCAAAAACCGGACTGTCACATCCAGGTGACGCAGGTGAAGTTCTGGGGAATTTGCCAGGATTAACAAGTCGTCCAAATACGGCAGTATCCTGACCTCTTGACGGCGGAGTACCCCCGTCATCACCGCCATGACTTTTGTAAAGACTTGCGGAGCAGTTGTTAAACCAAAAGGTAACGTCCGAAACTGATAGTGGCAGTTGCCAATCGCAAATCTCAGGTATTGCTGATGAGGCACTGCTATAGGAATATGCAGGTAAGCATCCTGTATATCCAGGGAGACCATGAAGTCCCCAGGTTCCAAGGCCAGAACTATAGAGCGAAGGGTTTCCATCCGGAATTTGAAAACCTTCACAAACCTGTTCAATGCCTTGAGATTGAGAAAGGGCCGGGAGGACCCATTCGGTTTCGTGACTAGAAACAGCGGAGAATAGTACCCCCGGCCCCTCTGCGCAAGAGGCACCTGTATTACGACTCCTGTTGCCAGGATGGTCTGTACGGGTCTGTACCACCGAATGTACAGTGTTTGCCTTTATCTTGTACAACGGGACATCTGTCTGGCAAAATCGATGAGGGGGTCGGTTTTTGAAGGCTATGGCGTAACCTCGAGTGACAACTTCCCGTACCCAGGCATCTGAAGTGGTCTTCAACCATTCCTGGGTATACCCTAGAAGCCGGCCCCCCATCCTCCTGGGATCCCCCAGAGGGAGGCCCGCCCCATCATGCGGCAGGCTTATCTGTCTTGGTAGCTGGCTGACGGGCCGCCCATGCTCTTTTGGGCTTAGGCTTACCAGGTTTGGAAGTGCGGGCCTGCTTGTTGTACACCTGACCTTTTGCTTTACCTGAAGGACGAAAGGGGCGAAAGGAAGTACCTTTAGCCTTCGACACAGAAGGAGCAGTACTTGGCAGACAGGCAGTTTTGGCAGTAGCCAAGTCAGCCACAATCTTATTTAAATCCTCCCCAAACAGAATATCTCCCTTGAAAGGGAGTACCTCCAGGGTTTTTCTAGAGTCCAGATCCACATACCAGGATCTCAGCCACAATATCCGGCGAGCCAGGACTGACGTAGTAGAGGCCTAGGCTGCCAGGATACCGGCATCAGAAGCCGCCTCTTTAATATAACGAGAAGCTGTGACAATATATGACAAGCATTGTCTAGCATGGTCAGAGGAGATTTCAGCCTCTAACTCCAAGGCCCATGCTTCAATGGCCTCTGCAGCCCAAGTAGCTGCAATAGTGGGCCTTTGTGCAGCACCCGTGAGGGTGTAAATCGCTTTCAGACAACCCTCCACACGTTTATCCGTAGGCTCTTTTAGAGACTTGACGGTGGAGACCGGTAGAGCTGAGGAAACCACCATCCTAGCCACATGCGAGTCCACTGGAGGAGGCGTTTCACAATTTTTAGACAGCTCCGGCGTGAGGGGATAGCGAGCCAGCATCTTCTTTTGAGGCACAAACTTCGTACCCGGGTTTTCCCAGGGTTCCTGACGTGTATCAATTAGGTGGTCAGAGTGAGGTAAAACTTGTTTAATCACCTTCTGACGCTTGAACCTATCTGGTTTCTTAGGAGGAACGGATGGCTCGGGATCATCCGTAATCTGTAAAATTAATTTAATAGCCTCCAAAAGATCAGGAACATCCACATGTGAACCACCCTCCCCATCAGCCGTATCTGAGTCAGAACCTGTGGGGTCAGTGTAAGTGCCGTCTTCATCCGACGAGGTGTCAGTGACAGCAGTGGATTGTGAGGAGACAAGCACTCGCTTAGAGTACCCCTTGGACGTAGGCGAGCGACGGTCAGACTTTTTAGTAGTCAGGGACTGGTTCAACTTCTTTATTTGAGCAGATAAATCTTCCGCCCACTGTGGGTTAGCTGCAGGGACCACAAACGGTTGCACCGGCATTGGGGGTCCCATAGGGGGTGTTAGTTTATGAACTAGCGTATGCAGAAGCGTGGAAAAAGCGGCCCACAGCGGGTCATTATTTGCCCCCGTCCCACTGGTGGGCAAGGAGACCCCAGAACCAGAGCCCAAAGCTGCTATATTCTCCTCATAGGTATCTGCGGCTTCAGCAACACCGGCAGTGTGTTCAGCCCCAGAACTGTTACCCTCTGAAGCAGACATAATATAACTTGCAGTATCAGGTAACACAGTACAATTTGTCAGCAGCACAATACCTCTAGCCCAAACCCCTGCGCAGTGTAGTCAGCACCAGCAGAGATAAAAGGAGAGATATGGTGACTAAATCACAGAGAAAAATACATTAATCCAGTATATCTTTGTGAAAATCCTATATTAGATAAAACCTGACGCACCAAGCCACCTCAGGTTATAGAATATAGAGATAGCAAGTTGAGTGAAAGACACAAAATGGACAACACTCAGCTATCAAATGCACACACAAATAGTCACAGTTTGTACAATGCAGAGGTTATTACTGACAATAATACTGCACTGGACTAGCTTACACAGCTATATAACAATAGATATAACAGTACACAGTAAGAACTGGATGTATATCACAGGGTAATTGTACTAGGAAACCCTGACTTAATGCACTCTTTCTTGCTAACACTGACTAAAAAAGGCAGGTAGAATACTTAAGTGTCATGTAAAGTCACAGCACTGACAACCAGGCGGCTTTACATAGGAGGATTTGCCCAAGCAGTCCCAGGAACAGTGAGCGGAGGGATAATGGCGCCGCAGACACTGCCAGGGAGTGAGGGAGAGACAGTTATGCAGCTCCAGGGCGGGAACAATGCGCGAAATGGCGCCCTGGGGCTTCAGGTCTAAGCCTTATCCCCCTGCTGGCAAAACCACCGGGTACTGTGGGCTCTAATAAAACGGATTATAGAGAAAACCTGACCTGTCCCATGCCCTGGTGATCTAGTGGGATCGCCTGTACTGCCACAGTGTCCACCGCCAGTGCGCGCGGCCCGCCACCCACTGACCGCGCCGGATCGCGATAAAGACCGGGTCCCGCAAGCGGGACCCACTTACCACCTCCCGAAGCGCGGCCACGCGATCCCGAGGAGCCCCCGTCGTGTGTGCCTGACAATAAGAAAACCGGAGCCTCCTGCTGTAGTTACCCGGCAACCAGGGCTCGGGAGTGTACAGCGCCGCTGGGGAGAGCCGGAGCTGCAGCAGTCAATGTCCACTGACATGTAACACTGCTGCTGCCCTTGAAGTCTTCACTTTTTTCTCAGAAAAAAATAAGAATTTACTTACCGATAATTCTATTTCTCATAGTCCGTAGTGGATGCTGGGGACTCCGTAAGGACCATGGGGAATAGCGGCTCCGCAGGAGACTGGGCACATCTAAAGAAAGCTTTAGGACTAACTGGTGTGCACTGGCTCCTCCCCCTATGACCCTCCTCCAAGCCTCAGTTAGGATACTGTGCCCGGACGAGCGTACACAATAAGGAAGGATTTTGAATCCCGGGTAAGACTCATACCAGCCACACCAATCACACCGTACAACCTGTGATCTGAACCCAGTTAACAGCATGATAACAGAGGAGCCTCTGAAAAGATGGCTCACAACAATAATAACCCGATTTTTGTAACAATAACTATGTACAAGTATTGCAGACAATCCGCACTTGGGATGGGCGCCCAGCATCCACTACGGACTATGAGAAATAGAATTATCGGTAAGTAAATTCTTATTTTCTCTAACGTCCTAAGTGGATGCTGGGGACTCCGTAAGGACCATGGGGATTATACCAAAGCTCCCAAACGGGCGGGAGAGTGCGGATGACTCTGCAGCACCAAATGAGAGAACTCCAGGTCCTCCTCAACCAGGATATCAATTTTGTAGAATTTTACAAACGTATTTGCTCCTGACCAAGTAGCTGCTCGGCAAAGTTGTAAAGCCGAGAGCCCTCGGGCAGCCGCCCAAGATGAGCCCACCTTCCTTGTGGAGTGGGCATTTACAGATTTTTGGCTGTGGCAGGCCTGCCACAGAATGTGCAAGCTGAATTGTACTACAAATCCAACGAGCAATAGTCTGCTTAGAAGCAGGAGCACCCAGCTTGTTGGGTGCACACAGGATAAACAGCGAGTCAGATTTCCTGACTCCAGCCGTCCTGGAAACATATATTTTCAGGGCACTGACAACGTCTAGCAACTTGGAGGCCTCCAAGTCCCTAGTAGCCGCAGGCACCACCAATAGGTTGGTTCAGGTGAGACGCTGAAACCACCTTGGGGAGAAACTGAGGACGAGTCCTCAATTCCGCCCTGTCCTAATGGAAAATCAGATAAGGGCTTTTTCAGGATAAAGCCGCCAATTCTGACACGCGCCTGGCACAGGCCAGGGCCAACAGCATGACCACTTTCCATGTGAGATATTTTAACTCCACAGATTTAAGTGGTTCAAACCAATGTGACTTTTGGAACCCAAAACTACATTGAGATCCCAAAGTGCCACTGGAGGCACAAAAGGAGGCTGTATATGCAGTACCCCTTTTACAAACGTCTGAACTTCAGGGACTGAAGCTAGTTCTTTTTGGAAGAAAATTGACAGGGCCGCAAATTTGAACCTTAATGGACCCCAATTTCAGGCCCATAGACACTCCTGTTTGCAGGAAATGTAGGAATCGACCCAGTTGAATTTCCTCCGTCGGGCCTTACTGGCCTCGCACCACGCAACATATTTTCGCCAATTTCGGTGATAATGTTTTTGCGGTTACATCCTTCCTGGCTTTGATCAGGATAGGGATGACTTCATCCGGAAAGCCTTTTTTCCTTCAGGATCCGGCGTTCTTCCGCCATGCCGTCAAACGCAGCCGCGGTAAGTCTTGGAACAGACAGGGTCCTTGCTGGAGCAGGTCCCTTCTTAGAGGTAGAGGCCACGGATCCTCCGTGAGCATCTCTTGAAGTTCCGGTTACCAAGTCCTTCTTGGCCAATCCGGAGCCACGAATATAGTGCTTTCTTCTCTCCATCTTATCAATCTCAGTACCTTGGGTATGAGAGGCAGAGGAGGGAACACATACACTGACTGTTACACCCACGGTGTTACCAGAGCGTCTACAACTATTGCCTGAGGGTCTCTTGACCTGGCGCAATACCTGTCGAGTTTTTTAATCATGTGGACGACTTCTGGGTGAAGTCCCCACTCTCCCGGGTGGAGGTCGTGCTGAGGAAGTCTGCTTCCCAGTTGTCCACTCCCGGAATGAATACTGTTGACAGTGCTATCACATGATTTTCCGCCCAGCGAAGAATCCCTGCAGCTTCTGCCATTGCCCTCCTGCTTCTTGTGCCACCCTGTCTGTTTACGTGGGTGACTGCCATGATGTTGTCCGACTGGATCAACACCGGCTGACCTTGAAGCAGAGGTCTTGCTAAGCTTAGAGCATTGTAAATGGCCCTTAGCTTCAGGATATTTATGTGAAGTGATGTATCCAGGCTTGACCCTAAGCCCTGGATATTCCTTCCCTGTGTGACTGCTCCCCAGCCTCGCAGGCTGGCATCCGTGGTCACCAGGACCCAGTCCTGAATGCCGAATCTGCGGCCCTCTAGAAGATGAGCACTCTGCAACCACCACATGATGGATACCCTTGTCCTTGGTGACAGGGTTATCCGCTGATGCATCTGAAAATGCGACCCGGACCATTTGTCCAGTAGGTTCCACTGGAAAGTTCTTGCGTGGAATCTAACGAATGGGATTGCTTCGTAGGAAGCCACCATTTTTACCCAGAACCCTTGTGCATTGATGCACTGAGACTTGGTTCGGTTTTAGGAGGTTCCTGACTAGCTCGGATAACTCCCTGGCTTTCTCTTCCGGGAGAAACACCTTTTTTTTTTTTTTTGGACTGTGTCCAGGAACATACCTAGGAAACAGAAGACAAGTCGTCGGAACCAGCTGCGATTTTGGAATATTGAGAATCCAATCGTGCTGCCGCAACACTACCTGAGATAGTGCTACACCGACTTCCAACTGTTCCCTGGATCTTACCCTTATCAGGGAATCGTCCAAGTAAGGGATAACTAAAATTCCCTTCCTTCGAAGGGATATCATTTCGGCAATTACCTTGGTAAAGACCCGGGGTGCCGTGGACCATCCCTACGGCAGCGTCTGAACTGATAGTGACAGTTCTGTACCATAACCTGAGGTACCCTTGGTGAGAAGGGTAAACTTTGACATGAAGGTAAGCATCCTTGATGTCCCAAGACATCATGTAGTCCCCTTCTTCCAGGTTCGCAATCACTGCTCTGAGTGACTCAATCTTGAATTTGAACCACTGTATGTAAGTGTTCAAAGATTTTAGATTTAGAATCGGTCTCACCGGGCCATCTGGCTTCGGTACCACAATAGTGTGGAATAATACCCCGTTCCCTGTTGCAGGAGGGGTACCTTGATTATCACCTGCTGGGAATACAGCTTGTGAATGGCTTCCAAAACTGCCTCCCTGTCAGAGGGAGACGTCGGTAAAGCCGACTTTTGGAAACGGCGAGGGGGAGACGTCTCGAATTTCAATATGTACCCTTGAGATATTACCCGAAGGATCCAGGGGTCTACTTGCGTGTGAGCCCACTGCGCACTGAAATTCATTGAGAACGGGCCCCCACCGTGCCTGAGCTTGTAAGGCCCTAGCGTCATACTGAGGGCTTTTGCAGAGGCGGGAAAGGATTTCTGTTCCTGGGAACTGAGTAATCTCTTCAGCCTTTTTCCTCTCCCTCTGTCACGAGCAAAAAAGAGGAACCTTTTGTCCGCTTGCTAACAAAGGACTGCGCCTGATAATACGGCGTCTTATTTTGAGAGGCGACCTGGGGTACAAACGTGGATTTCCCAGTTGTTGCCGTGGCCACCAGGTCTAAAAGACCGACCCCAAATGTCCCCTTTCAAAGGCAATACTTCCAAATGCCGTTTGGAATCCGCATCACCTGACCATTTTACTGGTAGAATTGGACAACGCACTTATACTTGATGCCAGTCGGCAAATATTCCGCTGTGCATCATGCATATATAGAAATGCATCTTTTAAATGCTCTATAGGCAATAATATACTATCCTTATCTAGGATATCAATAGTTCCAGTCAGGGAATCCGACCATGCCAACCCAGCACTGCACCTCCAGGCTGAGGCGATTGCTGGTCGCAGTATAACACCAGTATGTGTGTGAATACATTTTTGGATACCCTCCTGCTTTCTATCAGCAGGATCCTTAAGGGCGGCCATCTCATGAGGGTAGAGCCCTTGTTCTTACAAGCGTGTGAGCGCCTTATCCCCCCTAGGGGGTGTTTCCCAACGCACCCTAACCTCTGGCGGGAAAGGGTATACAGCCAATACTTTTTAAGAAATTATCAATTGTTATCGGGGGGAAACCCACGCATCATCACACACCTCATTTTATTTCTCAGATTCAGGAAAACTACAGGTAGTTTTTCCCTCACCGAACATAATACCCCTTTTTGGTGGTACTCGTATTATCAGAAATGTATAAAACATTTTCCATTGTCTCAATCATGTAACGTGTGGCCCTACTGGAAATCACGGTTGTCTCTTCACCGTCGACACAGGAGTCAGTATCCGTGTCGGCGTCTGTATCTGCCATCTGAGGTAACGGGCGCTTTAGAGCCCCTGACGGCCTATGAGACGTCTGGACAGGCACAAGCTGAGTAGCCGGCTGTCTCATGTCAACCACTGTCTTTTATACAGAGCTGACACTGTCACGTAATTTTCAACAGTACATCCACTCAGGTGTCGACCCCCTAGGTGGTGACATCACTGTTACAGACACACTGCTCCGTCTCCACATCATTTTTCTCCTCATACATGTCGACACAAACGTACCGACACACAGCACACACACAGGGAATGCTCTGATAGAGGACAGGACCCCACTAGCCCTTTGGGGAGACAGAGGGAGAGTATGCCAGCACACACCAGAGCGCTATATATATATATATATATATATATATATATATATATATATATATATATATATATATATATATATATATATATATATATATATATACATACACACACACACAGGGATAACCTTATATAAGTGTTTTTCCCCGTATAGCTGCTGTATGTTTTAATACTGCGCCTAATTAGTGCCCCCCTCTCTTTTTTTAACCCTTTCTGTAGTGTAGTGACTGCAGGGAAGAGCCAGGGAGCTTCCCTCCAACTGAGCTGTGAGGGAAAATGGCGCCAGTGTGCTGAGGAGATAAGGCCGCCGAAAAGGGGGCGGAGCCTATCACCCGTTTTTCTGTATATTCTGGCAGGGGTTAAATGCATCCATATAGCCCAGGAGCTATATGTGATGTATTTTTTGCCATGTAAGGTATTTTTATCATGTTTTATTGCGTCTCAGGGCGCCCCCCCCAGCGCCCTGCACCCTCAGTGACCGGAGTATGAAGTGTGCTGAGAGCAATGGCGCACAGCTGCAGTGCTGTGCGCTACCTTATTGAAGACAGGAACGTCTTCTGCCGCCGATTTTTCTGGACCTCTTCGCTCTTCTGGCTCTGTAAGGGGGCCGGCGGCGCGGCTCCGGGACCCATCCAGGCTGAACCTGTGATCGTCCCTCTGGAGCTAATGTCCAGTAGCCAAGAAGCCCAATTCACTCTGCACTCAGGTGAGTTCGCTTCTTCTCCCCTTAGTCCCTCGATGCAGTGAGCCTGTTGCCAGCAGGTCTCACTGAAAATAACAAACCTAAACTAAAACTTTCACTAAGAAGCTCAGGAGAGCCCCTAGTGTGCACCCTTCTCGTCGGGCACAGAAATCTAACTGAGGCTTGGAGGAGGGTCATAGGGGGAGGAGCCAGTGCACACCAGTTAGTCCTAAAGCTTTCTTTAGATGTGCCCAGTCTCCTGCGGAGCCGCTATTCCCCATGGTCCTTACGGAGTCCCCAGCATCCACTTAGGACGTTAGAGAAAAGCTCTTCTTAGGGCTGCCTGGAGCAACCCTTCTGTTATGTGCCTGCTACTTCAGGACCAACTACAAAACGGAGATCCTGTGCAGGGAGGTGGGGTGATATAGGAGGCGGCGCTATGCATTCTGGGAATAGTCAAAGCTTTGAGCCTGTTGGTGCCTCGGATCAAGATCCTTCTCTACACCCCATTGTCCATTCCTTGTGGAGCCCAGTGTACCCCGCAGCAGAAAAAGGAAATAACAACTTACCCCTCCTTCAGTCTCTGCACATGCTTCCATGCAGTGAATTACTGACAACACTCTGATTGGTGGATAGCTCCAGCCATCCACCAATCAACATGCTGACAGCCATTCACTGTCTGGGTGCAAGTGGAGAATATGAATTACACACATTCACAGCAGCCGGGTAGCATTCTCTGTCTGCCTCCCAACAAGTTCCAAGGCACCGCCACAGGCGGGACAAATGCCTCCCAGACTGGCCCTGTTCAAGGCCCCTAGACTCATGGGCCCTGTAATAGCCAGATAATGATGTGTAATTATTGTCTCCGTTATTGGGATGTGGGGGGGTAGAGGTCCTGTACCATCTCCTGACATTTTTAACATTAAAATACAGGTTGAGTATCCCTTATCCAAAATGCTTGGGAGCAGAAGTATTTTGGATATGGGATTTTTCCGTATTTTGGAATAATTGCATACCATAATGAGATATCATGGTGATGGGACCCAAGTCTAAGCACACAGAATGCATTTATGTTTCATATACACCTTATACACACAGCCATAAGGTCATTTAATACAATATTTTTAATAACTTTGTGTATTTAACAAAGTTTGTGTACATTGAGCCATCAGAAAACAAAGGTTTCACTATCTCACTCAAAAAAGTCAGTATTTCGGAATATTTGGATATGGGATACTCAACCTGTACCGATTTCTTCCTACTTTGGACCTATTCTGGACGAACAATAGAAATGATCATAGCTAGGATAGCGGCCCTACTGAATACCAAAAATCCCCCGGCGAGCCAAAATTCTATTATCTACAAAACTTGTTGAAGAGCATTCTGACAGAACAAGCCATGCAATCACTCCCCAGCTGTCTTCCTCAGTGATTACCAAGTGGCAGTTTGCAATTCTAGCAGCACAAAGACCTTTAATATTATTTAAAGCAATCTGGCTATCCCATTACTGATTATTTCAGGACTAGCAGTGCTTTCCAGACACACACAGCCTGATCACTCCTACTCAGGATTTAAAATGCTAATTTGGATTCAAAGAAGCTGGACAGAAACAGGAGACAAATATGGTTGTACGGTATAACTGGTCTAAATATGGTAAGTTGCTCCTATCAGAAAATAGGATTTTGGTACTTACCAGGTAAATCCTTTTCTTTGAATCCATAGGGGGCACTGGACTACTCTTGGGGGATATGGACGGCTTTAGCAGAACAGGGCACTGAATATTTAAATTTAGTAACTCTCCTCCCCTCCATATTCCCATAGTACCCCAGTGTTTTTTCTGTGCTCACAGCACTAAGGCGGCTTGTGTGGAGCTCCCACACTTAGTTTGAATATTTTATTTTTAATTTTTACTTTTCATTTTTATTTTTGCAACTTCAGCACATTCCTTCCCAGTTTATCAAAAAACGTGGGTCCGGGATAGTGCCCGCTGCACGGAGGCAGCGCATGGCGTGTCGGTCCTCACAAAGAGCAGCCACACTCAGCTCACTCACTGACCTGTAGGAAGAGCTGGACGGAGCTTACAGACAGAAGCCCCGTCATAGCCCTCCCTACAGGAGACAAGGTATGCTGGGGGGACGGGGCGGTCAGCACCCGCTGCCGCCCCGCTGTGTGGGGTCTGTGTTTCCCGTCACTGCCGCCCGCACCCGCCGCTAATTACAGGCCGCCCGCCCCAGCCGACCCGTCCGCCGCTGTGCGGGGCTCAGCGCCCGTCACAGACGCTCCGACTTAACCCATGACAAGAGCCGCTACACCGCCGCTCAGACCCGCTGGCCGCCGCTCACACCCGCTGGCCGCACAGAGCACCGCTCTCCACTACAGCGCTCCCCGGCTCCCTGCACCCGATCTCCAGCTTCCGGATACCCGCTAAGACATTGGTACACGGAGCACAGGGAAGGGGGAAGATCACAGGCAGCGCAGCTGCAAGGAGGGGGGGGGGGGGGGGGGGGGGGGGGGGGGAGGAGAAGGGTGGCATGCATAACAGCAGCAGCAATATAGAGGCTGCGCGGGTTATAGCAATAATTATATAGTCTGTTAAGCCTATATTTGATTTAATAGTTACAGGTTATACGGATTATACCCTAAACTGATTATAACTGTAAGCATGGGGGCCATTTTAACCATGCTTCCTGTGTCTTCCTATGATTCCAGAACGTTCCTGTCCTACATCTCTACTCCACCGGATGGCGCAGGGGTGTTAGTGGGAATTTTGGATCAGATTTCATATAGTACTGGCCACGTGCACTGCACTTCGGCCATATCTATATATTACACACACCTTAGTAACAATTTTACTGAGTCGTGCAAGTTGTCCGTCTTTGTATATTGTATTGTCTGTCTGCATAATGAGTAAGGCACCAGCAAAAACTAAAAAGCAGTTTCACTGCAAGGTCTGTAAGAGTGTGTTACCGGATGGATCTACCACATGTACAGTATGTTTTGTGAATTCTGTTACGAATATGTTCTGCTAAAGCCGTCCATATCCCCCAAGAGTACTCCAGTGACCCCTAGTGGATGAAAAAGAAATGTATGGTACAGGAGCCTTATTTGCAACACCTACACCTATGGCAAAAACTGTGTTTGTCCTCAATATAGACTCCTTTCCTATGGGGAATAATGGGTACAATGTAATGCCAGGAGGAGGCAGGTGAAAGCTTCAGCACCTCCCTTTATTAATTGCCTGGGAGCTTCAGCATTTACTAACAAAGCCCCAAAGGACAAAACAAGAAGGAGAAAAAAATAAGAATTTACTTACCGATAATTCTATTTCTCGGAGTCCGTAGTGGATGCTGGGGTTCCTGAAAGGACCATGGGGGATAGCGGCTCCGCAGGAGACAGGGCACAAAAAGTAAAGCTTTAGGATCAGGTGGTGTGCACTGGCTCCTCCCCCTATGACCCTCCTCCAAGCCTCAGTTAGGATACTGTGCCCGGACGAGCGTACACAATAAGGAAGGATTTTGAATCCCGGGTAAGACTCATACCAGCCACACCAATCACACTGTACAACCTGTGATCTGAACCCAGTTAACAGTATGATAACAGCGGAGCCTCTGAAAAGATGGCTCACAACAATAATAACCCGATTTTTGTAACTATGTACAAGTATTGCAGATAATCCGCACTTGGGATGGGCGCCCAGCATCCACTACGGACTCCGAGAAATAGAATTATCGGTAAGTAAATTCTTATTTTCTCTATCGTCCTAGTGGATGCTGGGGTTCCTGAAAGGACCATGGGGATTATACCAAAGCTCCCAAACGGGCGGGAGAGTGCGGATGACTCTGCAGCACCGAATGAGAGAACTCCAGGTCCTCCTTAGCCAGGGTATCAAATTTGTAGGATTTTACAAACGTGTTTGCCCCTGACTAAGTAGCCGCTCGGCAAAGTTGTAAAGCCGAGACCCCTCGGGCAGCCGCCCAAGATGAGCCCACCTTCCTTGTGGAATGGGCATTTACATATTTTGGCTGTGGCAGGCCTGCCACAGAATGTGCAAGCTGAATTGTATTACACATCCAACTAGCAATAGTCTGCTTAGAAGCAAGAGCACCCAGTTTGTTGGGTGCATACAGGATAACAGCAAGTCAGTTTTCCTGACTCCAGCCGTTCTGGAACCTATATTTTCAGGGCCCTGACAACATCTAGCAACTTGGAGTCCTCCAAGTCCCTAGTAGGCGCAAGGCACCACAATAAGCTGGTTCAGGTGAAACACTGACACCACCTTAGGGAGAGAACTGGGGACGAGTCCGCAGCTCTGCCCTGTCCGAATGGACAAACAGATATGGGCTTTTTTGAGAAAAAAACCACCAATTTGACACTCGCCTGGCCCAGGCCAGGGCCAAGAGCATGGTCACTTTTCATGTGAGATGCTTCAAATCCACAGATTTGACTGGTTTTAAACCAATGTGATTTGAGGAATCCCAGAACTACGTTGAGATCCCACAGTGCCACTGGAGGCACAAAAGGGGGTTGTATATGCAATACTCCCTTGACAAACTTCTGGACTTCAGGAACTGAAGCCAATTCTTTCTGGAAGAAAATCGACAGGGCCGAAATTTGAACCTTAATGGACCCCAATTTGAGGCCCATAGACACTCCTGTTTGCAGGAAATGCAGGAATCGACCGAGTTGAAATTTCTTCGTGGGGCCTTCCTGGCCTCACGCCACATGTGGTGATAATGTTGTGCGGTCACCTCCTTCCTGGCTTTGACCAGGGTAGGAATGACCTCTCCCGGAATGCCTTTTTCCCTTAGGATCCGGCGTTCCACCGCCATGCCGTCAAACGCAGCTGCGGTAAGTCTTGGAACAGACATGGTACTTGCTGAAGCAAGTCCCTTCTTAGCGGCAGAGGCCATAAGTCCTCTGTGAGCATCTCTTGAAGTTCCGGGTACCAAGTCCTTCTTGGCCAATCCGGAGCCATGAGTATAGTTCTTACTCCTCTACGTCTTATAATTCTCAGTACCTTAGGTATGAGAAGCAGAGGAGGGAACACATACACCGACTGGTACACCCACGGTGTTACCAGAACGTCCACAGCTATTGCCTGAGGGTCTCTTGACCTGGCGCAATACCGGTCCCGTTTTTTGTTCAGACGGGACGCCATCATGTCCACCTTTGGTATTTCCCAACGGTTCACAATCATGTGGAAAAACTTCCCGATGAAGTTTCCACTCTCCCGGGTGGAGGTCGTGCCTGCTGAGGAAGTCTGCTTCCCAGTTTCCATTCCCGGAATGAAACACTGCTGACAGTGCTATCACATGATTTTCCGCCCAGCGAAAAGTCCTTGCAGTTTTTGCCATTGCCCTCCTGCTTCTTGTGCCGCCCTGTCTGTTTACGTGGGCGACTGCCGTGATGTTTTATCCCACTGGATCAATACCGGCTGACCTTGAAGCAGAGGTCTTGCTAAGCTTAGAGCATTATAAAATTACCCTTAGCTCCAGTATATTTATGTGGAGAAAAGTCTCCAGACTTGATCACACTCCCTGGAAATTTTTTCCTTGTGTGACTGCTCCCCAGCCTCTCGGGCTGGCCTCCGTGGTCACCAGCATCCAATCCTGAATGCCGAATCTGCGGCCCTCTAGAAGATGAGCACTCTGTAACCACCACAGGAGAGACACCCTTGTCCTTGGATATAGGGTTATCCGCTGATGCATCTGAAGATGCGATCCGGACCATTTGTCCAGCAGATCCCACTGAAAAGTTCTTGCGTGAAATCTGCCGAATGGAATTGCTTCATAGGAAGCCACCATTTTTACCAGGACCCTTGTGCAATGATGCACTGACACTTTTCCTGGTTTTAGGAGGTTCCTGACTAGCTCGGATAACTCCCTGGCTTTCTCTTCCGGGAGAAACACCTTTTTCTGGACTGTGTCCAGAATCATCCCTAGGCACAGCAGTCGTGTCGTCGGGATTAGCTGCGATTTTGGAATATTTAGAATCCACCCGTGCTGTTGTAGCAGTATCCGAGATAGTGCTACTCCGACCTCCAACTGTTCCCTGGACTTTGCCCTTATCAGGAGATCGTCCAAGTAAGGGATAATTAAGACGCCTTTTCTTCGAAGAAGAATCATCATTTCGGCCATTACCTTGGTAAAGACCCGGGGTGCCGTGGACAATCCAAACGGCAGCGTCTGAAACTGATAGTGACAGTTCTGTACCACGAACCTGAAGTACCCGTAGTGAGAAGGGCAAATTTGGGACATGGAGGTAAGCTTCCCTGATGTCCCGGGACACTATATAGTCCCCTTCTTCCTGGTTCGTTATCACTGCTCTGAGTGACTCCATCTTGATTTGAACCTTTGTAAGTGTTCAAATTTTTTAGATTTAGAATAGGTCTCACCTAGCCTTCTGGCTTCAGTACCACAATATAGTGTGGAATAATACCCCTTTCCTTGTTGTAGGAGGGGTAATTTGATTATCACCTGCTGGGAATACAGCTTGTGAATTGTTTCCCATACTGCCTCCTTGTCGGAGGGAGACCTTGGTAAAGCAGACTTCAGGAGCCTGCGAGGGGGAAACGTCTCGACATTCCAATCTGTACCCCTGGGATACTACTTGTAGGATCCAGGGGTCCTGTACGGGCCCAGCGTCATGCTGAGAGCTTGGCAGAAGCGGTGGAAGGCTTCTGTTCCTGGGAATGGGCTGCCTGCTGCAGTCTTCTTCCCTTTCCTCTATCCCTGGGCAGATATGACTCTTATAGGGACGAAAGGACTGAGGCTGAAAAGACGGTGTCTTTTTCTGCAGAGATGTGACTTAGGGTAAAAACGGTGGATTTTCCAGCAGTTGCCGTGGCCACCAGGTCCGATGGACCGACCCCAAATAACTCCTCTTCCTTTATACGGCAATACACCTTTGTGCCGTTTGGAATCTGCATCACCTGACCACTGTCGTGTCCATAAACATCTTCTGGCAGATATGGACATCGCACTTACTCTTGATGCCAGAGTGCAAATATCCCTCTGTGCATCTCGTATATATAGAAATGCATCCTTTAAATGCTCTATAGTCAATAAAATACTGTCCCTGTCAAGGGTATCAATATTTTTAGTCAGGGAATCCGACCAAGCCACCCCAGCTCTGCACATCCAGGCTGAGGCGATCGCTGGTCGCAGTATAACACCAGTATGTGTGTATATACTTTTTATGATATTTTCCAGCCTCCTGTCAGCTGGCTCCTTGAGGACGGCCCTATCTATAGACGGTACCGCCACTTGTTTTGATAAGCGTGTGAGCGCCTTATCCACCCTAAGGGGTGTTTCCCACCGCGCCCTAACTTCTGGCGGGAAAGGGTATACCGCCAATAATTTTCTATCGGGGGGAACCCACGCATCATCACACACTTCATTTAATTTATCTGATTCAGGAAAAACTACAGGTAGTTTTTTCACATCCCACATAATACCCTCTTTTGTGGTACTTGTAGTATCAGAAATATGTAACACCTCCTTCATTGCCCTTAACAAGTAACGTGTGGCCCTAAAGGGAAATACGTTTGTTTCTTCACCGTCGACACTGAAATCAGTGTCCGTGTCTGTCGACCGACTGAGGTAAAAGGACGTTTTAACGCCCCTGACGGTGTTTGAGACGCCTGGACAGGTACTAATTTGTTTGCCAGCCGTCTCATGTCGCCAACCGACCTTGCAGCGTGTTGACATTATCACGTAATTCCATAAATAAGCCATCCATTCCGGTGTCGACTCCCTAGAGAGTGACATCACCATTACAGGCAATTTGCTCCGCCTCCTCACCAACATCGTCCTCATACATGTCGACACACACGTACCGACATATAGCACACACACACAGGGAATGCTCTGATAGAGGACAGGACCCCACTAGCCCCTTGGGGAGACAGAGGGAGAGTTTGCCAGCACACACCAAAGCGCTATATTTTACAGGGATAGCCTTATAATAAGTGCTCCCTTATAGCTGCTTTTATAAAATCACAATTTCGCCAAATTTTGCCCCCCCTCTCTTGATTTAACCCTGTTTCTGTAGTGCAGTGCAGGGGAGAGCCTGGGAGCCTTCCTGACCAGCGGAACTGTGTGAGGAAATGGCGCTGTGTGCTGAGGAGATAGGCCCCGCCCCCTTTTCGGCGGGCTCGTCTCCCGCTTAAAAATGGATTCTGGCAGGGGTTAAATATCTCCATATAGCCCCGGAGGCTATATGTGAGGTATTTTTTGCCAAAAAAAGGATTTTCATTGCTGCCCAGGGCGCCCCCCCCCCAGCGCCCTGCACCCTCAGTGACTGCCGTGTGAAGTGTGCTGAGAGCAATGGCGCACAGCTGCAGTGCTGTGCGCTACCTTAAGAAGACTGAGGAGTCTTCTGCCGCCGATTCTGGACCTTCTTCTCTTTTCAGCATCTGCAAGGGGGCCGGCGGCGAGGCTCCGGTGACCATCCAGGCTGTACCTGTGATCGTCCCTCTGGAGCTAATGTCCAGTAGCCAAAGAAGCCAATCCATCCTGCACGCAGGTGAGTTCACTTCTTCTCCCCTAAGTCCCTCGTTGCAGTGATCCTGTTGCCAGCAGGACTCACTGTAAAATAAAAAACCTAAGCTAAACTTTTCTAAGCAGCTCTTTAGGAGAGCCACCTAGATTGCACCCTTCTCGGCCGGGCACAAAAACCTAACTGAGGCTTGGAGGAGGGTCATAGGGGGAGGAGCCAGTGCACACCACCTGATCCTAAAGCTTTACTTTTTGTGCCCTGTCTCCTGCGGAGCCGCTATCCCCCATGGTCCTTTCAGGAACCCCAGCATCCACTAGGACGATAGAGAAAAAACATTCACTAATGAGATCAATCCTAAATGAAAACAGTGACAGCAACAAAACAAGAACAGAAACAGAGGTAAAAGGAGGGGTTCAGTATGATTTACAGATGGTCATAATCCCAACAGCGATTGACCTACAATCAAAATACTGACACGGTCAAAATATCGACATTCATAATGACGACATGTTCAAAATGCTGAGTCAAAATACAGACATTTGAAATGCCGACATTTCAAAATACCAACATGGTTTTGTTTTTTTCAATGTCAACATAGGTAGACATGGACACCGTCTAAGTTTACCGCTGCGCTCGTCATGCTTCGGGCACGGTGCCTCGCTGCGCTCGGCGCACTAATATAGTCCCCTTCCAGGTCCACTGGAATGGTAAAATATGAACAAGTCTGTTTTTGGGCAAAAATTCCTTAAAAACACGTCCGCATTTCGACATGTCGGCATTTCAAATGACGGTACTCTATATCAGCATTCTGAACATGTCAGCATAATGAATGTCTGTATTTTGACTGTAGGTCAATGGCTGTCGGGATTACGACCATCGGTATTGTGTCAGTCTGTAAATCAACTGCTACCTAAACAGAGGGCATCTAGAGACCCCCACACGACTTGGGGAAAAAGGTTATATCATTCATTACAAGGGGAACACTAGACATAATGGACATCCCAAGTCTGTACTAAAGGAAAGGAAGGATTGCTCAGCAGAAGTTCTATGCCACATAACTCAGACAGCTCTCACCTATCTGGTGGCATTTCCAGAAAGTCCAGGAACAGCTTAAAAATGATCAAAGTAATCCACCTAGCAATGGTCTATAGTGACACCGACCAACCTCTCATCTGTCTTAGTGAAATCCTTCATTGCCCTGACAACGTTCATGGAGCCCTCCTCCTTTAAAGAGTTATGCTGGTCTAAGGCCAGGGTCATCATGGTCCTGATGGAGCTTAGAGACCACCTTGAGTGGAGACGTTTGGCTCTAAGGACAGTCTTCATGAAAGTCAAGGAACCTACAGAAAAGAGCCCCCAGCTCTGAAACCACTAGCTGTGGAAATAGCTAACAGAAGGACAGTTTTCCCATCTCAAACTTTAATTCCACTGAATCCAATGGTTCAAAAAGGAAACGGACGCAAGAAGCAGGATCTCATCCAGCTCCTTACCCCATTACACCAGGGAACGATTGGGGTTATGTATAGGGACAGCACATGCACAATTTCCAGCAAGAAGGCTGGCACTTCAAGTGAGAGAAACAAGGTTTGTAAAAAAACAAAATGGCTGAAACCTGGCACTTTAAAGAGCTGCGCTTTAAACTCCTTTCCAGACCACCCTGTAGGAATAGAAGTGGTCCCAGAAGAGGAAGCAGGAAACCCCTTAACTTCATTAGATCCTCCAAACTGTTATTCTTTCTTGAAACATGCTTTGCAGAGCCTTGACCATGGGCTGGGCCAATAGTCATAAAAAACAATTCTCTACCCATCATAGTTTCAATTAAAGCAGCCCGGGTAAGCTTTGGTGAAGGACCGTCTAGTCTTGGTGGCAGGATCATGCTGGGCCCTCTGCCATGCTGAGAATGTCTCCTTGGCACGTCCGGTGCTATCAGAATCTGTTGAACGTCTTTTCTCTTTACCTTTTTGAGTATCTGTGAAATCCTTGCGATTAGCGATAACATGGAGATCATATGGAAATTCTAAGGAACCAATATGGCTTCTAACAACCTCTGGATCCCTCATACTTGAGCAAAAGTGCTTGTCCACAATGTGCTGTAAGACTTAAGAATGGAGAGACCACTCTTTGGAGTGAAGGGTCCGTCTTCGGAGATACCTTAATTCCCAGTAAACTTCTCCTGAGATGAAACCTGCTGTGATAGATGGGCAGTCGTGCTTCGCCCAACACATGTTCCCATTGGTCTCTCCATGACCAGGGCACTCTTGGTACACCAGGGATTTATATAAGCTACTGCAATGGCATAGTCTGAATCGATCTGGAATGCCCTGCCTCAAAAACACAAAACTGCGTCTGCTGACCAGAGCGTTAAAGACCACTCTGGGATCCAACACAGCGGTACTATCCCTATGTAATTATGCTGAATCCACATTTCTGTTGCTCTAATCAACCTAGTATGTAGAGCGCTGACTTTATCTTGACACCGTATTCTACCCAAATTTATTATGTGCGTATTGACTATTTAGCGAATGCATTCTGTCTCTGTTCTCTCCTATTTTACTATGTGGAGTACTGATTATTTAGCTTCGGTATTATCTCACAGTATTCCCCACATCTCATTAGGACATTAACTACTCGATTCTGTTAGGGTACTCTCCATAATTTGATTTGAGTTAGCTACTGCATTTTTTATTTTGGAGTACTCTCCCTAATTCGTTAAGTGGGGTAAAGTTTAGTTAGCCAATGTATTCCGTCCCATAACGCCATCCATTTACTGCATGGTGAGTACTAGCTTTCTTTAGCGAACATATTCTGCCCCGATACTCTTGCCTTTTTCGCAGATGTATTCTCTTGCAGTATTTATGCTAAATACGATAGTCTATAGTTTCTGGATACTCTCCCGACCCAATCTGACAAAGCTAACGTTCATATGGATGTTCGGACCCAGATACCTTTTGCGTGGTTTGTGCAATGGATAACCAAGGTCCATGCTGGTCTCGTGGGGAGACACGGCCAAGATGTCCTACAGTGGTTAGTGTGCTCCGCTCCTGTTTTGCCCTCACCCCAGTTCATCCTCGGCTTTGTGGGTTATGGACATTACAAAAGAGGGTTATGTCTTGTACTTTTTTAGGTCCTCTTTTTGGAGCCCAGGCATTCTTTTCCATACCCTGGTCCTAGTGTCCACACCAGATCGGTTTCCATGTTTTTAATTTATTTATCGAGCAGGACAAATCTCTGGGAGGGTGATCACAGCCCCTCAAGTTTACGTTGGTAATAGTCTTATTCCAGTTCGGAGCTGCCCTTGGGGTTGGCCACAGGTTCAAGGGTATTTACTGAACGTCTGTAGTGGATAATAGCGATTTTGTACCTCGACAATCCTCGGCCTCCCCCTTCCTGACCCATCTGCAGTTTACAGCAGAAATGCCGGAAGCACATATCGGGTAATAGATGTTCACAGTCCACCCTCGTCCTTGGTAAACTACCTCGGCCAGGTCGCCCTCGCATCTACAGGACTGAACCAATAAGACTTCTGCCAGCCTGCAAAGGGACACAGGCTTTACGCTGGGTATAGGATAACTTAACTGGCTGGCTGAGGGCTGGGTATAGGAGTAAAGAGAGCCTCGGCTGCTGGGAAAGAAAACGTAACCATTTGGTGCCCGACTGAAATAATCAGAATAGTACACTGGGTACGGCCCAGCGATTCCAGCATAATTCAGCCCAGGCATTGGCTTCAGGGAATTCTGGATCAGCTAGCAACTCCTCCAGAAGAGTGAGCTCTCCACATGGAGGTCTTCAAAAAAACTTGTGGATAGGTTTGTTTGCCAGAGGTTGACATGAAGTCCTGAGCAAGGTAGAGAGGCTAGAACCAGCTATCCAAGGGTATTCCTATTGGATGCCATGATGTTCCCATGTATGTACCAGCTAGTATGTATTTTCCCTACACGACTCAGGTTCTCATGACAGCAATGACATGTTACTGCAGCACTTATATGGGGATCGTCGTACACTGACATTTTCAGCATGTTCCCAGTAATGACCGTCTGCTTCTAACAGAAGGTCTTCTAAGTCAGGGTTCATTTCAACACCAGGTAATGTCAAAATTCCATCTGGAACTGGGATAGAGTTATTTCTGTTCTGGAACCAGATCTAGGCTTGGAACGGGGAGAAAAGCTCTACCCTCCTGGATATTGTTAGAGCTCTGCAGTTCCTATATTTAGATAAACAGGTGGTCTGTTGGTCCTCTATGATGAACACAAGAGGGGATTGACAGTCACAAAACAAAAAATGTCAGTGGCCAGATGGATTACAGCTACCACAGGCCAAGCGTCATCTCGAAGAAGGCTCCAGTACACGATAACATTGCGATCTGCCCTACTACACTGGCAAGAGCCTCCTGGGCAGAGTAACAGAGAGTTAGTTGAACAGTTGTGCCAAGGTGCAACCTGTTCCTCTGTCCATGCATTGATAATATTTTACAGGCATCAGCTGAAAGTTTTGTGCACATTTACCTAGTAACAGTTTTGGAACTTTAAAAGAATGCGCAAACAGTATTAAAGTTTAGGCAGCGAGTTGGGGAGGGGGTTTAGGAACCTCTGGGGTGGGTTAGGCAGCAAGGAGGAGGGCGTACTGAGGAGTAGCATGCTTCACGAACCCCGTCGGGAATGCTTAAAAGCGGGATGCCGCGGTCCGTTTTCTGATAGCATGCATTTTAGCCCCAACCCCTCATAACTGGTGGAGGTGTTTAGAGAGAAGGAGACAAACTGCAACCAGGTTTTGCGGTTTACAGTAATGCTCACTCTGGCCAAAAGCACCATCTTCACACCAAGGTTAGAACGCCTCACAGAAGTTTCAGTTAAATGGATTTAATATTTCAAGTTTGGCTACTAGCTTTGCAACACTGGTGCATGCAGGGTTCCTGAAGTGCCTTGTAATCAGTAACACAGCATTACATTAATAACCTCAATTGAAACAGGTCAGACTCACTATTAGGCTGGTAGAGGGAATAACATTGGTTCAAGGGTATTTAGACACTATGGGGCAAATTTCATTAAGCACAAGGTTCCATTACTACAGTAGCAAAACCTTACTTGTTGCTTGCATCAATATGGAATGCAAGCAAAATAAGGGAGAATCTCCAGCACTGATAACCCACGTAGTATTATCCTATAAGGTCATGATGAAAACTAAACTCATCCTGTAACCTTCCAATTGCTGTGCAACTCCAAGTACTAGCAGAATCGGGGCGAGCATGCTGGGATTTGCAGTACTGCAGCAAATGGAGAGTCATACAGTACCAAGCTTGGCAGACAGACTAACAACATCAAGTATCTAAATTGTTGATCTGCGCGGACTCACCGAACTCAGTGGATTTGGAGTGGGCAGAAGTCCACCTCCCGGCAACAGACCAGTGACTGCATTGGCTGGGGCCATAAGGGTTAAAGCTTTGGCCTCATCGGGTATTATTCCTGTAGAAAAACACATCTGCATTAGACACACATTTTAGACAAAAACCAAGTAAAAACACACACAGAACAAATAATAAACTTCAAAGAAACATAAGAAAAATAAAACAATAGACACCCAGAAATGCTGTAACTGATCCAACACTGGAACTTGCTGACAGAACAAATTCTCGCTGCCTTATTCTAAGCTCTATACAGATTACCATTAAGTGAAAAGAAATGTGTCTTTTTCTCTCGCTCTCTACAAACGGTTAAAGAGTCTAGCGTAAAGGAAGATACTGCACAATACACACTACTTTTGTTTGGTGTTAACACTGCCGAGATTTCATCACCTGTACTCGATTTTTAATTCATGACTCAAACGTAAGCAAGCACAGTCGGTTCTCCGGGGGTGTGCTCTCAACTTTCAAAAGCTGTTTTATGAACAACGACTCGTGTCGGCTGCTTCACTATAAAGCACACAGAAAAATCAAGATACACAAGACAAAAAAAAAAGTTTTTATTTAGGAGTAATTCATAGGGAACAGTTCACTAGCTCTTTCAGCATACCTACCATACAATAGTGTAAGAGTTTGCTATGTGGTGTAAAGAGGAGGTCTGGGAGGTTTAGAAAGCCCGATAACATGTCCCGGCTGAGCTCAGGAGGCTCTTTCCTTACCTGATAAGATGCGCTAAGAGCACAGATTCTCGGCTTATTGGAGACGTGCCGCAATCTACTGCAGCCACGTATGTGTGTCTGTGGACCACTATCTACTACGCACAGTAAATGCAGCCACTCTGTTGGCGTAACCAATATGTAGCCAGTTCACCCCTCTAGGAACGACTATCTGATGCACTTATCCTAGTGAAGGAATAGGCTGCACGGCCAGGAATATTGGTTCGGCTAACATAATCACTGCCTCCACTGTGAGCGACTGGTTACACGTCAGGTAAAGCTAAACCAGGACTTCAGTGATGGGGGGGTGCTACGTTACGGTCAGGCAAAGGCTTTTACGGATTTAATCTGCCCATGTCCGGTAGCCCACCCCACCCCCAAATCAGAGAGTGTGAGCAAAGCAAAGAAATGGAAAACAAAATGTAACTAGAGAGTTTTCAAATACCAGTGATTTTGTCTTTGGTTAACAAAGTGCATGTCAGCATAAAACATACAACATGTACAGGGCACTTAAGAGAAACTGGACAAGCTGGAGAAGAAAACGGTTGAGTGGTATTTTCAGCAGGGCCTGGTATATAGTTCAGGCTGAACCAGGGAAAAGAACTGTAAAACACAACAACAAAAAAGAAAAACCACTGTTAAATAAAGGTCATGGTTCCTTCCACCTAAGCTGCGAGCTGTAGTACTTAAACAAATAGATATTACACTGCAGATAGCTGCTCTGAGGAGGTGGCTGGAGTACTGGTTGGCCTCTGTGTGTTTCACCATACAGATCTAGGGTACATAGTCTCCCGGGACAGTCATGCATTTGTCCAGAGACCAGCTAGGTCGCTCAGAATTACTCTAGGACTACATAAAAGGTCTTACTGGAGACAGCATCTACCATAACTCATGCACTGGATATACCAGTTAAGATAATGCAACAGCGTAAATTTGTTTATTTTTATTTTTTGTCAACAACGCACTTTTTGAAATATAAATAAATCAAACTAAAAATTAAAATAAAAAATAAAAAAACAGCTAAAATTAAAAAGCAATGAGAACCCTCACCAGGTATTTTTCATGCGTCATGGTTTATATTTTTACACTGCCGCTTTGTTAGAACCATGAAATACTGCGTGGATATGTTGAAATGAAAGAAAAAAAAGAAACAGACAAAAGAAACAAACATTAACCAGTACACCTGAAAACCTGCCAAGCTTCTAATTTATGGAAAATAGACTTAGTGATGAATCTATTCAATCCCCCCCATCACCTCCCACTTTAAAATCACACTGCAAATTACCCCGAGAACAGGAAGGGTAGCACTTCCCTCTTTGTCTTTCCTTTATTGATAAGGAAAATATAGGCAGGGTTGTGCAAAGAGCAGTGATGTGCTGTGCGTCTATGGGAAGGTATGGGTGGCTCTGTCCTGCAGCACCCGTTCTCGCACATTAAATAAAATAGACAATGCGTCACTACTTTCCCCTCAAATACTGCTGCAGAGCCGATACTAGACTGTATACAGCGGTCTTCCCAACAGCAAGGTCAACGAGAAGGACCCAATTGGCGTAAAACATACCCCACCTTGGTTTTTAGAATACGATGCATAAGCAAAACCAACTGAATAAATGTCGCTCATCACTAAAGCATCAGTACTGGAGAAGATAGAGCGTATGCGCTTTTAGTAATGTACTTTCCAAACCTCAGCCCCCCTTTGTGTAACTTTATCCTGGCTCACAGACACCATCACGTTATAGTAATAGACTAGTTTTAATTTACATCAAGCAGCTGATCAGTAACAAAAGATCCTTCCTACGAGCTATTTTCAGTGACACGGAGATAAAACAAGCAAATCGTATAATAATAATAATAATAATACAGGCCAAGATCCCCTCACTCGCAGCTTTACTACTACAGTATCTGGTGGTAGGGGGAAAGAACTGGAGGCAGGTATAAATAGAAAGACTATTTTTTAATTGCATGGCATGCCAACCGTGCCCCCACCTTCTCCCCCTCCAGTGAAGCTATACCTATAACCCGTCTACTGAAAACACATTTACCGTAATGGGCTGGATTATGTAACAGCAGATGTGTCTTCTGGTTTACCAGCCGAGTGTCTATTAAAAACATATTTTGGCCCAAATGTAACAATCCGCAATTTGCAGGCACGTAGGTGATATTGGGAACATAGCAGCTAGATTTACAGCAGCCACTAGTAATAAGACAAAACCAAATTGATTTTGCATTAAAGAACTGCTGCTTTAAATCTAGCAGCTATGTGGCAGAATTTGCGCCGTGTGTGCAAATTACGGGCCATTATATGTGGGGTGCCACTTGTATTCCCAACACACATTTCTCCGTCATATTCCAAAAGCCTTGTCATTCCATGAATGTTAACAATATGGAAAAGAATATTTAACAAGAATGTCTTTTCCTTTCACATTTAATTGTTGCCAAATAAAGTGTCAGACAAAATGAAACATGTAAGGGGGCAATTTGAAAGGAGAGAAACTATGAAACAATCAAGTGCATGACATGTTACAGGGTTGAAAACAGACAGTTAGGAGCTGGTTGGTACTTTATCTCTCTCCAAACTTTGATAAATCTCCCCCAAAGTACTTTGCAACTCCTGGAGAACAGAAGTAGGAATAGGGTGGCGTTGGTTATGGTCTTTCTGGTCTACTCACAAGCCTTCAGGTGGTAAAACATAGCACCAAATACCCCCCATTCAATTCTGGACAGGACAAACAAGTTACTTCACTTGAAATTCTTTTTATTCCCTTATATCCAGGACCTATATAATAATGCATCAATACACACATAGGAGTTGTTTAATATTCCCCTGTAAGCACGTTTGGGAAGAGAAACCTTTGGCCGGAGAAATACAGACATGTAGTGAATGTGTCACCCATACGTTAACTGGGGACAGAACAACGTAGGTATCGTGCCAAACAGGGGGGCAGATGTATTAACCTGGAGAAGGCATGAGGAACCAGTGATAAGTGCAAGGTGAAAGACACCAGCCAATCAGCTCCAATATGTAAATTAACAGTTAGGATCTGATTGGCTGGTTCCTTTATCACCTTACATTTATCACTGGTTTATCATTTCTTTATGCCTTCTCCAGGTTAATACATCTGCCCTAAAGTGTCTATGGCCACAACGGGCAAATGATTAGGTGTGCAGCACAAACAGTTTCATTTCCTTACTAAGGTGTCCATTTACCAAGTCTTGGGAGGAGATGACGTGGACGGAGTTAAAGTACCAGCCAATCAGCTCCTAACGGTCATATTTTAAACCCAGTCTGAAACATGACAGTTGGCTGGTACTTCATCTCCGTCCAGGTCATCTCCATCCAAGGCTTAATAAGTAGACCTTTAAGCTTCTAACCTTTACTCCTGCTATGTCAATATAGTCCAAAGCTGGCTTTCTGCATGTTTGCTATTTACACCCCCAAGTGATGTTATTCTACCACCATTTCACGATAAGATATAGCTTAAATATAAGCCATTACCCATATTACAGATGAAATCACCCCTGGCATGGTTCAAGATCTGCGAATGGCAGGCAGCAATGGGTGGAGAACGTCTACTCTCTAACAGCCAGCTGTAGGCCACTGGCCGATTCTCCCTAAGAAAACCTGTATAGTACGACACTAGGTGTAAGCGCTTCACCTTATTTATAGGAGCAGTTAGAGAAAGCTGGTGGTCTGGAGAATAACAAAATTGCTCATATTATTCCCATATAAACTAAACAGGATTAATTGTGGTAAAAATTTTAAAAAAAGTTAACTTAGTTCTAGTTCAGTTGCAGCTCGGGCAACGGAGGGAAATGAGTGTAGAACCCTGTCCCCCATTACTAAACACAGAAACTTAGAGAGAACAGGCGCAGTTTTACAAATTCATAAAGCCATTGAGTCGTTAGCGAGTAGTTACACCACGTATAACACTTGGGGGGCGCGAGTGCCGGCTGGCGTCTACTTAATGTCTAGAATCCCCTGAAGCAGAAGAGGACCCCAGTTCTTTCTGCCATCAGGAAGAGCTTTGCAAATGCCTTCTCCACTACAAAAATCACACACACAAATAACAGAGAAGAGAGTTCATTATTTGGCAAATACTGTGAGGAACAGAACGATGCAAACTTGAGAGGGAGAGAAGAAGCTGTAAATACCCTTCTGGCCATCCAGCACCGTTAGGACTTACAGGCACACCGCATTTGATCCGTGGTACACAGTGATGCTAAGAATAATAGATTTGGAACAGGAAAAGCGATGATTCGGAATTGATTGAAACGTATAATATAAAGAAACAGCGAGTGTGGATGCTCTTCCCGGATAATAGGGAATTAGGCATTGGAGGATAAAGGAGCTGTCCGTGGCTACAATAAAACACTCAGAGTATACCAGGGATCTCAGGCAGAACAAGCAATTGAAGCATGCAGACTGTGCTCACTTATACTGTAACAGACACCCTCTACCCCACTTTTCGTGTAGTCATGTGCGGAACCAAGCAGAGTACCAACCTTCTGCGTAGGGAATCACGATCAACGCTCTGTCCACGAACACGGTGTTAGTCAGGTGCTGCGCCACCACGGTGGAGTCTGGATCATGGAACTTTACAAAACAGACACGAGATGTTACGGGCAAAGGAGAATCACTAAAAAAAGGAAAAGGAGAAACCCATGTGAAAACCATGAATATTCCGGCAATAGACACTTTCATTCTGGGGGGAGCTAAAAAATAAAAACACTGGAGTATTTGTTATGAATACAGCATCACAAATTAGGTGTCCATTTACTTACACATCGGAGTGTGGTGCAATACTCACCTTTGGCCACCGATTTGCACCTTTTTACAAAAAGAGGCAATAGGTGAGGATAAGCACCCACAGCAAGAAGTCCCTCCAGTAGCAATTGAAAGCAATGGTGGCAGACTTTGCCGCAAATGGTAAATGGACACCTTAATTATACAGTCTTACGAGAAATTTTCAGTAAACGTTATAAACTTTATATGATCTGCACAAAGTCACTTCTGTTCGATCACACCTAATATTCAGGGAGGTGCCTAATAGTGGCAACAAAGCACACGCAGAGTTCTCAATATCAGGAAATGATCACGAGTGTCCTCAAAGAGAGTATCCCCAAGCGAAGGCTGGATCGTTTCTGAGCCTGCCACAAATCAGGCAGCAACCTGCCAACTATTGCCCGAGACTTTTGATCACAATAGCAGGGCTTGAAAACAATCGAATGCCAGGCAACCAAACCAATCCAATTTGGTCATCCCCATGTAGATGAAGTGGCCTCATACTTTGAGTTATAGGACAGGCCCATGTGTGGTTAGGTTAATAGTTTTAGATGTTGTCATCCCGACCTCCGTGAGCACTTTATTGTACAAGATTTTTAATAGGATCTCTGACCTTAAACACTGCACAGCACAGAAAACACCCCATGGTATTCCTGTGGACTCTCTATGGACCATGAATCCAAACAATTTTACATTTCTTTAACCTTCGAATTGGTCAAGCACAGCTGCGTGCATCACAAAACCAAACAGGATATGAGCTAAACAGAAACCTTACTTTGTGCGGTACTAATACAGTACAATCTCTGTTTAAAGCTTCTTCAGTGCACAACAGGTTGTGCAACCACACAAAAGGTACTGCAACACCGACCAGACAGATCAAACATCACTGGAATCCACGTCCAATCTCTGCCAGGGCCTTGAACACACAGGCGCTGGCATTAAAGCATATTTTGAAAGCCTATTAACACATTGGCACGGATCAAAAAATAATAATTGTAAGCAAAGAGACACACAAACACATCCCGGCAACTTCCACATAGCTCACACTGGCTGCAAATGTTAATGCTCCAAACGAATATAATGGAGTTTTATGGAAACTCCCAGTAAATACACAGAAATCTATGCTGCAAAGAGGCTCTGAGAACAGGAGTCTGAAGACAGTACAAGATGAAATTCTCCATCCTTAACCAAAAGGTGATAGGAATGAGCCCTAATTCCGTATTGCATCATCTCAGCTAAAACAAATGTAGCAGCAAACTGTAATTGTAACATCTTCATTTGCTCATAATGCTCCCAATTCATGTGCGCAAATACAATTACGATTCTCTAGGTTATGGACCTGCTGATGTCAGCAAGTGCTGCTACCGCCCAGGAATGTAAATAGATGCCCACCAAAGCCATTGTAAACTCAATCGCAATTACGGAGAATATCGAAGATAAGGGTTGGTCTATGGCAAAACAGACTGCATACAGTGGTCGCAACTCAGACACTATGGGGCCAATTTATTTTGTTTTTCCTCACGGCTAACACCAGGGGGCGTACAACTGAGCAATTCAATTGTTGCTTTGTTTAGATGCCCAGTAGCCGCGGGGCTGGCATTTTTTATTGCAGCCTCCTGCGGTGCAAGAAAAAATGTTTGGAAACTCAGCACTTTGGAAGCCCAAAGCAGGGAGTTTAAGGTGCACACACACTAGGACGATATTGTGCCATTTGGCACGATATCGACGCATCGGGACAACGTATCGCGAGTAAGTGGACATCGTGTGTGGCCCACTTACGATTGCGATCTGTGCACATTCCCGGGGGTCGTAAGCAGGGTTTTCAGATCTCATCTGCAGCAGATCTGGCCCGGTCGCTTGCGATGATGTGCTTGAACGTCATTGGTACATCGTTAGCGAGGTGACCTGGACTCACAATAATATCGTGAGTCCAGGAGCTGCAAAGGAGTGGAAGGGGTATTGCATGCCACGGGTTTAGCAGTGTTAGGTGGCTTAATCCGGTCTGTTTGGGCGTGGTATGCGCCATGTGCATGGGCGCCCAAACACAATTGAATAAAGATGTGTTTGGGGGTCTAAAAAGTTCTGTTTAGACAAAATTTTTAGACGACCAAAACAATTGAATCAGCCCCAATTGTTTTGGGTGTCTAGTTTTTCTGTCTAAACGCCCAAACAATTGTCACAATTTGATAGTTGTTTGGGCGCACATGCATATTGCGCATGGTCTGTATCCCAGAGTGTGATAGAAGCACCAGAGCACAAAGCAACACCCTAGGCAGGAAAGAGGAACTGCATGGGTTGTGACAGGGTGCTAGAATGAACACTAGAAAATGACACATTAGGTATATAGATACGAGAAGCAGAGGTGCACCGTTCTCTTGAAAATAATCGCAAAACTATTTTCGGGAGGCGATTCAACCGTTTGACCCTGCGGCTGCCACTAGATGATGCCTGATGGAGCAATTGAATAGTCGCTCCATTCAGGCGTGAATAGCTGTGTGTGTAGTGGGGGGACAAGAACATTTCAGCTTACCCTCTCCTAAGATAATGAGCTGAAATGTGCAGACAGTGTCCAGTTTGGCCACCCATATGCAACTTTTAGTCGAGTTCAGCTGCTGCTTTTGGGTGTGTCAGACGTAATGGGCGCCCAATCGGAGCAATAAATGAATTGCACTGATGGACGCCCCAAAAAACTATTTAATCACCCCTCTAGAACAATAAAACATAAGATCATTTAAAAAAATGCTATTAAAAGAAACCCCTCTGAGCAGATGCTTACTTGACTCGGATTTGTGCTCGCATCTCAGGGGGTTGCAAGCAGAAATCTGCAAAAAGTGAAGTCTTGGGGCAATCAACTGAATCTCCCCCTTAACATCGAAGGTTATTACCATTTAACCAACACATAGCAATAATACAAAGAAATCCCTGGGTAACAGTCAGCCTTTATACAATACTCACAATGGGATACGCTGGCACTATGCAAACTTAATATAAAGTTGCCCAGAGGTACACTCTTAATTTCAAAATGTTAAAGTTTATTTAAGATTGTACACAGTTTACCACTTTATATGGAGATATCTGCCAAAGTAATACTATTTGGCTAAATACCCATATATAATCACTTTCCAGCACAACGGCAAAGGACTGAAAGCTCACTACCGTCCTGCCTTGAGAACTACAAATTTCCATTTAACAGTAAGTGGTTTTCAAGTCATCTCCGATTTATTTTGAGTTCTGTTTCCCAAACGTAACTGGCATGACACAGAAAAATTATAAGGTGCCAATCATACAAAAGTACAGAATCAAACACTAATTATCACACTAATCATTATTCATTAGACCAGAGGTTCTCAAACTCGGTCCTCAGGTGCCCACACAGTGCATGTTTTGCAGGTAACCCAGCAGGTGCACAGGTGTATTAATTACTCACTGGCACATTTTAAAAGGTCCACAGGTGGAGCTAATTATTTAACATGCGATTCTGTGAGGAGACCTGCAAAACATGCCCTGTGTGGGCCCCCGAGGACCGAGTTTGAGAACCTCTGCATTAGACCTTTACAAAAATTAATGTACTCTATAAAATGGTTTGAATTACAATAATAAAAATAATAAAAAAAGCCTATGGAGACTGCTCTGCATTACTGTTACAAAACTGCTCCATAATATGTGCACAAACCCTGCGGATTACAGGTTGTAAGAGCAGTGACGCAGTTCGCTGATCCGACCAGGAAAACAACCCTCAGCACAAGTTAACCCACAGAAAAGGCTGCGAGGCTCCAGGAAACAGTGACATCTGCTGATCTGCACAGAAAACATCCAAACCAGCCGTCATCTGGCTTATCTAAAAATACTAGAATATTGTTACTATGCCGAAAGCTACTTCCAGATCATACACTCTGATATTTGCTGCAGATAAACCCAAATACACACAGAACAAAGAGTCTATTGTGTTATTTTCTCTCCAGAACGAAAAGCTTACAGGAAACGACACATTGTACAATGTTGAAGCGCTGCAAAATAGATCCCCTCTCTGCTCACTACGCAAGGCCCACCCGGGACAACATCTCTAAGATAACGCGTCAGATAACGTTAGCGCGGGCGGTACAGCCCCAGCCGCACTCTGTGCAAGCGCGCACGTGAGGTAAATAGATTCCCGGAACTAGGAGAAAAAACATATGCTAGCCTGCCCTGCACAGTGGCGCCCGTAACAAAAAAAACAAGTTGCTACAAAAAAAAAATATTAAAAACACCCACTAAACCTAAATAACCTTTACACATTGTCAGCCAAACAGATCATAAAGCGGCATCTGCAGAAACAAAGATTAATTCTACTTATAAACCCCGCAAATCTGGAGGGGACTAGAAAAGCCCAAACCAGATGGATCTGTTATTCTATGTGCTATGCCGACGTAAAGCTGGACTGCCACCCGGGAAAATAATCACCCACCATAGTGCCCCCAAGCCACATGCTGGGAAGGGGGGGACCTTACATTTTATTTACCAGGTGGTAGGACGGCTTAATATAAAAGCAAAATTCAAATTATATATATATATATATATATATAAATAATTATTTCAGGTCATTAACGTTTCGGGGTCGCAAACCCCGTCCTCAGAATGAACACAGCAGAATGCTGTGTTCATTCTGAGGACGGGGTTTGCGACCCCGAAACGTTAATGACCTGAAATAAATTTTTTCACTTCTTCAAGTGCTCTGAGTGCCGTTTTCGTCTGGATCAGTATTGCATTGCTTTAACTGGCACCGGAGCAAGCTGTTGTATGGGATTTGAGTGCCGGCCGTCTCTGGAAGTATATATATATATTTTACACATATATACATACCCATATATATTTTCACTATAGTAAAATCATCTAAAACTGGTCTCATCGCTGCAGTTGTCCAGCAGTTGGGTTGCTAGCCACCCCAATGTAGCTGGGCAAGGCAGGCTGGGACTTGTAGTACCACACCAGCAAATCTCCTAGCCACCCCGGTCTATTTAGGCAAAGCAGGCTGGGACTTGGTAGTACCACAACAGCAAATCTCCTAGCCATCCCAGTGCAGCTGGGCAAGGCAGGCTGGGATTTGTAGTACCACAACAGCAAATCTCCCAGCCATCCTCCTCTAACCAACGTATATCCCGATTTTTTTTAATGTTTTTTAACCACTCCATTGTGAGACTGAGGGCACAAGACACGCACACCCGAATGAGGGTGATCACCATGGCCGCTCCGGGAACGCCCGCGTGCCCCTCCCCCCCCAACCAACACCCGCCACCCACACCCCCCCTCGGGTGACTTACTCGGGCGGGAAGAGCCGAAGCTCGTCGATCTTGCCCAGGAACCCGAAGAGGGTTATCATCTGCTCGGAGCTGGCGCTGGGGGACACGTTCGTCACCTGGATCACGTCGGTGCTGCTGGAAGTCATTGTCCGGGCCTCCTGCTCTAACACATTAAATACGGAGAGAGAAAAGAGTAACACACAGGATTAGTAATGTGGCTGCGAGTCAGGGCCCCGGGCGGGAGGAGAGCGGCCGGTTACAGCGAGGACGACGAGCCGGGAGCCGCCGCCATGAAACAACCACACAGGAACCTGACTGGGCCGCAGTATCCCACAATGCACGGCGGCCGCGCCTGCGCACTGACAGACTCCCCCCGGCCCCCTCCCTCCCGGCGCACAGCGACCCCTGGCGGCGGCACTGCGGCATGTGCTGATAGTGTGCTCGCCCGCCTGGGGGGACTTTGTGGAGGCTGCAGGTGGGGGGCGCTGTATTTCTGCGGGTGTGGTTGAAAAGGTCGACGTGAACAAGGTTGACACGACCAAAGGTCGACACATGAAAATGTCGACACGAGTATTTTATACTAATCACCGTTACTGGGGGGGGGGGAGCGGCAATGTATCAGTCACTTTCTGGTATAAAGAGTTCTCAATCTCCTATGAATCATTGACATTCAGTCGTTTATATAATAAGTCACATTACTGGAATTGCCGATCTGAACCTGTTAAGGTGGGAACACGCTAGGCGATGTGCTCGATGAGCGACGCCGCCTAGTGTTTCCCCGGGGACGATATGCTATCCCGCCGCTCGGGATACCGAAGGTGAGTATACCAATATCGGCATCCCGAGCAGTGGAATGCTGGCAGGGGGGGGCAAGCACAACGAAGCTGCGCTGTGGGCTTGGTGACGATTATCTTTCTATGGGTGTCGTGGACAACCATGGAGGGGGAATCACCTACCTCGCCGGTATACTGGCGGTCAACATGACTTTTTCAAATGTTTTAATTTTTTGAACTTTTTCATGCTTTACGATTCACGTGGACTACAATTGGGAACGGTAATCTGTGCCAAGCGTAGCGGCAGCAGAGAGAGGCACCTTGCCCGAAGGATGGCGAGCCATGCGAGGAGACACGGTGCACTAATTGGGGTTCCTTGGTCACTGTACGGAGTAAACGACACCAAAAAATAGGATTTTAATACCTACCGGTAAGTCCTTTTCTCTTAGCTGGGGACACTTCAAGAACCATGGGGTATAGACGGGATCCGCAGGAGACATGGGCACTTTAAGACTTTAAAAGGGGTGTGAACTGGCTCCTCCCTCTATGCCCCTCCTCCAGACTCCAGTTATAGGAACTGTGCCCAGGGAGACGGACATTTCGAGGAAAAAGGATTTATTTTGATTTAAACTAAGGTGAGATACATACCAGCTCACACCTCAAGCATGCCGTACAACATGGCATTTAACCCAACGCATGCAGCGGCATGAATATGACAGCAACAGGCTGACTATAAATGCAACACAACCTGTGTGTATCCATAACCAATAACTGCAGATACAGTACGCACTGGGACGGGCGCCCAGCATCCTCTACGGACTAAGAGAAAAGGATTTACCGGTAGGTATTAAAAACCTATTTTCTCATATGTCATAGAGGATGCTGGGGACACTTCAAGAACCATGGGGTTTATACCAAAGCTCAAGAACGGGCAGGAGAGTGCGGATGACTCTGCAGCACCGATTGACCAAACAAGAGGTCCTCCTTAGCCAGGGTATCAAACTTGTAAAACTTTGCAAAAGTGTTAGAACCCGACCAAGCAGCTGCTCGGCAAAGCTGTAATGCCGAGACCCTCCTGGCAGCCGCCCAGGATGAGCCCACCTTTCTGGTAGAATGGGCCTTCACCGATTTCGGTAACGGCAATCCAGCCATAGAATGAGCTTGCTGAATCGTATTACAGATCCAGCGTGCAATAGTCTGCTTGGAAGCAGGAGCCCCAATCTTGTTGGGATCATACAGGACAAACAGAGCCTCCGTTTTCCTAATCTGAGCCGTTCTGGCTACATAAATTTTCAAAGCTCTGACCACATCTAGAGACTTCGATTCCGCTAAGGCTTCAGTAGCCACTGGCACCACAATAGGTTGGTTCATGTGAAACGATGACACCACTTTCGGCAGAAATTGCTGACGAGTTCTCAACTCTGCTCTATCTTCATGGAAGATCAAATAGGGGCTCTTGTGAGACAAAGCCGCTAATTCAGACACCCGCCTTGCAGAGGCCAAGGCCAACAGCATGATCACTTTCCAAGTGACGAATTTCAACTCTACCTTACGTAAAGGTTCAAACCAATGAGATTGCAGGAACTGCAACACCACGTTAAGATCCCATGGTGCCACCGGGGGCACAAAGGGAGGTTGGATGTGCAGCACGCCTTTCACAAAAGTCTGAACTTCCGGAAGGGAGGCCAATTCTTTTTGAAAGAAAATTGACAAGGCCGCAATTTGTACTTTAATTGAGCCTAATTTTAAGCCCGCATCCACAACTGCTTGCAGAAAATGGAGAAAACGGCCCAGCTGAAATTCTTCCGTAGGAGCCTTCTTGGATTCACACCAAGACACATATTTTCTCCAAATACGGTGATAATGTTTTGCCATTACTTCTTTTCTAGCCTGAAGAAGTGTGGGAATGACTTCACTGGGAATACCCTTTTCGGGCTAGGATCCAGTGTTCAACCTCCAAGCCGTCAAACAAAGCCGCGGTAAGTCTTGGTACACGCACGGCCCCTGCTGTAACAGATCCTCTCGTAGAGGAAGAGGCCAGGGATCTCCTATGAGCAATTCCTGAAGATCTGGATACCAGGCCCTCCTTGGCCAGTCTGGAACAATGAGGATTGCATGAACCCTTGTTCTTCTTATGATCTTTATCACTTTTAGAATGATTGGAATCAGAGGGAACACATATACCGACTGAAACACCCACGGTGTCACTAGGGGGTCCACCGCTATTGCTTGAGGGTCCCTCGACCTGGAACAATATCTCGGAAGTTTCTTGTTGAGGCGAGACGCCATCATGTCTATTTGAGGAATTCCCCAACGACTTGTCACTTCTGCAAAGACCTCTTGATGAAGACCCCACTCTCCTGGATGGAGATCGTGTCTGCTGAGGAAGTCTGCTTCCCAGTTGTCCACACCTGGAATGAAGACCGCTGACAGAGCGCTTACATGTCTTTCCGCCCACTTTTGTGGCCTCTGCCATTGCCGCTCTGCTCTTCGTTACGCCCTGGCGGTTTATGTATGCCACTGCTGTTATGTTGTCCAACTGAATCAGGACAAGCAGATCGCGAAGAAGACGTTCCGCTTGTAGAAGGCCGTTGTAAATGGCCCTTAATTCCAGAATGTTTATGTGTAGACAAGCTTCCTGGCTTGACCATTTTCCCTGGAAATTTTCCCCCTGTGTGACTGCACCCCTGCCTCAGAGACTCGCATCTGTGGTCACCAGGATCCAGTCCTGGATCCCGAACCTGCGTCCCTCTAGGAGGTGAGAGCTGTGCAGCCACCACAGTAGTGAGATTCTGGTCTTGGAAGACAGGATTATCTGTCGATGCATGTGCAGATGGGACCCGGACCACTTGCCCAACAGGTCCCACTGAAACACTCTGGCATGGAATCTGCCAAACTGAATGGCCTCGTAGGCCGCCACCATCTTCCCCAGCAACCGAGTGCATTGATGAATCGACACTCTTGCTGGTTTCAGAATCTGTTTGACTAGGTTTGGAATTTCTAGAGCCTTTTCCACTGGAAGAAAAACTCTCTATAATTCCGTGTCCAGAATCATACCCAAGAACGACAGACGTGTCGTCGGAACCAACTGCGATTTTGTCAAGTTTAGGAGCCAACCACGTTGTTGCAGAATTGTCAAGGAGAGCGTAATGTTCTGCAGTAATTGTTCCTTGGACCTCGCTTTTATCAGGAGATCGTCCAAGTACAGGATAATTGTGACGCCTTGCTTGCGCAGGAGAATCATCATTTCCGCCATTACTTTGGTGAAAATTCTCGGAGCCGTGGACAGACCAAACGGCAACGTCTGAAACTGATAATGGCAATCCTGCACTGCAAACCTCAGGTAAGCCTGACGTGGTGGAAAAATGGGAACATGCAAATAGGCATCCTTTATGTCTACTGACACCATAAAATCCCCCTCCTCCAGACTGGATATCACTGCCCGGAGAGATTCCATCTTGAATTTGAATTTCCGTAGGTAGAAATTGAGGGATTTGAAGTTCAGGATCGGTCTGACTGAGCCGCCTGGCTTCGGGACCACGAACAGGCTAGAATAGAAGCCTTCTCCCTATTGCGACAAAGGAACCCTGACAATGACTTGATTTTGACACAATTTCCGTATTGCTTCGCATTCCACCTCCCTGGCCGAATGAGAAGCTGGTAAGGCCGATTTGAAAAATCAGTGAGGGGGAACGTCTTGAAACTCTAGCTTGTACCACTGGGACACTATTTCCAAAACCCATGGGTCTAGGGCCGAACGAGCCCAGAACTGACTGAAGAGTTTGAGACGTGCCCCCACCGGTGCGGACTCCCGCAGAGGAGCCCCAGCGTCATGCGGTGGATTTGGCAGAAGCCGGAGAGGACTTCTGCTCTTGGGAACTTGCCACAGCCGGTGACCTCTTTCCCTTTCCTCTTCCTCTAGAAGCAAGGAAGGAAGACCCTCGCCCTTTTTTTAATTTATTGGGCCGAAAGGACTGCATCTGATAGTGGTGCGGTTTCTTTTGTTGTGCAGGAACATAAGGTAAAAAGGATGATTTACCCGCGGTAGCCGTAGATACCAGGTCAGCGAGGCCATCACAAATCAAGACACCACCTTTATACGGCAGAGACTCCATCGCCTTCTTAGAGTCAGCATTCCATTGATGAATCCACAATGCTCTCCTAGCTGAGACTGCCATGGCATTGGCCCAGGGCCGGATTAACAATGGGGCTAATGGAGCTGCAGCTCCAGGCCCACTTTCAAAATAGGCCCACAGCAACTACATACTGCTGTGCAGCTGTAAACAGGAAAATAAACTTCCTGCTACAACAGCTTGCAAGTGACGTTGCGGTCTGTCTGGTGCGCACAGGTGCAGTGCAGAGCCACCCCGCCAGCACCCCTAATTACTGCCGGCTGCAGGGTAGGAGGATCCAGGGGCACTAGGACCCAGCACTGCTCGGCTGCTGCCGGCATCTCCGCAGTGTAGATGAGGGGAGGAGTGGGAGGGGACTGGGCAGGTCTTACCATTACACCGCGGACGCATATCATAACGGCACAACGGTGCGAAGTGCGCCGAGCAGCTTGGACTACCACCCCAGCCTACCAGGAAGCCCATGGTGCATTCCAGGCTCTGGCGGCTCACGCGGTGCTCTGTTCTTTGTTCAGCCGCGGCTCCCTCTAGATGCCGGGTGGGCGGGCGCGGCTGTGCAGTAATTGGCGGCCGCAGAAGGCCGGGTGTCCGCTGTTGCTCTCAACGGTGCAAGTAGAATCCCCGGAGCTCCCTATTATACAGGAGCCGCCATCTGCAAGTGACAGCAGGTACTATAATATACAGTGCTGCAATATGTAGCTGCGGCAGCACAAGTGAAAGCACCAGGCTCATGCAATTCCCTCCCCCACCTAACCAGACTAATGCCTTTTCCTCCCCCCGTCACCAGGATAAACCCCCACCTCCCCACACCAGGCTAATAATCCCCCTTCACCCCCTGTCACCAGATTTACCCACCCCCTCACCAGCAATATCCCCCCCCCCCTCCCCACACCAGGCTAATCACCCCTACCCCTGTCACCAGGATAAACCCCACAACTCCCCACACAAGGCTAATCACCCTCCTCCCCCTGTCACCAGGCTAATTCATCCCCCCTTCCCCCTGTCACCAGGCTAATGGGCCCCCTCCATCCCAACACCAGGCTAATCCCCCCTACCCCTGTCACCAGGATAAACCCCTGTCTTCCCATACCAGGCTAATCACCCCCTCCCCAGGCTAATCTATCTTCCTTTCCTTCCCTTCACCAGGCTAATAATCCTTCTCCTCCCCTGACTCATTATACTACTACCGACTGTGGGCCCCTTCACAGCGGCGCTCTGTTCTTCCCCATTTTTTCCTCCCCTCTTAATAAAATAATTATTGTAATATAATAATCTAAGCACTGAGATTTTTCTATTTCAAACTCACACACACACACACACACACACACATACACACACACACACACACACACACACACACACACACACACACGTATGTGTGTATATATATACAGAGAGAGAGAGTTGGATGGCTGCAAGGCCACAACTACGTGTGTGCCGAGTGTGCGCTGCCCACAGCGCATGGGCACTACAGGCGCAACCGGCACACTCTCTCTCCTCCTCTCCCCTCCGCTGCCTCCTCCCACGTACTCCTGCATCCAGTACACGGTGGCCTGTGGCCCTTTCTAGCAGCTAAGCTGTTGCCTGGATGATATGCAGAGCTCCGGAGCTCTGCCTTGAACTTGGCGGCGGCACACACGTAACTGCAGGAGCCGGAAGAAGCGCAGGAGCGACCAAGGCAGTGCGGGGTGAGTCGTGGGGGTGGGTTTGAGGTTACAAATGGCATACATTAACGCACACTTGGCTCAGCAGCTCCACACTGACTGATGTCACTCACTGTACACTACACCCCAGTCTCTCTGCTCCCCTCACTCAGTCACCCACCCTCACTCTCTCTGCTCCCTACACCCACTCTCTCTGCTCCCTACACCCACCTGCTCTGCTCCCCTCACTCACCCTCACTGCTCCCTACACCCACTCTCTCTGCTCCCTACACCCACTCTCTCTGCTTCCCTCACTCACTGCTCCCTACACTAACCCTCACTTCTCCCTACACCCACTTATTCTGCTCCCCTCACTCACCCTCACTGCTCCCTACACCCACTTGATCTGCTCCCCTCACTCACTGCTCCCTACACTCACCCTCACTGATCCCTACACCCACCCTCTCTGCTCCCCTCACTCACCCTCACTGCTCCCTACACTCACCCTCACTGCTCCCTACACTCACCCCCACTGCTCCCTACACCCACTCTCTCTGCTCCCCTCACTCACCCTCACTGCTCCCTACACCCACCCTCACTGATCCCGACACCCACTCTCTCTGCACCCTACACTCACACTCACTGCTCCCCACACCCACTCTCTCTGCTTCACTCACTCACCCTCACTGCTCCCTACACCCACTCTCTCTGCTCCCCTCATTCATCCTCACTGCTCCCTACACCCACTCTCTCTGCTTCGCTCACCCACCCTCACTGCTCCCTACACCCACTCTCTCTGCTCCCCTCATTCATCCTCACTGCTCCCTACACCCACTCTCTCTGCTTCGCTCACCCACCCTCACTGATCCCTACACCCACTTGATCTGCTCCCCTCACTCACTGCTCCCTACACTCACCCTCACTGATCCCTACACCCACCCTCTCTGCTCCCCTCACTCACCCTCACTGCTCCCTACACTCACCCTCACTGCTCCCTACACTCACCCCCACTGCTCCCTACACCCACTCTCTCTGCTCCCCTCACTCACCCTCACTGCTCCCTACACCCACCCTCACTGATCCCGACACCCACTCTCTCTGCACCCTACACTCACACTCACTGCTCCCCACACCCACTCTCTCTGCTTCACTCACTCACCCTCACTGCTCCCTACACCCACTCTCTCTGCTCCCCTCATTCATCCTCACTGCTCCCTACACCCACTCTCTCTGCTTCGCTCACCCACCCTCACTGATCCCTACACCCACTCTCTCTGCTCCCTACACTCACCCTCACTGCTCCCCACACCCACTCTCTGCTTCACTCACTCATCATCACTGCTCCCTACACCCACTCTCTCTGATTCGCTCACTCACCCTCACTGCTCCCTACATCCACTCTCTGCTTAGCCCACTCACCCTCACTGTTCCCTACATTCACCCTCACTGCTTCCTACACCCACTCTCTCTGCTCCCATCACTCACTGATCCCTACACCCGTCCTCACTTTTCCCTACACTCAACCTTACTCACTGCTCTCAACAACGACCAGGGCCGTAACTAGGGGTGTACAGATGGTGCTTTGCCCAGAGAGCATTTGCCCTGTGGGGGCACCATCTATAGACACCCCAACTTGCCACCTATTCCCTCATATGGTCCGCTGACTGATGCTGCTTTCACTCCCACTTCCCTGAGTGCTCTGTGTGCATTAGAGCATCGGATGTCTAGCGCCTCAGCCCAAAGCTCTCTCTCTCAGGGAGGAAGCAGCACCAGCCTCTTCCCAATCAGATTGCAGCATCGGCAAGAATAACGGCTGGCTGCAGAAGTTCCTCTCTCTCCCTTTGCATGACGGACGTCGGAGGAGGGAGAGCTGCTACTGCTACAGAGCGCGATACCTCAGGATTCCTCTCCCTAGTATGCTCCACCCCCTCCGTCTCCAGTAGTTTCTGAGGAGGGACTGGAGTACAGGAGCCGTTCCTCAGAAGAAGAAATGTAAGTAGCAGCTTAGCTGCCAACCACATTATACAGCATGATGCAAATGCCCACTGTACAGCCTCAGATAGTAGTTATGAATTTCTTTTGAGCATTTGTTGAACAACTTAAGGGTCCTACACACCCTGCGATGTGCCGCCGAGGTGCCCGACAGGCGACTTCGCCCGTCATCCGGCTCCATAGCAGTGCATGCTAATATGGACGAGATTGTCCACATTGGCATGCATGTATAAGCGACACAGCACCAGCGATTAACGAGCGCGGGGCCGCGCATCGTTCATCGTTGGTGCCTACACACTGCACAATATGAACGAGTTCTCGTTCATTATTGCGGCGGCACACAATAGGCCCTTCATGAATTTCAGCTCCAGGCCCATGAAGACCTTAATCTGGCACTGCATTGGCCCTTGATCCCAAAAGGCCAATATCCCTCGCAGCTTCCTTTAGATATGCTGCAGCGTCCCTGATATAACCCAGCGTCAAAAGAATGCTATCCCTATCCAGGGTATCTATCTCAGATGACAAGTTATCTGCCCATTTCTCTAACGTCCTAGTGGATGCTGGGGACTCCGTCAGGACCATGGGGATAGCGGGCTCCGCAGGAGACAGGGCACATCTAAAAAAACTTTTAGGTCACATGGTGCGTACTGGCTCCTCCCCCTATGACCCTCCTCCAAGCCTCATTTAGGTTTTTGTGCCCGTCCGAGAGGGTGCAATCTAGGTGGCTCTCTTAAAGAGCTGTTTAGAAAAGTTTTTTTTTAGGTTTCAATCTCAGTGATTCCTGCTGGCAACAGGATCACTGCATCGAGGGACTTAGGGGAGAGATTTCCAACTCACCTGCGTGCAGGATGGATTGGAGTCTTAGGCTACTGGACACTTAGCTCCAGAGGGAGTCGGAACACAGGTCAGCCTGGGGTTCGTCCCGGAGCCGCGCCGCCGATCCCCCTTACAGACGCTGAAGAGACGGCAGAACGGAGGTCCGGAAAACAGGCGGCAGAAGACTCCACAGTCTTCATGAAGGTAGCGCACAGCACTGCAGCTGTGCGCCATTGTTGTCACACGGCTCACTGACTCAGTCACGGAGGGTGCAGGGCGCTGCTGGGGGCGCCCTGGGCAGCAATATAATTACCTTTAGTGGCAAAAGAAATACATCACATATACCCATTAAGGCTATATGTATGTATTTTGACCCAGGCCAGTTTCTTAAAAACCGGGAGAAAAATCCCGCCGAAAAAGGGGCGGAGCTTATTCTCCTCAGCACTCAGCGCCATTTTCCTGCTCAGCTCCGCTGGTGAGGAAGGCTCCCAGGACTCTCCCCTGCACTGCACTACAGAAACAGGGTAACAAAGAGAAGGGGGGCATAAATTGGCGATATTTATATATTAAGAGCGCATATATAGTAAACAACACCTTCTAGGGTTGTTTTTATACATTTATAGCGCTTTTGGTGTGTGCTGGCAAACTCTCCCTCTGTCTCCCCAAAGGGCTAAGGGGTCCTGTCTTTGATTAGAGCATTCCCTGTGTGGCTGCTGTGTGTCGGTACGTGTGTGTCGACATGTATGAGGACGATGTTGGTGTGGAGGCAGAGCAATTGCCGATGATGGTAATGTCACCCCCTAGGGAGTCGACACCGGAATGGATGGCTTTAGTTATGGAATTACGTGATAATGTCAGCACACTGCAAAAGTCAGTTGACGAAATAAGACGCCCGGCAAACCAGTTAGTACCGGTTCAGGCGTCTCAGACACCGTCAGGGGCTGTAAAACGTCCTTTACCTCAGTCAGTCGACACGGGTACCGACACAGATGAATCTAGTGTCGACGGTGAAGAAACAAACGTATTTTCCAATAGGGCCACACGTTATATGATCACGGCAATGAAGGAGGCGTTACAGATCTCTGATACTGCTGGTACCTCAAAAAGGGGTATTATGTGGGGGGTAAAAAAACTACCTGTATTTTTCCCAGAATCAGAGGAATTGAATGATGTGTGTGATGAAGCGTGGGTTACCCCCGATAGAAAATTGCTAATTTCAAAGAAGTTGTTGGCATTATACCCTTTCCCACCAGAGGTTAGGGCGCGCTGGGAAACACCCCCTAAGGTGGATAAGGCGCTCACACGTTTATCAAAGCAAGTGGCGTTGCCGTCTCCTGATACGGCCGCCCTCAAGGATCCAGCAGATAGGAGGCTGGAAACTACACTGAAGAGTATATACACACATACTGGTGTTATACTGCGACCGGCAATAGCCTCAGCCTGGATGTGCAGTGCTGGGGTAGTGTGGTTGGATTCTCTGACTGAAAATATTGAGACCCTGGATAGGGACAGTATTTTATTGACTCTAGAGCAATTAAAGGATGCTTTTCTTTATATGCGAGATGCTCAGAGGGATGTTTGTACTCTAGCATCAAGAGTAAGCGCGATGTCCATATCTGCCAGAAGAAGTTTATGGACGCGACAGTGGTCAGGTGATGCGGATTCCAAGAGGCATATGGAAGTATTGCCATATAAAGGAGAGGAATTGTTTGGGGTCGGTCTTTCGGACCTGGTGACCACGGCAACTGCCGGCAAATCCACCTTTTTACCTCAGACCCCTTCACAACAGAAAAAGACACCGTCTTTTCAGCCGCAGTCCTTTCGCTCCTATAAAAAGCGACCAAAAGGACAGTCTTATCTGCCGAGAGGCAGAGGAAAGGGTAAGAAAGGGCAGCACGCAGCCCCTGCCCAGGAACAGAAGCCCGCCCCGGCTTCTACAAAGCCATCAGCATGACGCTGGGGCTTTACAAGCGGACCCAGGAACGGTGGGGGGTCGACTCAAGATTTTCAGCAATCAATGGGCTCACTCACAAGTGGACCCGTGGGTCCTGCAGATAATATCTCAGGGTTACATGCTGGAGTTCGAAAGGTTTCCCCCTCGCCGGTTCCTAAAGTCGGCTTTACCAACGTCTCCCTCAGAAAGGACGTCGGTTTTGGAAGCCATTCACAAGCTGTATTCTCAGCAGGTGATAGTCAAGGTACCCCTCCTACAACAGGGAAAGGGGTATTATTCCACTCTATTTGTGGTACCGAAACCGGACGGTTCGGTAAGGCCTATTCTAAATCTGAAATCCTTGAACCTGTACATACAGAAATTCAAGTTCAAGATGGAGTCACTCAGGGCAGTGATAGCGAATCTGGAAGAAGGAGACTTCATGGTGTCCTTGGACATAAAAGATGCTTATCTACATGTCCCGATTTACCCCTCACACCAAGGGTATCTCAGGTTCGTGATACAAGACTGTCAATATCAGTTTCAAACGCTGCCGTTTGGTTTGTCCACGGCCCCTCGGGTCTTTACCAAGGTAATGACCGAAATGATGGTTCTTCTACGAAGAAAAGGCGTATTAATTATCCCTTACTTGGACGATCTCCTGATAAGGGCAAAGTCCAGAGAACAGCTGGAAGTCGGTGTGACGCTAACACAAGTAGTGCTTCAGCAACACGGGTGGATTCTAAATCTTCCAAAATCTCAATTGACCCCGACAACGCATCTGCTGTTCCTGGGTATGATTCTGGACACGGTTCAGAAAAAGGTATTTCTCCCGGAAGAGAAAGCAAGGGAGTTATCCGAACTTGTCAGGAACCTCCTAAAACCAGGAACGGTGTCAGTACATCAATGCACAAGAGTCCTGGGAAAGATGGTGGCTTCGTACGAAGCGATTCCATTCGGCAGATTCCATGCACGGACATTTCAGTGGGATCTGCTGGACAAATGGTCCGGATCGCATCTGCACATGCATCAGCGGATAACACTGTCACCGAGAACAAGGTTGTCTCTCCTGTGGTGGCTGCAGACTGCCCATCTGTTAGTGGGCCGCAGATTCGGCATACAGGACTGGGTCCTGGTGACTACGGATGCCAGCCTACGAGGTTGGGGAGCAGTCACAAAGGGAAGAAACTTCCAGGGCGTGTGGTCAAACCTGGAGACGTCTCTTCACATAAATATACTGGAGCTAAGAGCGATCTACAATGCTCTAAGTCTGGCAAAACCGCTGCTTCAGGGTCAGCCGGTGTTGATCCAGTCCGACAACATCACGGCAGTCGCCCACGTAAACCGACAAGGCGGCACGAGAAGCAGGAGTGCAATGGCAGAAGCTGCAAGGATTCTGCGCTGGGCGGAGAATCATGTCATAGCACTGTCAGCAGTGTTCATCCCGGGAGTGGACAACTGGGAAGCAGATTTCCTCAGCAGACACGACCTTCACCCGGGAGAGTGGGGACTTCATCCAGAAGTTTTCCACATGATTGTGAACCGTTGGGAAAAACCAAAGGTAGACATGATGGCATCTCGCCTCAACAAAAAATTGGACAGGTATTGCGCCAGGTCAAGAGACCCTCAGGCAATAGCTGTGGACGCTCTGGTAACACCGTGGGTGTACCAGTCAGTGTATGTGTTCCCTCCTCTGCCTCTCATACCAAAGGTACTGAGAATTATACGGAAAAGAGGAGTAAGAACGATACTGGTGGCTCCGGACTGGCCAAGGAGAACTTGGTATCCGGAACTTCAAGAGATGCTCACGGAGGATCCGTGGCCTCTACCTCTAAGAAGGGATCTGCTTCAGCAGGGACCTTGTATGTTCCAAGACTTACCGCGTCTGCGTTTGACGGCATGGCGGTTGAACGCCGGATTCTAAAAGAAAAGGGCATTCCAGAGGAAGTTATTCCTACCTTGATTAAGGCTAGAAAGGAAGTGACTGTACAACATTATCACCGCATTTGGCGAAAATATGTTGCGTGGTGTGAGGCCAAGAAGGCTCCAACGGAAGAATTTCAATTGGGTCGATTCTTACATTTCCTGCAAGCAGGATTGTCTATGGGCCTAAAATTGGGGTCCATTAAAGTTCAAATTTCGGCCTTATCAATTTTCTTCCAGAAGGAATTGGCGTCAGTGCCTGAAGTACAAACTTTTGTCAAAGGTGTACTACATATACAACCCCCAATAGTGCCTCCAGTGGCACCGTGGGATTTGAACGTGGTTCTAAATTTTCTCAAATCTCATTGGTTTGAGCCGTTAAAATCGGTAGAATTAAAATACCTTACATGGAAGGTAACCATGCTGTTGGCCCTGGCTTCTGCCAGGAGAGTTTCAGAGTTGGCAGCTTTGTCATACAAGAGCCCATATCTGATATTCCATTCGGACAGGGCAGAATTGAGGACACGTCCTCAATTTCTCCCTCTGGTGGTTTCGGCATTTCACTTAAACCAGCCTATTGTGGTGCCTGCGGCTACTAGCGACTTGGAGGACTCCAAGTTACTGGACGTTGTCAGAGCATTAAAAATATATATTTCAAGGACAGCTGGAGTCAGAAAAACTGACTCGTTGTTTACATTGTATGCACCCAACAAGATGGGTGCTCCTGCGTCTAAACAGACGATTGCACGTTGGATCTGTAGCACAATCCAACTTGCACATTCTGTGGCAGGCGTGCCACAGCCTAAATCTGTAAAGGCCCACTCCACAAGGAAGGTGGGCTCATCTTGGGCGGCTGCCCGAGGGGTCTCGGCATTACAACTTTGCCGAGCAGCTACGTGGTCAGGGGAGAACACGTTTGTAAAATTTTACAAATTTGATACTCTGGCTGCAGAGGACCTGGAGTTTTCTCATTCGGTGCTGCAGAGTCATCCGCACTCTCCCGCCCGTTTGGGAGCTTTGGTATAATCCCCATGGTCCTGACGGAGTCCCCAGCATCCACTAGGACGTTAGAGAAAATAAGAATTTACTTACCGATAATTCTATTTCTCATAGTCCGTAGTGGATGCTGGGCGCCCATCCCAAGTGCGGATTGTCTGCAATGCTTGTACATAGTTATTGTTACAAAATCGGGTTATTACTGTTGTTGTGAGCCATCTTTTCAGAGGCTACTTCGTTTTGTTATCATACTGTTAACTGGGTTCAGATCACAAGTTGTACGGTGTGATTGGTGTGGCTGGTATGAGTCTTACCCGGGATTCAAGATCCTTCCTTATTGTGTACGCTCGTCCGGGCACAGTACCTAACTGAGGCTTGGAGGAGGGTCATAGGGGGAGGAGCCAGTACGCACCATGTGACCTAAAAGCTTTTTTAGATGTGCCCTGTCTCCTGCGGAGCCCGCTATCCCCATGGTCCTGACGGAGTCCCCAGCATCCACTACGGACTATGAGAAATAGAATTATCGGTAAGTAAATTCTTATTTTTTCAATAGCGCTACTCACCCACGCCGATGCAACGGCAGGTCTGAGTAGCGTACCCGTGGTGACATAAATGGATTTCAATGTATTTTCCTGCTTACGATCCGCAGGTTCCTTTAGGGCTGCCGTGTCAGGGGACGGAAGCACTACCTTTTTGGACAGCCGTGATAGGGCTTTGTCCACAGTGGGGGGTGACTCCCACTTTTCCCTATCCCCAGAGGGGAACGGATATGCCACCGGAATTCTCTTGGGAATCTGAAACTTCTTGTCAGGATTTTCCCAAACCTTTTCAAAAAGAGCGTTCAGTTCATGAGAGGGAGGAAACGTTACCTCAGGTTTCTTTCCTTTAAACATACAGACCCTTGTATCAGGAACAGCAGGGTCCTCCGTGATATGTAACACGTCTTTTATTGCCACAATCATGTACTGAATGCTTTTAGCCAGTTTTGGATTTAATCTGGCATCACTATAGTCGACACTGGAGTCAGAGTCCGTGTCGGTATCCATATCTGCTAACTGGGTAAATGAACGCTTTTGTGACCCCGAGGGGGTCTGAACTTGTGACAACACATCCTCCGTCGATTTTTTCCATGCCTGGCTCTGAGACTCAGATTTATCTAATCTCTTATTTAACAAAGCCACATTCGCATTCAAAGCACTCAAAACATTTACCCAATCAGGAGTCGGCGGTGCCGACAGGGTCACTCCCACAGCCGTTTCTTTCCCTAATCCAGTCTCCTCCTGGGAAGAGCACTCAGCCTCAGACATGCCGACACACGTGTACCGACACCCACAAACACACTGGGCATATAGGGGGCAGACCCACAGTAAAGCATGTCAGAGAAACACAGAGGGAGTTTGCCAGCTCACAACCCAGCGCTTATCCTGGTTCTGAAATCCCTTATATAAAGCCTCAGACCCGTTAGCGCTTTTATAATTACATATACAGCACGAAAATAACTGTGCCCCCCCCCCTGTTTTGCACCCTGTTACTTGTACAGCAGTGTAGAGGAAGGACCAGCGTCTCTGCAGCTCTGTGAAGAGAAAATGGCGCTGATGAGAGCTGTGAGGGCTAAGCCCCGCCCTTTTAATGGCGCGCTTCAGACCCGCTATTTTTAAAAAATATTTATACTGGCGGGGTTCGGATTTAGTGCCTAGGCACTTAAAAACCACATTGCCAGTCCATATGGAGGATTTTTATGCTGCCCAGGGCAACCCCCCCCGCGCCCTGCACCCTGTAGTGCCGTCTGTGTGTGGGAGCATGGCGCGCAGCGCGGCTGCTGTGCGGTACCTCAAAGCCTTTACTGAAGTCTTCAGATCTTCTTCTACTCACCCGTCTTCTGACTTCTGGCTCTGTAAGGGGGGTGACGGTGAGCTCTGGGAACGCGCATCTAGGCGTACCTAGCGATCAGACCCTCAGGAGCTAATGGTGCCCTGTAGCCAAAGAAGCAGAGCCTTTGAACTCACTAGAAGTAGGTCTGACTTCTCTCCCCTAAGTCCCACGAAGCAGGGAGCCTGTTGCCAGCAGTTCTCCCTGAAAATAATAAACCTAACAAAAGTCTTTTTCAGAGAAACTCAGGAGAGCTCCTCAGAGAGCATCCAGTCTCACTGGGCACAGAATCTAACTGGAGGAGGGGCATAGAGGGAAGAGCCAGTTCACACCCCTTTTAAAGTCTTAAAGTGCCCATGTCTCCTGCGGATCCCATCTATACGCCATGGTTCTTGTAGTGTCCCCAGCATCCTCTAGGACGTAGGAGAAAAAGTAAAATAACGACCATTTCTCATCTCGACCTAGTACATGTCGACCCAGAGTCCCTGTTGACCTAGAAAACATGTCACCCAATAGTGGTCGACCTAGACACTGTCTAATCCACCTAACATACCACACCCGCTGCAGCTGTATGTAGGATTACACTAGGGCAATGTCGGTCTGGCAGGCTATTACGCAAAATACATTGTGTTGTGTGGAGAGTTTTGTATTACCACTCGCACAAGCTGAATGGTATCATTATTTGTTAATATACTCCTTAAATGGTCACAGACCTGACAAATATAACAATACTAGCTGTTCTACCCGTTCTACACATGGGAGTTTCTGATTTTCATGGTTGTAAATATAAATGACTGTTAATAATGTGGTATAGAGATGTAAATTTGAGACGTCTTAATGTAAGTAAATATTAATCCATTGTTCTTGGCTTTACCGGAGGAGCACCCGTAGCAGATACGGTAAAAACTGACAGGAACATTTTTGTAGTTTATTAAATTCTTCACACTGGAGGTGAGATCCAAATTTTGATCCGATTGTCAGTTTGGGCGTTATCGTTCACGCAACGCAAGACACGCATTGCTAATGACGTCACTATGTCAACCCTCTTTTCATCCCCTTAGGGAAGGTTTATTAAAATTCTAATTACATTGTTTTCCTATTTCCCACCTGAAGAATACCTGTTATATTTCAGCTTCCTAACATATCGGGAAGTAAGTGAGTGAGTCAGTGAGTGAGTGAGTGAGTGAGTGAGTGAGTGAGTCAGTGAGTCAGTGAGTGATTGCTTTCGCATTTATATATACAGATTAGCAATGACTCAAGCAAGGATCTTTCAGCTCAGCCTCAAGCCACACGTGCCAGGATGATATCAGGGGGTCCCTTAGCTCAGCATATGCTCATAAATGGTCATCTATCACATTATTATTATTATTATTATTATTATTATTATTATTATTATTTATTAATAACAGTTTCTTATATAGCGCAGCAAATTCCGTTATGCTTTACAATTGAAATGGAAACCAATGACCTCGTCCTCTTGCCTGCAATCTGTACTCCACTGTGATGTCAGCACAATTGTGATGTCACTGTCCATGGCCCCTGTAGCTGTGTAAGATCACCTCCAGGCATTTTACTGCAATATCTGTAGTGAGAGGCAGCAACAGCTACTGGGGTGGAAAGCCTCCCTTGGTGCTCTTTAAATTGTATGTTGCAATCTGTGGCCATGCCACCACCTCACCGTGTGCTCCTCCCATCACCATGCTGCATGAAACTTCCACCACCGCGCATTGTGAACCTTCCACCACCACGCATTGTGAACCTTCCACCACCACGCATTGTGAACCTTCCACCACCACGCATTGTGAACCTTCCACCACCTTGCATTGTGAACCTCAACCTTCCACCACCTTGCATTGTGAACCTTCCACCACCGCGCATTGTGAACCTTCCACCACCGCGCATTGTGAACCTTCCACCACCGTGCATTGTGAACCTTCCACCACCTTGCATTGTGAACCTTCCACCACCGTGCATTGTGAACCTTCCACCACCTCGCATTGTGAACCTTCCACCACCACGCATTGTGAACCTTCCACCACCACGCATTGTGAACCTTCCACCACCTTGCATTGTGAACCTTCCACCACCGTGCATTGTGAACCTTCCACCACCGCGCATTGTGAACCTTCCACCACCGCGCACTGTGAACCTTCCACCACCTTGCATTGTGAACCTTCCACCACCACGCATTGTGAACCTTCCACCACCGCGCACTGTGAACCTTCCACCACCTCGCATTGTGAACCTTCCACCACCGCGCACTGTGAACCTTCCACCACCGCGCATTGTGAACCTTCCACCACCGCGCATTGTGAACCTTCCACCACCGTGCATTGTGAACCTTCCACCACCTTGCATTGTGAACCTTCCACCACCGTGCATTGTGAACCTTCCACCACCTCGCATTGTGAACCTTCCACCACCACGCATTGTGAACCTTCCACCACCACGCATTGTGAACCTTCCACCACCTTGCATTGTGAACCTTCCACCACCGTGCATTGTGAACCTTCCACCACCGCGCATTGTGAACCTTCCACCACCGCGCACTGTGAACCTTCCACCACCTTGCATTGTGAACCTTCCACCACCACGCATTGTGAACCTTCCACCACCGCGCACTGTGAACCTTCCACCACCTTGCATTGTGAATCTTCCACCACTTCGCATTGTGAACCTTCCACCACCTCGCATTGTGAACCTTCCACCACCGCGCATTGTGAACCTTCCACCACCGCGCACTGTGAACCTTCCACCACCTTGCATTGTGAACCTTCCACCACCTCGCATTGTGAACCTTTCACCACCTCGCATTGTGAACCTTCCACCACCTCGCATTGTGAACCTTCCACCACCACGCATTGTGAACCTTCCACCACCACGCATTGTGAACCTTCCACCACCTCGCATTGTGAACCTTCCACCACCACGCATTGTGAACCTTCCACCACCACGCATTGTGAACCTTCCACCACCACGCATTGTGAACCTTCCACCACCTTGCATTGTGAACCTTCCACCACCTTGCATTGTGAACCTTCCACCACCGCGCATTGTGAACCTTCCACCACCGCGCATTGTGAACCTTCCACCTCGCACTGTGAACCTTCCACCACCTTGCATTGTGAACCTTCCACCACCTCGCATTGTAGATATTTATTAAATATTGCCCACAGTATCAGGGTCCCCAGATAGAAATAAAAACAACGCATAACACTGAGTGGTCTTTTTTAGTGATAGCAAACTGTCAGGATATTGAAAAAAAAGTTGTGACTACAAGGGCCCCTACTTTATATACTGAGACTGAGCACTACGGTAGTTAGGGCCTTTCTAAAGATCTAGGTTTTAGCTTTGAGTCTTAAGGTATAATATTGGAGAGAAAAAAATGGAAAAATGACTGGAAATACAGGGCCTAATTCAGTAAGGAGTGCAAATTCTGCTAATTAGCAGAATTTGCAATCCTTTGGATCGCATATTGGGGGCCGCCCATCGCTGGGCAAGACCACCCACAGCATGCTGACCGCCGCCTCCCCCCGTTCAACAAGCAGAAATTGTTAGCAGAAACTAAGGATCGCCGCGGCTGTGTGTGACGTCATGCAGCCGCCGTGATCCCACCCCCCATTTGCGCCACACCACCCCCGCAGCAATCAAACCTGTATTAGGCCCATAGTGCACTATACAGTATAGGAAATATAAAGATAAGTAAGTACACACTATAGAGCGACCTAATTATTGTATAGCTTGTATTAACGATCGTTTCGCCATTTTGCCAATAACTCAGACAAATCTTGCCCACAAACACAATTGTTTCAATGATCAGATCTGTCGGGCAGGACTGAAAATCTCGGCCACAATCTCCCGATATCAACCAATGTCTGTGCATTCTCAGTAATCTGACCCTATGTCCAGGTGAAAAAATCGGGTAGTGTGTGGGTAAACCCGATTTTTCCCATCGGCTGATTTTTCAAAAATAAAATAAAGTGTGTAGCTCACATATCGGGACTTTCCTGTAGGTAAATAATTGTCCCAATTGTCGTCCCAATTGGACAGTGAGGGGCAGATTTATTAAGCCTGGTGAAGTGATAAATTGGAAGGTGATAAAGCACCAGCCAGTCAGCTCCTACCTATCATTTTTCAGACCCGGGGCCAAATGTAATGGAGTGAGAGTTTCAGAAAGCGAGAGATTTGGTAAGGTTTTCAGGGTTTTTTTTTTAAAGTGGCAATCATTTACACAGCAAAACCAGGTTGATCTTGCCGTGTAAATGACTGCCACCTGTTACCGCTGTCAGTCTTGCACTGCGATCTTTCTCTTCACTTACAGGTCCCTGTAAGGAGGCAACCAAACAACAGCCGTGCAGGGTCTAACTCTATCCTGATGTAACACCACTACACTAACTACAACGGCATAGCCCTCAAACTAGCTCTGTGTGTGTGTGGTGTGACAAAACTAAACAAACTATAAGCAACCTTGGCCCTGCACAGAAACAACACACATCACAAATCACAATAACAGTGCAAGTAACTACCACGGTGCTGTCCCTTTGATTACCTAACTGCTTCAGATTACCAGAAAGTGGGCGCCGCACAGCCTACCCACCTTCCCTTACACTTACTTACCAGGGGCTCAGGCCAAGCGGACCTGCCTACCTGTACACACTGGGGTGGCCTGGGCCTAGTGCCCAGTACCACCTTTATTCACCTTGGGGGACACTGTCTATGCTGGGCCTAGTGCCCCCTAGCTGCACACAGGCCGGAGGCCTGGCTTTGCCCACGGGCCTAACGCCCGCCTAACATGCAGCCGTTGGAGTAATCTGGGCCTAATGCCCAGATCACTCTTATTTGGGGTGTTCTACCTAAACTCGGGCCTAAGGCCCAACATGTGCCCTCGTGCCTAATGCCCACCTAAAATGCCAATACCGTGGCTTGGGCCTAATGCCCAAACCACCAAATCAGGGGATGACCCTCCTAACTGCGCTACAGGCCTAGTGCCTGAACCGTACCCCCGGGCCTAATGCCCGTTCCCTGGTGGTCTAGGGAGGAAGGGGGGGGGCTAGATCAGCCTCACTGAGGCCTCACCTGCTCCAGGGGTCTCCGGCGCCCTCTTCTGCCACTGAACCGTCCTGGCCAGTGGCGCCACCGCTGCTCCTCCGCGTCCAGCCACTGCTGGACATCTTCTCCCCTGATACCCATGTCTTCCGGCCTCTTCAGCGGCCACCGGATCTCTTCTACAAACGGCCGCCGTCTTCTCCTCCGCCACGGCCTCTTCTCTCCGTCCCGCTCTTCGGCGCGGCCTCCTGTCTTCCTCTGCTCCCAGCGGCGCCTGGGTCTATAATGCGGCGAGCGCCGACCATCCTCTGATTGGCCGGCGCCCCGCAAGCTGTGAGTGTCTTGCGGACGGCGCCGTATTTGAAATCCCGCAGCTGGCGCTTCCAATTGGCTGCCAAAACGGCACCAAGTTTGAAGCGCCGCTGCGGCAGCGCTGCCCGCTGCCACTTCAGGTTTGGTGCCAATACGTGGTCCCTGCATCGGGCACCCGCTGCTGCTGCTGCTCTACACAAATTCACAAATATTTAGAAATTGCCGCAATAATTGTATCCACATGGATGGTTGTATACGACATTAATAAAGGGACGGGACTAATGGCCCTTCACACTGGGCGATATGACTGAAAGATATTAATGATCTCGTTCGTTAATGAACAAGATACCATTCATATCTCTCAGTGTGGAGGCTCCAGCGATGAACGATGCACGGCCCCGCGCGCGTTCATCGCTGCTGCCCCGTGCATGCAGGCCAATATGGACAATCTCGTCCATATTTGCCTGCACTGCTATGGAGCCGGGTGACGGGGGAGTGAAGAAACTTCACTCCTCCCCGTCACTGCCGCCCCCCCCCCCAGCGCTGCCGGGTCGCCTGTCGGCCGTATCCGCAGTTGGGCAGCTCGACGGCGGATTGCGCTATGTGTAGGGCTCTTAAGTAATGCCATCATACCACCGTATGCTAAATTTGTAAAGATTAATAATGGAGAATGTGACTTAAAATCAAGGGGGATATTTATCAAAGCTTGGCGAGAGAGATTAACTTCTAACCAATCAGCTTTTAACCGTCATGTTACAGGCTGTGTTTGGAAAATGTCAGTTAGGAGCTGATTGGTTTATACTTTATCTCTTTCCACTTTACTTCTCTCCAAGCTTTTATAAATATCCCCCAAGTCACTGAATAAGCTGTGTTGTATTGGGTGTGGATCATAGGGTCAGCGGTAACTAAGTCGACAGTCATTAGATCGACCACTATTGATTGAGAGTGACTAGGTCTACACCTGAAATAGGTCGACAAGAGATTTTTTTGGGGGGGGGTTTCATCTTTTTTTCGTAAAGTGACCGGGAACCCCAATTAGTGCATCGTATCCCCTCGCAAGGTGCCTTACTATTCCTAATCGTACTCCATGAGGATCGTAAAGGGTGAAAAAGTTCAAAAAAAATTACAAAACAAGTCAAAAACTCATGTCGACCTAAAGACCGGATCCCGTCGTAATAATTTCACGCTTCCAAAAATGGTTTAGAATTAATAACCGAGAAATATTGAGAAACATGAGGTCTGTTTACTAAGCCTTGGAGAGAGATAAACTACCAACCAACCAGCTCCTAAGGCCGGGTACACATCTAAACCATGCGCTATTGTGCCAGTGGTCTCTTCGCCCCCGGACCATCACAGATGGCCTTTACACATTAAACGATTTGATAAACGATGGAACGGTGTGATGTGAGGAAGGTATTTATAGATGATAATCTCCCAAATTAGGATGATATCTGATCTTGATGTGTCATACACCTCCATCCTTTAACATAGATTAAGCTCCTAAATGCTAATTTATGCAATATCAGATAATGCTGCACTTAGTTTTGTGGTAATGGTATAGCTTGTAAACCAATAGCTTTGAGTGACCACACGGTAAGCGTTCAGGAAGATGCAGTCCGCAGTTTGCAATCAGTGGGGCTGATTCAAAGATAGACGCAGAACACATTGCGGCTGCATGCGACCTGACCAAGACCCCTTTCACCCTGGCGGCTCACACTGCACACAGGTGCAGTGCCGTCACTTGGAGATGAGAACATCTCTAAGCGCAGGTGACCTTCTCTTCCTATGCTGTAAACGGGTTTCAGGTCGGATGTAATGGTTAGTGTTGCTGCCTCACAGCACTGAGGTCATGGGTTTGTTTCTCACTACAGACTTACCTGTGTAGAGTTTGTATATTCTCCCAGTGCTAACAAGGGTTTCCTCACACATTCCAAAAATATGCTGGTAAGTTAATTGGCACTGGACAAAAATGAACCCTAGTGTGTAAAGACGACAGTAGATGACATTTTAAACAAATTTGCAGATAATGACCATTCATTATGATACATTCTTAAAATCACCCAGCGTGTACCCACTGCAGCGCTAGCGACATCCGGTGTCGTCTGTACATACAAAATGTTGCATGGCCCTGCTTCCCCACCCCACCGTCACTGCAGGCATCGGCAAGTGTGTATGCACACGCCGCTGTGTTCCGTTGCCCGCGATGTCGTGCTGGGTACACATTGTCTAGAGTGTACCCAGTATCAGTGTGTGTATATGTACATGTGTTTAGGGCAGACTAGAGGGGCCAAGTGGTTCTTATCCTGTCGTCACATTCTATGGCTTCATGTTTCTGTAGTAACATGCTAGACTTTCTCACCATAATGGTAATAATAAGTCAGCTGGTAAAACTGCAACTCTATATTGCAGAGAAACGTGTAAGGAAGGATTAAATGGCTGTCATAAAACCTTATATACATTGGCAGGAATATACTATACAAAAAAATGGCTCGACAAGCTTCTTATTCACTTCTTATTCTAGCTCAGCTTCTTATTCACTTCTTATTCATGCTCCAGCTTCTTATTCACTTCTTATTCATGCTCCAGCTTCTTATTCACTTCTTATTCATGCTCCAGCTACTTATTCACTTCTTATTCTAGCTCCAGCTTCTTATTCACTTCTTATTCATGCTCCAGCTTCTTATTCACTTCTTATTCTAGCTCAGCTTCTTATTCACTTCTTATTCTAGCTCAGCTTCTTATTCACTTCTTATTCACGCTCCAGCTTCTTATTCACTTCTTATTCACGCTCCAGCTTCTTATTCACTTCTTATTCATGCTCCAGCTTCTTATTCACTTCTTATTCATGCTCCAGCTTCTTATTCACTTCTTATTCATGCTCCAGCTTCTTATTCACTTCTTATTCACGCTCCAGCTTCTTATTCACTTCTTATTCATGCTCCAGCTTCTTATTCACTTCTTATTCATGCTCCAGCTTCTTATTCACTTCTTATTCTAGCTCCAGCTTCTTATTCACTTCTTATTCATGCTCCAGCTTCTTATTCACTTCTTATTCTAGCTCCAGCTTCTTACTCACTTCTTATTCACTTCTTAAGGGGGGTACTCACGGAGCGATATTCTAAGCAATCTGACTAGATTGCTTAGAATATCAGCATGATTGCTCCGTGTGTAGCCCCCTCAGCGATAGCGATGCGCGGCCTCGCACATCGCTATCGCTGCTGCTAGATTGGCCTGCATGCAGGCCAATCTAGCGGGTCGCTCACTTCACCCGCTGGGTGAAATGATCGGCCCCCCGTCTCCACCCGCACGCTCAGCACAGATCTCTCCCAAATCGGCCCGTGGGTACTGGGCTTTACTCATGCTCCGGCTTCTTATTCACTTCTTATTCTAGCTCCAGCTTCTTATTCACTTCTTATTCTAGCTCCAGCTTCTTATTCACTTCTTACTCATGCTCCAGCTTCTTATTCACTTCTTATTCACGCTCCAGCTTCTTATTCACTTCTTATTCATGCTCCAGCTTCTTATTCACTTCTTATTCATGCTCCAGCTACTTATTCACTTCTTATTCTAGCTCCAGCTTCTTATTCACTTCTTATTCATGCTCCAGCTTCTTATTCACTTCTTATTCATGCTCCAGCTTCTTATTCACTTCTTATTCATGCTCCAGCTACTTATTCACTTCTTATTCTAGCTCCAGCTTCTTATTCACTTCTTATTCATGCTCCAGCTTCTTATTTACTTCTTATTCTAGTTCCAGCTTCTTATTCACTTCTTATTCTAGCTCCAGCTTCTTATTCACTTCTTATTCATGCTCCAGCTTCTTATTCACTTCTTATTCTAGCTCCAGCTTCTTATTCACTTCTTATTCATGCTCCAGCTTCTTATTCACTTCTTATTCTAGTTCCAGCTTCTTATTCACTTCTTATTCATGCTCCAGCTTCTTATTCACTTCTTATTCTAGCTCCAGCTTCTTATTCACTTCTTATTCATGCTCCAGCTTCTTATTCACTTCTTATTCTAGCTCAGCTTCTTATTCACTTCTTATTCTAGCTCAGCTTATTATTCACTTCTTATTCTAGCTCAGCTTCTTATTCACTTCTTATTCTAGCTCAGCTTCTTATTCACTTCTTATTCATGCTCCAGCTTCTTATTCACTTCTTATTCTAGCTCAGCTTCTTATTCACTTCTTATTCTAGCTCCAGCTTCTTATTCACTTCTTATTCTAGCTCCAGCTTCTTATTCACTTCTTATTCATGCTCCAGCTTCTTATTTACTTCTTATTCTAGTTCCAGCTTCTTATTCACTTCTTATTCTAGCTCCAGCTTCTTATTCACTTTTTATTTTAGCTCAGCTTCTTATTTACTTCTTATTCATGCTCCAGCTTCATATTCACTTCTTATTCATGCTCCAGCTTCTTATTCACTTCTTATTCTAGCTCCAGCTTCTTATTCACTTCTTATTCATGCTCCAGCTTCTTATTCACTTCTTATTCTAGCTCCAGCTTCTTATTCACTTCTTATTCATGCTCCAACTTCTTATTCACTTCTTATTCATGCTTCAGCTTCTTATTCACTTCTTATTCTAGCTCCAGCTTCTTATTCTAGCTCCAGCTTCTTATTCACTTCTTATTCCTGCTCAACCTTCTTATTCACTTATTATTCCTGCTCCAGCTTCTTATTCATGCTCCAGCTTCTTATTCACTTCTTATTCATGCTCCAGCTTCTTATTAACTTCTTATTCTAGCTCCAGCTTCTAATTCACTTCGTATTCACTCTAATTCATGCTCCAGCTTCTTATTCCCTTCTTATTCATGCTCCAGCTTCTTATTCACTTCTTATGCTAGCTCCAGCTTCTTATTCTCGCTCCAGCTTCTTACTCACTTCTTATTCATGCTCCAGCTTCTTATTCACTTCTTATTCATGCTCCAGCTTCTTATTCACTTCTTATTCATGTTCCAGCTTCTTATTCACTTCTTATTCACGCTCCAGCTTCTTAGTCACTTCTTATTCATGCTCCAGCTTCTTATTCACTTCTTATTCATGTTCCAGCTTCTTATTCACTTCTTATTCACGCTCCAGCTTCTTAGTCACTTCTTATTCTAGCTCCAGCTTCTTATTCACTTCTTATTCACGCTCCAGCTTCTTACTCACTTCTTATTCATGCTCCAGCTTCTTATTAATTTCTTATTCTCGCTCCAGCTTCTTATTCACGCGCCAGATTCTTACTCACTTCTTATTCACTTCTTATTCATGTTTCAGCTTCTTATTCACTTCTTATTCACGCTCCAGCTTCTTAGTCACTTCTTATTCTAGTTCCATCTTCTTATTCACTTCTTATTCTAGCTCCAGCTTCTTATTAATTTCTCATTCTCGTTCCAGCTTCTTATTGACTTCTTATTCTAGCTCCAGCTTCTTATTAATTTCTCATTCTCGCTCCAGCTTCTTATTCACTTCTTACTCATGCTCCAGCTTCTTGTTCAGAGCATGTTGTATTAAAGCAATTAAATCAGGTCGGATCACTCAGTTAACATTGAAAAAACAGTAAAACCAAGGCCCTCATTCCGAGTTGTTCGCTCGCTAGCTGCTTTTAGCAGCAGTGCAAATGCTAAGCCGCCGCCCTCAGGGAATGTATCTTAGCTTAGCAGAAGTGTGAATGAAAGGATCGCAGCGCTGCTACAAAAAAAAAAAGATTGTGCAGTTTCAGAGTAGCTCGAGACTTACTCCTAGCTAGCGATCACTTCAGTCTGTTTAGTTCCTGTTTTGACGTCACAAACACGCCCTGCATTTGGCCAACCACTCCCCCGTTTCCCCCGACACTCCTGTGTTTTTATCTGGAACGCCTGCGTTTTTCAGCACACTCCCTGAAAACGGTCAGTTACCACACAGAAACTCCCACTTCCTGTCAATCACTTGTCAAAGTCGAAAATATTGTAGCCACACTTATCACATACAAACACCACACAGATGGCCTCCATGCGGGTGCTTGTTCTGCCGTGTGTGCGCATACTCACAGGTTACGTAGAATCGCTCACGCCTTCCTGCGTATTAGTACGTAGTCTGAGCAAATACGGTAACATACGCATTTGCATAGAAAAGCCACAAAAGCCATATTCAATATTTTATCCATATAGTGCATAACTCACACACAGTCTGTACATTCTTCAATAGCAAGTTACCATGCACACACAAATTAATCAAACCACTCATACGCATAGAAAGGTGATTCTTCCAGAAACTCAATCACAAACAGTGCCTTGAATGTATCAGACTGTCTTGTTTACGCAAAGCTTTGTAATCATGGAACATGGATCCTGATCTATGATGAAGGTAAATACCTTTGGTTGCCCCCATTGTTTTAGAGTGCACATTGAGACAACAGATACTGGACTGTCATTGTTTTACTAGAAGCCAGGACAAACAAGAGGACAATATCCTACACAAAACACAAGCCAGAACCTTGCTTGCACAATAACTTGCAAAACCACTAAATAGCTGACAAATTACAGACCAGACATTTAATGTATGATATACTGTATAACAATAATATTCTCATACACATAGTCTAAACTCATCCAACCCATGGTAATATATGTATGTTTCATAACAAATTGTAATAGCAGGAATGTATGTGTGTATATATATATATATATATATATATATATATATATATATATACACCAGGTGTGTTGGAGGATCAGCCGACCCCAACAGAGGGCACTCGCCAGTCCATATAGATTTTAAAAGCTTTATTGATACATTACAGTCACCAGTAGTGTGTCGACGTTTCGACCCCTAGGACCTTTCTCAAGACAGTCAGAAAGGACATCCAAACAGCATACCAGTTACACACATACTGACACTGCCTACCGGGTCCCCTTATATAGCACATCATATTCCAATCAATAATGCAATCAACCCCAACAGGTCACATGCAGTGTAATTAAGACCCATACTCTGCATATAGTATAACATCAAAACTCACAAAACATCATAGAGACCATAATCCATATTGCCGGGGTAGACATAGTCAGCACAGTTCAGCAATTCAAAAGAGCTGAGGACGCTGAGCCGCGCGCCCGGAACTACCGGAAGCGCGTCATACGCTGCACTCGTTGTCATAGCTACAGTGATCGAGTAATTCGTGTCATCAGTAACCAAGGCAGCGCAACGCACATCTATCCACATCATGGACACTGATCACGTGCCCACCGCTCACGGGAACACACCATATGTGTCACCCGTTACCAAGGTAACCCCAACACACTGTGGAGCGCAAACCCGGAAGCGCCGAACAACCAACGTGCGTTCCACCAGCGCTCCTAGCCGCGCTCCACAGTGCTGGGCTCCAACCAGCCTAGAGCCAGCAATATATCACAATACACTATAGAGGTTAATTAGTAACACAAAGACTAATACCTTATAGACCCATAAACTCAACTCTATTTATATACTGAACCTCCGATGCGGTATAGCAACATATTAATCAGACATAAGATATAAACTTTATGTCAGCAGCAGAGTAATAAGCATAGATGGTCTTTAGTTTACACTATAGGCACGGATCATCTATACAAATTAATCCAATGTTACATTCACACCACATCGATGATTACGGCAATATCATACTACATCAATTAAATATTAGAATAAGACATGCAGGAGCAGGAATACAGCAGTACTTATGAGCTGTAAATGTAAACAATATACTAGAGGTAGTCTGCCAAATATCGTACACATCGTACCAATTATCATATCAATCCCATACTCCCTCTGCGAAATCCCACCAATCGGATATAGGGATTGAATATAGGACACATCAATATAAGTATATAACAGACAACCAAAAATATGATGCTATAGAAGAGGACCCGGAAAAAGCAATACACCCATTAATACCCCCAACATAAAATCTCCATATATGGTGATCAATATCACCCAAACAGAGAATAGCAACATTAAAAAAAAAAACGATATACCAATACCAATAACCCTGTGCCTCTGGAAAAAAGGGTCACAAATTGACCCATAACAAATGCTATCTAATGAATGAATATACTAAGTGGGTTGTGTTCATTAAGACCGCGCGGGGTGATAGTGTCCAGCCTATGGATCCACCTCGCCTCACACTTCTTCAGGGTCAAAACACGATCTCCACCCCGCAGGGGTTCAGGAATGTGGTCAATGACCATACAACGTAATGAAGCTACTTGATGATTTGCAAGGAGGAAATGTTTGGCGACTGGTTTATCGGTCACACCTGATTCAATGGCCTGTCGGATGGAATATCTATGGTTTGCCATCCTGTCCCTGAAAGATCTCTTGGTCATCCCCGTATAGTAGAGTCCACAGGGTAGATAACTATATAGACCACAAAGGCACTAGTGCAGGTAAGGTTATATTTGATGGATATTCTAGTGCCATTATGCGGATGGCAAAAATCCTTACCACTAATCATAGAATTACAAGTGGTGCACCCCTTGCATTTAAAGCATCCAGTCCTCCCAGAGCGTAACAAACTTGAGGGCCCAACATTGGGTTGCAAGGTGGGGCGCATCAAGAGTTGTCGCAAATTGGGACCTCGTTTATAAGCGCACATCGGGGGTTTAACACTGCGTAATTTCAAACTCGAATCAGTGGTTAGTAGTAGCCAATTCTGTTCATATATCTTCTTGGTGATCTGTGAAGTATGATCATATGTACTCACATGTATCATGCGATTATCAGTAGCCTTCTTGGGCAATTTGTCCTTTGGGTGATTGTAGCGATGGTATGCTTTATTGATACATCTCTCGAGTGTATTAGGTGAGTACCCTCGTTGTAGAAACCTGGATTTCATCTCATTGATCTGTAGCTGAGCAAGTTCACTTGAAGAATTAATCCTGAGCACCCTCAAGAACTGGGAAATCGGTAGACTTTCCTTCAGAGTGGGAGTGTGTTGGCTCGTAGCCTGTAACAAAGTGTTCCGATCCGTTTGCTTATGGAACAGGGTGGTACCCAGTCGGGAACCCTCCCTCCAGACAGTTACATCCAAAAAATTAACGGAGTGTAGATCCATACTATAAGTAAACCTAATTGGTTCGTCTAGCGCATTAAGAGTTTCAACCATACTAGTCACTTCGTCCCCAGTGCCAGACCACAGCAGAAAGACATCATTAATAAATCTGACATATATCAAGCATTTATGTCCAAATTGGCGAAAGATATAATTACGCTCATATATGGCCATGTACAAATTGGCGTATGCCGGCGCCAGGTTGGAACCCATGGCCGTGCCATTGATTTGGGCAAAAAATGTTGAACCATACATGAAGTAGTTCTGCTTCAATACCAACTCAACCAAGCTAGTCAGAAATTCAATAGGTGGTTGTCTATGGGCAGCTTCAATCAAGTGTCGTCTAATAGCATCAACACCTTCCCTATGTGGTATTACTGTATATAAAGACTGTATATCAAGGGTCACCAACCATACTTCACCGTCAGGGAATACAAAATCTTTTATCTTATGAAGAAAATCGGTGGTATCACGAACATAGCTAGTGGTATTGAGCACCAAAGGTTGCAAGAATTGGTCCACGTACACCGCAAGCGGCTGTAAAAGAGACCCCCGGGCAGATATAATTGGTCTGCCCGGAGGGTCTTCAAGCCGCTTGTGGATTTTAGGCAGTGTATAAATAATAGGGGTTATAGGATGTTCAACCTTTAAATAACCAGCTGTATCACTTTCAATCCACCCTGCCTGCAAACCAAGATCGATGGTATTATCAATAAGCTATTTTATTTTATAAGTAGGGTTACCACTTAGACGCATATATGTGGTGTTGTCAGCTAATTGACGTCGAATTTCCTTATCATATTGTACCCAATCTTGTATCACCACTGCCCCGCCTTTATCAGCGGGGCGAATGGTGATATCCTTGTTATTCTTGAGAGATTTAAGTGCTTCTCTCTGGGAGATGGACAGATTGTAATATTTAGGTCTCATATCAGTACTAGCTTGTTTCTCAGTTTCTGCCATCCGTATAAAGGTCTTAATACTAGCATTGTAAGAACTAGGGTCATATTGGCTAGGTTTCTTACATTTAGATAAAACTATCTGATTCTGTAAAGAATTAGTGCCAAACTGTTCCCTGAGGCGTAACTTACGACTAAATTTATAGTTATCAACAGTCCAGGAAAACGGATCATGTGTAGTCGTAGGGATGAAAGACAAACCTAATGACAAAACCGAGGATTCAGCTTCAGTGAGTGTATGTGATGAGAGATTAAAGATCAGGCTGGAGTCTTGGGTTTCCGGCCACTTCTTCTTATGGTGTCTGCCCCGCCTCTGGTGGCTCCGGACCCGCCTCTTCTTCGGAAGGGGGAATATACATGTGTACCTGTCTCTAAAAAATGCTGTTGTCTAAATCGTCTACCATCATTAGAGTCAGTAGTCTCACCGTCAGAAGATGATTGTGCTGAAGTGACACCTCCCTGTGTGAAATCTCTCGGTCTATATTGACGGAAAAACCGCCTACCCCTTGAGTCACCATGATTGCCTGTTAACCATCTGTATACTGTATGTAATTTATAGTCTGTGTTAACAGTTTCAAGTTTTTTCCTCTTGAACTGTAACCGTTCCTGCTGATATACATCAATCTGACTTTTCAGGCGATCAAGCCATGGTTCAGTTTTATCACTAGTCAGCTTCTTAATGTATAGGCCCTTAAACGTTTCAATCTCACCACGTAATTTCTTTAACTCTGTACTAACCTCTTCAATGACCAATAAAATAAGGTCGGATGAACACTTGTTGAGAACTGAGCACCACTTAGCACAAAAAGCTGGGTTATTACGACCCAGCGTAGGTACATTCTGTACCCTGAAACACCTAGGTATCCTTTTGGCTCGGTGGTATTCGCTAAGGAATTGACCATGTAATACAAGGTCAGTTTCACGTTTCCTCATTCTCAACAATTTCGTATATAAATCAGCTGGGGTTTCAATGTATATCAAGGATGGAAATGGATATACATATCATGTGTGGGATCATATTGTTCAGGGTCACATAAGCAGTAATCCGGTGGGTATGAGGATATTGTCGCATATTGAAGCAATAAGTTATTAGTAATACCGGATGTGGTGGGTTTAACTGGTCTTGGGGCGGGAACTCAGATGTAAACAGTAATCACATCTCAGGACTTAGCCATCGCCCACTGCTTGAGCTGACCAATGATCCCCAGTGCACAGGATATGTCCCACCCCCGGACCAATGGAAGAAGAGCATACAGTTTCTATTGTTTCATGCTTTGGAATATTGTATAAAAGCCAAGCCTCCTGGCTGGTCATTCACATTCTCTGAAGGTCATCTATCTAGATTGACCGAGGACCGGGACCGGGTGGCGCAGGCGAACAAACGTATGTATCCATTGATTGTAGCCCTTTTTCTCTTACATGATTGTATTTCTTGTTGTACCCCCTTTTTAGTAAATAACTGTTGGTGGGTTGGACCCCAACATTGCATTTACAAACATACAATTGGTGTCGCATTCCTTCTCCTGTTAGAGGTTATAGAGTGTATTCCGCCGCACGTGTAGCTACTCTGTGCTAACAACGTGACGGCGTGCACACGCAACGTGTACGCATTTGTTAGGGGTTACACGCACACACGCTTAACGGTCACAGCGGCCTGAACACTGGTGTCTTTAAAGTATTGCTTTTCTTCCTTAAAGTTAATCAGACTTCACACACTCTGCGGCGAGCTGTGCGACTGAAAAGCGTCGCTAGACCTTGTGTGAAACTACGTCGCCTTTTGTGGAAGTACGACGCGCGTGCGCACTGCGTACCATACGCATGCGCAGAAATGCCGATTTTTTTGCCTGATCGCTGCGCTGCGAACAACGCCAGCTAACAATCAACTCGGAATGACCCCCCATATCCCTTACACAAACTATAATTGTATTTTGCCTGTGTCAAGAACCTTCTGGGCATGAAATAGGTGGGCACAGTGGGCACAGGCACCATATTGTACCAGTTTGAATAGGTAGCTGTAGTTTTGCAAGGGTTAAATAGACTTGGCCGCAAATTTGATATCTGAAACCAGCAGAGGGTGGTCACTTACATATGACCCACTTGTATTTTGCCTGGCCCAACAAGTTTTGTCAAAAGTTTTTCTGTGTGGCCCAAGTCTATTTAAACCTTGCAATACTACGTCTGCTTATTATAAATGGTACAAAATGGAGGTGTGACACGGGATTCCGGTGGTGACATGACTGACACTGGCATCCCAACAATTATGGGCCCTACACACTGCGCGATTGGCCGCCGAGGTGCCCAACGACCGACCCGGCAGCAGGGGGAGGGTGACTGGGGGAGTGAAGTTTCTTCACTCCCCTCATCACCCATAGCCCTATATGCTAATATGGACAAGATTGTTCATATTGGCATGCATGTATAAACGAGCCGACACCAATCATGAATGAGCGCGGGGCCGCACATAGTTCATCGTTGGTGCCTACACACGGAAAGATATGAACAATTTCTTGTTCATTAATGAATGAGATCGTTCATATCTTTCAGTGGTATCTTTCAGTGTGTAGGGCCCGTAAGAAAGCCGACATGGGATGGGGTCATTATTTTGCCCCTCCACTAACCCGCCTGGAATGGCGAATAGGGCTAAGATAGTGGGGGTGGCGGCTATGGCTAAGACCATACTTACCGATAAAAGGGTGTGGTTACCGCATCACGTCATTTAAGCCACGCCTCCGCTCTGTAATGCCGATAATACCGGCATCATACTGCAGGGGGCGTGGCTATGATGACACGATTCAACAAGAATCGCCTCATCGACTGCACGAACTGACCACTTTACTCACTAAGTGGGCAGCCGTGCAGGGGGGACCAGAAAAATCGGGAGAGCTGCCTGCTCTTCCAGTGGGCCGGGAGGGTCACCCGATTTTCGGGAGCCTCCCGGCCATTCCGGTAGAGTAGGCAAGTATGGCTAAGACTCAGGGAGGTGGGGAGGGGGTAGCGTCTACCACCCCCCTTCTAGTGCCTAACCTTAACCCCACCGAGTCCTAAACCTAAGAGTGGCCCCAATACTTACACTTGGATGTCGGTGTTCAGTGTTCCACCCCATATTGTACCATTACCAACTGAAGTTTGTGTAAGTGGCTGTACACACGGTGGAGATGTGTGCTGAGCGATCTAGCACAGACCGCTCAGCACACATCTCTCCCCCGCTCAGCACACAGCGCAATGTGTGCTGAGCGAGGAGGGGGAGGCGGCGCTCATTTCACCCAGCTGTGAAATTAGTGATCTAACTAGATTTGGCATGCATGCCAAATCTAGAGCCGGCAATAGCGACGCGCAGGACCGCGCATTGCTGTCTCCGGCACCCTACACACAGAGAGATCTGTGCTTAATTTCTAAGTAATCTAGTCAGATTGCTTAGAATTGAAGCACGGATTTCTCCGTGTGTACCCCTGTTAAGGGATATGCTTTTACTTTTTTTCCAGCTTAACTGAGTGATCCAACTTGATTTAATTGTTAATACAACATGTTCTGAGTAAGAAGCTGGAGCATGAATAAGAACAGGCTCGGACTGGACCACAGGGGTACCGGGGAAACCACCGGTAGGCCCCACTACCTGGGGGGCCCTCCTCCTCTAGGGATCAGGTTCTAGACTGTACACTTGAATTATATATTATACATATGTTACTTTATACTGCACAGGATTATGATGTAATCTCTACAGTACATTGCTGTTATTAATCTGGCACATTATCATGCATGCACTAGCATTAATTACTATATATATTATCAAGGAGTCCAGACCAGGTACTCTATAATGGTTAGCCAAACCTCTGTGGTTGCTGGCCACACCCACTTTGGAGGCTAGCCACAGCTCTAATCATGGGCCCCTACCACTGCATTCCCCCGGTGGGCCCTTCATGCGCCAGTCCGACACTAAATAAGATGCTAACTTCAGCCTCATAGCTCCATGCCTGTGTATAAGGTGATGTACATCCTGCATCCGACTCTCCCAGCACAGGCTTCTGATAGCACTGAGTGAGTGAGAGTGAGTGTCAGTGAGTGAGTGTGTGTCAGTGTCAGTGTGTGAGTGTCTGTGAGTGCGAGCGAGAGTGTCAGTTAGTGAGAGTGTCAGTGACAGTGAGTATGAGTGAGTGTCAGTGAGTTTGAGTGAGTGTCAGTGAGAGTGTCAGTGTGTGAGTGTCTGTGAGTGCGAGAGTGTCAGTTAGTGAGTGTCAGTGAGTATGAGTGAGTGTGTGTGTCAGTGTGTGAGTGAGAGTGACATTGTCAGTGAGTGAGAGACAGTGCCAGTGAGTGTGAGTGACAGCATACCTCCCAACATGACCCTCTCCAGGAGGGACACAATGCTCTGCTTCTGGACTTTTCTCCTAATCTATGGGCACCTGTGTTGAACAGGTGAATGGATAAGAAATGTGTTTCAGCTCAGGAGATGGCAGTCATACAGTAAGACGGAAGTCCAGGAGTGACTGACAGTGTCAGTGAGGTATATTCCTGCTTTACAATGTTGTATGGTATGTGACATGTGTGTATATGGAATAGCTGGATAATGGCGAGACACGGACGCCATCTTGGGACTCCTGCTCTGTGTCCGGCGCCATGTTGAGACACCCCGGCGGCGGGTGACAGGTCCGGGCGGGTTCGCTGAGTTTGAATTTAGTCGGCCGGTCACCAGCTCGCATCCCGCCGGCCATTATGTCTCGGTTCAAGAGAGGAGGGACAGCCCCGAACTCCCTGGCCGGCTTCACAGACCCGAGAGACCGGGAGCCGGCGGTTCCCCGGGGACTGATCAACGCGGCCAGGAAAAGCGGCCAGCTCAACCTGTCAGCGAGGGGCCTGACCGAGGGTGAGGGGGGCACGCGTGGGCAAGGGGTGTCTGTGGGTGACAGGTGCGCGCGCTGCGGTGGAGATGGAGGCTGGAGCCCGAGTGGGGGCATAATAGGGTGCCTGGGTTACAGGAGCGCTGTAATGGGGGGATAGGGAGTCTGTGGGGGACTGGAGCGCTGCAGTGGGGGGGATGGGGTGTCTGTGGGGGACTGGAGTGCTGCAGTGGGGGGATAGGGTGTCTGTGGGGGACTGGAGCGCTGCAGTGGGGGGATAGGGTGTCTGGAGCGCTGCAGTGGTGGGGGGATAGGATGTCTGTGGGGGACTGGAGCGCTGCAGTGGTGGGGGATAGGATGTCTGTGGGGGACTGGAGCGCTGCAGTGGTGGGGGATAGGATGTCTGTGGGGGACTGGAGCGCTGCAGTGGTGGGGGATAGGATGTCTGTGGGGGACTAGAGCGCTGCAGTGGTGGGGAGATGGGGAGACTGGAGCGCTGCAGTGGTGGGGAGATGGGGCATCTGTGGGGGACTAGAGCGCTGCAGTGGTGGGGAGATGGGGCATCTGTGGGGGACTGGAGCGCTGCAGTGGTGGGGAGATGGGGCGTCTGTGGGGGACTGGAGCGCTGCAGTGGTGGGGAGATGGGGCGTCTGTGGGGGACTGGAGCGCTGCAGTGGTGGACAGGAGCGCTGCAGTGGTGGGGAGATGGGGCGTCTGTGGGGGACTAGAGCGCTGCAGTGGTGGGGAGATGGGGCGTCTGTGGGGGGCAGGAGCGCTGCAGTGGTGGGGAGACAGGGCGTCTGTGGGGGACTGGAGCGCTGCAGTGGTGGGGAGACGGCGTCTGTGGGGGACTGGAGCGCTGCAGTGGTGGGGGGATGGGGCATCTGTGGGGGACTGGAGCGCTGCAGTGGTGGGGAGACAGGGCGTCTGTGGGGGACTGGAGCGCTGCAGTGGTGGGGGGATGGGGCATCTGTGGGGGACTGGAGCGCTGCAGTGGTGGGGAGATGGGGCGTCTGTGGGGGACTGGAGCGCTGCAGTGGTGGGGAGATGGGGCGTCTGTGGGGGACTGGAGCGCTGCAGTGGTGGGGAGACGGGGCGTCTGGGGGACTGGAGCGCTGCAGTGGTGGGGAGATGGGGCGTCTGTGGGGGACTGGAGCGCTGCAGTGGTGGGGAGACGGGGCGTTTGTGGGGGACTGGAGCGCTGCAGTGGTGGGGAGACGGGGCGTCTGTGGGGGACTGGAGCGCTGCAGTGGTGGGGAGACGGGGTGTCTATGGGGGACAGGAGCGCTGTAGTGGGGGGTCAGGGTGTCTGGGGGGAAAGCGGCCAGCTCAACCTGTCAGCAAGGGGCCTGACCGAGGGTGAGGGGGGGCACGTGTGGGCAAGGGGCATGTGGTGTCTGTGGGTGACAAGAGCCCTGTAATGTGGGGATAGTGTGTCTGTGGGGGACAGGAGCGCTGTAGTGGTGGGACAGGGTGTCTGTGGGGGACTAGAGCGCTGCAGTGGTGGGGAGATGGGGCATCTGTGGGGGACTAGAGCGCTGCAGTGGTGGGGAGATGGGGCATCTGTGGGGGACTGGAGCGCTGCAGTGGTGGGGAGATGGGGCGCCAGTGGGGGACTGGAGCGCTGCAGTGGTGGGGAGATGGGGCGTCTGTGGGGGACTGGAGCGCTGCAGTGGTGGACAGGAGCGCTGCAGTGGTGGGGAGATGGGGCGTCTGTGGGGGACTAGAGCGCTGCAGTGGTGGGGAGATGGGGCGTCTGTGGGGGACTGGAGCGCTGCAGTGGTGGGGAGATGGGGCGTCTGTGGGGGACTGGAACGCTGCAGTGGTGGGGGGATGGGGCGTCTGTGGGGGACTGGAGCGCTGCAGTGGTGGGGAGACAGGGCGTCTGTGGGGGACTGGAGCGCTGCAGTGGTGGGGAGACAGGGCGTCTGTGGGGGACTGGAGCGCTGCAGTGGTGGGGGGATGGGGCATCTGTGGGGGACTGGAGCGCTGCAGTGGTGGGGAGACAGGGCGTCTGTGGGGGACTGGAGCGCTGCAGTGGTGGGGGGATGGGGCATCTGTGGGGGACTGGAGCGCTGCAGTGGTGGGGAGATGGGGCGTCTGTGGGGGACTGGAGCGCTGCAGTGGTGGGGAGATGGGGCGTCTGTGGGGGACTGGAGCGCTGCAGTGGTGGGGAGATGGGGCGTCTGTGGGGGACTGGAGCGCTGCAGTGGTGGGGAGACGGGGCGTCTGTGGGGGACTGGAGCGCTGCAGTGTTGGGGAGACGGGGCGTCTGTGGGGGACTGGAGCGCTGCAGTGATGGGGAGACAGGGCGTCTGTGGGGGACTGGAGCGCTGCAGTGGTGAGGAGACGGGGTGTCTATGGGGGACAGGAGCGCTGTAGTGGGGGGTCAGGGTGTCTGGGGGAAAAGCGGCCAGCTCAACCTGTCAGCGAGGGGCCTGACTGAGGGAGAGGGGGGCACGTGTGGGCAAGGGGCATGTGGTGTCTGTGGGTGACAAGAGCCCTGTAATGTGGGGATAGTGTGTCTGTGGGGGACAGGAGCGCTGTAGTGGGGGGACAGGGTGTCTGTGGGGGACTAGAGCGCTGCAGTGGTGGGGAGATGGGGCATCTGTGGGGGACTAGAGCGCTGCAGTGGTGGGGAGATGGGGCATCTGTGGGGGACTGGAGCGCTGCAGTGGTGGGTGATGGGGCGTCTTTGGGGGACTGGAGCGCTGCAGTGGTGGGGAGATGGGGTGTCTGTGGGGGACTGGAGCGCTGCAGTGGTGGGGAGATGGGGCGTCTGTGGGGGACTAGAGCGCTGCAGTGGTGGGGAGATGGGGCGTCTGTGGGGGACTGGAGCGCTGCAGTGGTGGGGAGATGGGGCGTCGGTGGGGGACTGGAGCGCTGCAGTGGTGGGGAGATGGGAAGTCTGTGGGGGACTGGAGCGCTGCAGTGGTGGGGAGATGGGGAGTCTGGGGGACTGGAGCGCTGCAGTGGTGGGGGGATGGGGCATCTGGGGGACTGGAGCGCTGCAGTGGTGGGGAGACAGGGCGTCTGTGGGGGACTGGAGCGCTGCAGTGGTGGGGGGATGGGGCATCTGTGGGGGACTGGAGCGCTGCAGTGGTGGGGAGACAGGGCGTCTGTGGGGGACTGGAGCGCTGCAGTGGTGGGGGGATGGGGCATCTGCGGGGGACTGGAGCGCTGCAGTGGTGGGGGGATGCCAGTTTCCGCACCTTAAAGCAGGTTTTAGTTGCGGTAACCGGCATTCTCTGACTTAAGTGCCGTCCATGATGTTTGCGCAGCGATAAAGGCAGAAAACAGCATTGCGGCACTAGTTTAGTCTGATTTCTGCATGCACCTTAGGCGGGGTGCAAGAAGAAGTCCTCTGGTCGGTGTTAGCAGCACGGTCCATTGAATAGCTTCGGGACCTCCTTCCTGGCGTTATTCATATCACGCTGAATTGAATCAAGCCCATTGTGTTTTGGCAAGGCCTGTCCTTGTGCAGTATTTAAGTAATCGCCATAAGTTTCACCTAATATGTTCAGATTTAACCATGATTAAATAGCGCTGCCCCCACTTGCTGCTTTCAGGAAAGCAAGGAAGAATAACGCAGTTTAGGAATCTTAAAGTGACGGTTCACACGCTTAAGCTGTAATTTGTCTCTTATGAGGCTGTATACAGTAAGATTACGCCCTAGCGCCTGTTTCCAACTTAACTTTGGCCACACGCTTGTGTCAGTTTCCAGATTCGTCCATTCGTCAAGCCGAGCGGCCAGATCCTGTGGGGTCCGTATAGTTGGACAATGACTGCATAGCTGGGATCATCCGACCTCCTATTCCACCAGTCTCGATCAACATCCTAAATCCTGATCTGATGCATATCAAGGCTGGTGTATTTTGATTTACATGCACAAAGATTGCAACCAATTTGGCATGACGTGACCTAATTGGCCATCAGAATCTCTACAGCTTGCAATTGTTTGTTATAAACTTTTATTATTATTATTATTATTATTATTTTCTCTATCGTCCTAGTGGATGCTGGGGTTCCTGAAAGGACCATGGGGAATAGCGGCTCCGCAGGAGACAGGGCACAAAAAGTAAAGCTTTTCCAGATCAGGTGGTGTGCACTGGCTCCTCCCCCTATGACCCTCCTCCAGACTCCAGTTAGATTTTTGTGCCCGGCCGAGAAGGGTGCAATCTAGGTGGCTCTCCTAAAGAGCTGCTTAGAAAAAGTTTAGCTAGGTTTTTTATTTTACAGTGATTCCTGCTGGCAACAGGATCACTGCAGCGAGGGACTGAGGGGAGAAGGAGTCAACTCACCTGCGTGCAGGATGGATTGGCTTCTTGGCTACTGGACATCAAGCTCCAGAGGGACGATCACAGGTACAGCCTGGATGGTCACCGGAGCCGCGCCGCCGGCCCCCTTGCAGATGCTGAAGTCAGAAGAGGTCCAGAATCGGCGGCTGAAGACTCCTGCAGTCTTCTAAAGGTAGCGCACAGCACTGCAGCTGTGCGCCATTTTCCTCTCAGCACACTTCACACAGCAGTCACTGAGGGTGCAGGGCGCTGGGAGGGGGGCGCCCTGGGAGGCGAATGTAACCTATATAAAGGCTAAAAATACCTCACATATAGCCCCCAGAGGCTATATGGAGATATTTAACCCCTGCCTGATTTCTCTAAATAGCGGGAGACGAGCCCGCCAGAAAAGGGGCGGGGCCTATCTCCTCAGCACACGGCGCCATTTCCTCTCACAGCTCCGCTGGTCAGGACGGCTCCCAGGTCTCTCCCCTGCACTGCACTACAGAAACAGGGTAAAACAGAGAGGGGGGGCAAATTTATGGCGATATTTTGATATAACAAAGCAGCTATAAGGGAGCACTTATTATAAGGCTATCCCTGATATATATATATAGCGCTTTTGGTGTGTGCTGGCAAACTCTCCCTCTGTCTCCCCAAAGGGCTAGTGGGTCCTGTCTTCGTTAGGAGCATTCCCCGTGTGTCTGCTGTGTGTCGGTACGTGTGTGTCGACATGTATGAGGACGATATTGGCGTGGAGGCGGAGCAATTGCCAAATATGAGGATGTCACCCCCTAGGGAGTCGACACCAGAATGGATGCCTTTATTTATGGAACTACGGGATAGTGTCAACACGCTAAAGCAGTCGTTTGACGACATGAGACGGCCGGACAATCAATTAGTGCCTGTCCAGGCGACTCAAACACCGTCAGGGGCTGTGAAACGCCCTTTGCCTCAGTCGGTCGACACAGACCCAGACACAGGCGATGACTCCAGTGGTGACGGTGACGAATCAACCGTATTTTCCAGTAGGGCCACACGTTATATGATTTTGGCAATGAAGGAGGCGTTACATTTAGCTGATACTACAGGTACCACTAAACAGGGTATTATGTGGGGTGTGAAAAAACTACCTATAGTTTTTCCTGAATCAGAAGAATTAAATGACGTGTGTAATGAAGCGTGGGTTGCCCCTGATAAAAAGCTGATAATTTCAAAGAAATTACTGGCATTATACCCTTTCCCGCCAGAGGTTAGGGAGCGCTGGGAAACACCTCCTAGGGTGGACAAGGCGCTAACACGCTTATCTAAACAAGTGGCGTTACCCTCTCCTGAGACGGCCGCACTTAAAGATCCATCAGATAGGAGGATGGAAAATATCCAAAAAAGTATATACACACATGCAGGTGTTATACTACGACCAGCTATAGCGACTGCCTGGATGTGCAGTGCTGGGGTAGTTTGGTCAGAGTCCCTGATTGAAAATATTGATACCCTGGACAGGGACAATATTTTACTGTCGTTAGAACAAATAAAGGATGCATTTCTTTATATGCGTGATGCACAGAGGGATATCTGCACACTGGCATCACGGGTAAGTGCTATGTCCATTTCGGCCAGAAGAGCTTTATGGACGCGACAGTGGACAGGCGATGCGGATTCAAAATGGCATATGGAAGTTTTGCAGTATAAAGGGGAGGAGTTATTTGGAGTCGGTCTATCAGATTTGGTGGCCACGGCTACAGCCGGGAAATCCACCTTTCTACCTCAAGTCACTCCCCAACAGAAAAAGGCACCGACCTTTCAACCGCAGCCCTTTCGTTCCTTTAAAAATAAGAGAGCAAAGGGCTATTCATATCTGCCACGAGGCAGAGGTCGAGGGAAGAGACAGCAACAGGCAGCTCCTTCCCAGGATCAGAAGCCCTCCCCGGCTTCTACAAAAGCCTCAGCATGACGCTGGGGCTTCTCAAGCGGACTCGGGGACGGTGGGGGGTCGTCTCAAAAATTACAGCGCGCAGTGGGCTCACTCGCAAGTAGATCCCTGGATCCTGCAGATAATATCTCAGGGGTACAGGTTGGAATTAGAGACAGATCCACCTCGCCGTTTCCTGAAGTCTGCTTTACCAACGTCCCCCTCCGAAAGGGAGACGGTTTTGGAAGCCATTCACAAGCTGTACTCTCAGCAGGTGATAGTCAAGGTACCTCTTCTACAACAAGGGAAGGGGTATTATTCCACTCTTTTTGTGGTACCGAAGCCGGATGGCTCGGTAAGGCCTATTCTAAATCTGAAGTCCTTGAACCTGTACATAAAGAAGTTCAAGTTCAAGATGGAGTCACTCAGAGCAGTGATAGCGAACCTGGAAGAGGGGGACTTTATGGTATCCTTGGACATCAAGGATGCGTATCTCCACGTTCCAATTTACCCCTCACACCAGGGGTACCTCAGGTTCGTTGTACAAAACTGTCACTATCAGTTTCAGACGCTGCCGTTCGGATTGTCCACGGCACCTCGGGTCTTTACAAAGGTAATGGCCGAGATGATGATTCTTCTTCGAAGAAAAGGCGTATTAATTATCCCATACTTGGACGATCTCCTAATAAGGGCAAGGTCCAGAGAACAGCTAGAGATGGGATTAGCACTGTCTCAAGAAGTGCTAAAACAGCACGGGTGGATTCTGAATATTCCAAAATCCCAGTTAATGCCGACAACTCGTCTGCTGTTCCTAGGGATGATTCTGGACACGGTTCAGAAAAAGGTTTTTCTCCCGGAGGAAAAAGCCAAGGAGTTATCCGAGCTTGTCAGGAACCTCCTAAAACCAGGAAAGGTGTCTGTACATCAATGCACAAGAGTCCTGGGAAAAATGGTGGCTTCTTACGAAGCAATTCCATTCGGCAGATTCCACGCAAGAATTTTCCAAAGGGATCTGTTGGACAAATGGTCAGGGTCGCATCTTCAGATGCACCTACGGATAACCCTGTCTCCAAGGACAAGGGTGTCTCTTCTGTGGTGGTTGCAGAGTCCTCATCTATTGGAGGGCCGCAGATTCGGCATACAGGATTGGATCCTGGTGACCACGGACGCCAGCCTGAGAGGCTGGGGAGCAGTCACACAAGGAAGAAACTTCCAGGGAGTATGGACGAGCCTGGAAACGTCTCTTCACATAAACATTCTGGAACTAAGAGCAATATACAATGCTCTAAGCCAGGCAGAACCTCTGCTTCAAGGAAAACCGGTGTTGATCCAGTCGGACAACATCACGGCAGTCGCCCATGTGAACAGACAGGGCGGCACAAGAAGCAGGAGTGCAATGGCAGAAGCTGCAAGGATTCTTCGCTGGGCAGAGAATCATGTGATAGCACTGTCAGCAGTGTTCATCCCGGGAGTGGACAACTGGGAAGCAGACTTCCTCAGCAGACACGATCTTCACCCGGGAGAGTGGGGACTTCATCCAGAAGTCTTCCACATGCTGGTAACCCGTTGGGAAAGACCAATGGTGGACATGATGGCGTCTCGCCTCAACAAAAAACTGGACAGGTATTGCGCCAGGTCAAGAGATCCGCAGGCAATAGCTGTGGACGCGCTGGTAACGCCTTGGGTGTACCAGTCGGTGTATGTGTTTCCTCCTCTGCCTCTCATACCAAAAGTATTGAGAATTATACGGCAAAGAGGCGTGAGAACGATACTAGTGGTTCCGGATTGGCCAAGAAGGACTTGGTACCCGGAACTTCAAGAGATGATCACGGAAGATCCGTGGCCTCTACCTCTAAGGAGGGACTTGCTTCAGCAGGGTCCCTGTCTGTTTCAAGACTTACCGCGGCTGCGTTTGACGGCATGGCGGTTGAACGCCGGATCCTAAAGGAAAAAGGCATGCCGGAAGAAGTCATTCCTACTTTGATTAAAGCAAGGAAGGAAGTAACCGTGCAACATTATCACCGAATTTGGCGAAAATATGTTGCGTGGTGCGAAGATCGGAGTGCTCCGACGGAGGAATTTCAACTGGGTCGATTCCTACATTTCCTGCAATCAGGATTGTCTATGGGTCTCAAATTGGGATCTATTAAGGTTCAAATTTCGGCCCTGTCGATTTTTTTTCAAAAAGAATTGGCTTCAGTCCCTGAAGTCCAGACCTTTGTTAAGGGAGTGCTGCATATACAGCCTCCTGTGGTGCCTCCAGTGGCACCGTGGGATCTCAATGTGGTTTTGGAATTTCTAAAATCTCATTGGTTTGAACCACTAAAAAAGGTGGATTTGAAATATCTCACATGGAAAGTGACCATGCTTCTAGCCCTTGCTTCGGCCAGGAGAGTGTCAGAACTGGCAGCTTTATCTTACAAAAGCCCATATCTGATTTTCCATTCGGACAGGGCAGAACTGCGGACTCGTCCGCATTTTCTCCCTAAGGTGGTGTCAGCATTTCATCTGAACCAGCCTATTGTAGTGCCTGCGGCTACAAGTGACTTGGAGGACTCCAAGTTACTGGACGTTGTCAGAGCATTAAAAATATATATTGCAAGGACAGCTGGAGTCAGAAAATCTGACTCGTTGTTTATATTGTATGCACCCAACAAGATGGGTGCTCCTGCGTCTAAGCAGACGATTGCTCGTTGGATCTGTAGCACAATCCAACTTGCACATTCTGTGGCAGGCCTGCCACAGCCTAAATCTGTAAAGGCCCACTCCACAAGGAAGGTGGGCTCATCTTGGGCGGCTGCCCGAGGGGTCTCGGCATTACAACTCTGCCGAGCAGCTACGTGGTCAGGGGAGAACACGTTTGTAAAATTTTACAAATTTGATACTCTGGCTAAGGAGGACCTGGAGTTCTCTCATTCGGTGCTGCAGAGAAATCCGCACTCTCCCGCCCGTTTGGGAGCTTTGGTATAATCCCCATGGTCCTTTCAGGAACCCCAGCATCCACTAGGACGATAGAGAAAATAAGATTTTACTTACCGATAAATCTATTTCTCGGAGTCCGTAGTGGATGCTGGGCGCCCATCCCAAGTGCGGATTATCTGCAATAATTGTACATAGTTATTGTTAACTAATTCGGGTTATTGTTGAAGGAAGCCATCTTTCAGAGGCTCCGCTGTTATCATACTGTTAACTGGGTTTAGATCACAAGTTGTACGGTGTGATTGGTGTGGCTGGTATGAGTCTTACCCGGGATTCAAAATCCTCCCTTATTGTGTACGCTCGTCCGGGCACAGTACCTAACTGGAGTCTGGAGGAGGGTCATAGGGGGAGGAGCCAGTGCACACCACCTGATCTGGAAAAGCTTTACTTTTTGTGCCCTGTCTCCTGCGGAGCCGCTATTCCCCATGGTCCTTTCAGGAACCCCAGCATCCACTACGGACTCCGAGAAATAGATTTATCGGTAAGTAAAATCTTATTATCCTTTATTTATATGGCGCCACATGGGCTCCGTACATAAACAAATAATCGAAAAGGAAAACAGCAACTTACAATTGACGACAATATAGGACAAGTACAGGGTAAATAAACATTGCTACATCAGTAGATGACGCTGGAATAAGTATCAGGTGGCAGGGGACTGCTGGAATTGGTGCAGTTGAAGAATATTAAAGTAAGAAAAAGTATAAGCACATGGGGGAAGAGGGCCCTGCTCGTGAGAGATTACCTTCTAAAGGGGAGGAGTAGACAGACGGGTGAGGGGTTATTCTTGACCAGGTGCTCGCATTTCAGTGTTCCTGTTATAATACTGATATGTATTTTCATGTCGCCCTGTCTAGTTCCAGTGAGTGTTTGGAGAATTAATTTGGATACACCGGAAGAGGCCAAGACGAGCGTGCAGTTCGACGGGTCTGACCGGTGGTGGGAACAGACTGATCTGACAAAGCTGGTTCTGGCTTCAAATAAACTGCAGTCACTGTCTGAAGAGATCCGGCTGCTTCCTGCTCTTGTGGTATTAGATGTAAGTCTGCGTTAAACTTGCAATCTACATGACTATAATTTATAGAGATCTTTGGTGCTAGACTGTTCTGCAGTATAACCCTGGGTGGCTTCAGCCATTTTTTGTAGATGGCACCAGTGGGAGCTGTCAATACATTGTAGCCTGGGCTGCAGCATTACGCTGGTCTGCTAATATTTACAAATCAACACTAGCTTAGAGCGGTGAAGTGTATAAAATAGTGACTGGTCTTCATCGTCTTCCCGCACATCAGTGAACAATCTGCAAACCAAGGGACGGCGAGTCCATTGAGCTCAGGTGGATTATTTTATTCTAGTCTCCAGAATTTGTGCTATACACTACTCAAACGCTGTCTCTCCAGTCAGAGTTTGAGTTATGGTCCTGGAGAATGGTGAAATGCGTCGGTTAACAGGCAGCTTGTCACAAGATTAAGATATTTGAGAAACGTATACTCTGTAACTTGATATAGGGATGGACATCGGAAGCTTCCGACATCAAATCATTCAGTGTGATGACTAGAAATTAATGTTGTGTACCTGCACACCAAGCGTTCTAGGTAACTGTGGTTTAGGCAAGCTGCTGCGCAATAGGTGACCAACCTAGTTAGAAACTATATTCAGGGTGTGCGCTACGCTCAGGTGGTGATGGCGGATTAATTAACTGGGCGATCAGTAGGAGTCCTTATGTGTGACAGATTATAAACATGAACCACTAATGTAGCCAGGGCAGTATGAAAACATGGTAAATTCAATTGAATAAATAATCCATGTTCCTAATGTGATACAGCCTGGTGGTGTTTGGTGCTTTTACTGTACCACAGTGGGGTCGATTCAATTCAGCAACAGTTGAATAGCGCCGGGAATTAGCTCCCGGCGCTATTCAATACAGCGACTAGTTACCCTCAATTGTCGAGAATTCTTCTTTCACCCCTGGGTGGGTGAGAGAAGAAAACAGACAAAAGTGCTGCCGCGAGGCTGATTCTGTCTGGAATCAGCATCGCCGCGGGTAGTTAAGTCGGAGAATGCCCGTTCTCCCGACAAAACAACCTGTTAAATCCGCAAGAACGGGCATTCGCCGACTTAACTTTAGCTGAATTGAATAGCGTCGGGAGCTAATTCCCGGCGCTATTCAACTGTCGCTGAATTGAATCGACTCCACTGATTCCTTGGTACGAAAAGTAATAGCTGTGGACCGCGGCATCCCCCTTACCCACTGTTTGTTATTGTTAGAGGATAGGTACCTTAACCTTGATGTTCGTTGCTATGGGAATGAGCTCCGAGATTGTTTAACAAAGACACAGGGGGGTATCCAATTAGATGTGGTAAAACATTGGGTGTGAAAAATGTGAGTTTTTCGCAGTTTTTCCCAATGTTTCACCAATATGTTTTTACAGGCTATCCAATTAAATCGCATGTAAAAAATAAAATAAAATAAAAGAGGCAGGTGAAACAAAATTCCTGATAAACCGTGCCTCGGCTTATCGGGGCTAATTGGATAGCTCCGCGGGTAATTTGATAACGGCCAAGACAGCTATTACTTGAGACCTTTTTTTCATATTAGTATGAAAAAATACCAAGTACAGTGGTAAAGCAAAAGCACTGAATACCATCAGCATCACATTAGGAACTTGGATTATTTATTTATTCAATTGAAGTCATGCTGTTTACCCTGACCGATCTGGTAATGTCACATTTTTATTCAGACTAGAATAACTAATATCGGAGCCTGACAATTCTACATCCTGAGATCTGTGTATTTTGTTACATCTGCTGTTTTGACATTTTGGAATTGAAGGACCATTGTGTCACTTTGTTACATTCTAGTAAAAGGTTTCTTTTAGTATAAATTGTTTCGACACCATGTTCATCCTGCCCAGGCTACATTAGTGTTTCAATGTGATGACTAGTTGCCATCTAAACCGTTGATGGTAAAACTGTGCATTCACAGAAGAAGCCAGAGCTTTGCAAATGCACAGATGCACTGTACTGCAGACGCAGTCACCTCCTATATGCCACCTGCCAGGAGCGTCCGATGACTGGCAACCCTTGCTAACTTGGGATTTGCAGTGGTTTGGGAAAATTGAATGTTGCTATCCAATAATTTTCCGATGTCCATCCCTAATTTAGTATTACTCAAGTTAACTAGAGATTAGGACAAATCTATAAACGAAAGTAGATACATTGTCGGTAACTAGAAGTTAAAGACACGGCCAGAATTAAATGCGGATTTCTATTCCTAGGTACATGACAATCTGCTGACGGAGCTTCCCAGCGCCATCGGAGAACTGATTAACATACAGAAGCTGAATATTAGGTATGTTCTGTTCCCATATCTCTGGCATCCTATTCTGTATATTAAGTACTATAAATATATAATACTGTATGATGCTTTTTGTGTAATGCAAGGATTTGTTCACGCTTCATTGTCCTTTGTTTTTTTTGTTTTTTTTAAAGTTGGAATTTCTATGTTTTTCTTTTATCATTAAAATTGCTCCCCCCCCCCCCTTCTTTAAATTGTGACGTCTCCTTATGTGTTTCCCTGATCACCAGTCACAATAAGCTGAAAGTGCTTCCGGGAGAGCTGGCCCAGCTGCACAATCTCAAGAGCCTTCTCATCCAGCACAACCAGTTGGAGGAAATACCAGACGCGATTGGACAGCTGGCCGTTTTGGAAGAATTGGTTAGTTCATAATGATAAAAAGCTATTTAATTATAGAGATGTTACTCTTTTTGAAAATATAAATGCACAAGGCATACTGCTTTTCTAATGAATTTAGGGGGTCATTCTGACCCGTTCGCACGCAGCGGTTTATCGCTGCAGTGCGAACGGGTGCGGCATGCGCGGCGGCCGCAGTGCGTGTGCGCGACGTTGCCCGGCTTACAAAGGAATCGGTCGCAGAGCCGACCGCAAAGAAGATTGACCGGAAGGAGGCATGCCAGGGCGGATCCGGACCGTTTGGAGCCGTTTTCGGGGAGTGGTGAGTAAAACGCAGGCGTGTCCAGAAGAACGGAGGGCGGATGTCTGACGTCAAAGCCGGCCCCAGCATCGCAGGGATTGTCGCACAGGGTAAGAATGTCCAGGGCTAGTCATCTTTTGCTTGAAATTTTTTTAGCTTAGCAGGGCTGCACAAGCGATCGCAGCCCTACTAAGCTAAAATACACTCCCCCATAGGTGTGGACTAGTTGATCGCACCAGCAGCAAAAAGTTGCTGGCTGCGATCAACTCTGAATGACCCCCTTAGTGTATACATTGTTTCCAAAGCAGACGTATATTTATAAACTTAAGGTATTTTCTTTAAATGATCTTACATCATATCCCAATTGTATTCTGTGTCTGAATACACCACATTAAAGTATGAGGTGCGATCAAAAATAAGCAATGTTTCTTATCTTTACTATCCCGCAAAGCTCCTGTAGGACATCACACTGAATAGTGTCGCCCCTATTGTTAAGTCCATTGTATGCTGATGGTTGAGCTTCTCATCATATTATTTGTTCTTCCTGCAGTATAATGTATAGCATGGGCTGTGACTGGCTGGGAACCCCTGCTTTCCTATTGGTCGATGTGCAGCATTGATAATTAATTGGTTAAGTTGGATGTTTCTTATCGGCCAATGGGAAATTGCACAGCACTCACGGTAGGCACATGCTGGAACTGACTGTAACCTATTGGTTAATCACAAAACTGCAACCACAGGGACGGGCGGACTGGACCACCGGACAAGTGGTAAGGTCCCCGCTGGGGGAAGAGACTGTTTAGGGCAATTACCAATTTTATTTCTATTAACAAAATATATATACACTTTTTAATTTCATGCTTGACTACTGTAATCACCGCACACATACAGAACTAAGGCCACTGGTTAATACTAAGGGGAAGAGCAATATGCAAAAACGGGGAGAAAGCAGAAGGTAATTAAACTTCCCTGCTTTTCTCTAATGAGGCTGATTTAAGCTGTGTGTGGATGGCATTTTGCTATGAGCTTCAGTAAGCGGAGCTTAGCACTGCATATTGCACAGCGTGCTGCTTGCTTTCCCCATACTATACAGAGAATCAGAAATGAAAAACGGGAGACCACAGTGGAAATCTTCCATTAACCCGCTACGTGAATAGTGAGAGAGTGTGAAAAAGCCTTTTAGCACTGCTAAACATATTTTCACTGCCTTTTAAATAGACCCCAAAGTTCTCTTCACCCCACTTTTCCCCCGCGTGACTGCAACAGAAGGAGAATATGATCATCAATAGGTTACGGCATTGTTTCCCAAATTCGTTCCAGGTTTTAGGGATAACCCTGCTTGTGCACAGATCTTACAATCAACTTCGGTACTAATTAAGTCACCAGTCCCTAACCGTGGAAATCCTTAAAACCTGGACTGTTGGGATGACCTGAGGACTGTATTTGGGAAGCACTGGGTTGCGTTATAGGGAGGAATGGGTATAGTTCAGGGAAGGTAATAATTTCTCTTATGAGGATGAAGGGGTTCTGTAGATGAGACGGACGGAGTTAATTAGAGGGATAAAGAACATGGATGAAAGTAATTGAAGATGTGGGGTTAATTAGTAAGGTATCCGGATGATGGCTCGTCAGTCAGTAGGTCGACAGGTACAAAAGATTGACATGTAAAAAGTAGACAGTGCTTAAGGCCGACGGGTTGATAAGATCCACATGACAATGATCAACGCACCCTTTTTTTTTGTTTCCTTCATGTTTTTATTTACCATTAACAAGGGCTACAGTTGGGAATAGTAACCTGTAGCGAGCGCAGCGTTAGAAGAGCGATCTACCTTGCTGAAGCATGGCGAGCGATGCAAGCCCGCAAGAGTACACGTTTTCACTAATTGGGGTCCCATATGGTTAAACATATAAAATGACACCGAATGCATGTCGGCCAGATGGGGTCGACCTATTGACTGTCTATCTAGATACTGTCGATCTTTCATACCACACCCATCTAATAATTTTATGAGCTAGGGTGAATTATGAATAAGTTAATGAAATTGTATGGTGATCAGAAATTGTATTACAAATATGGAGGCCACTACAATATTTTCTCTATCATCTGTAAGGGATATTGGGGAATTAGTATGATTGGTATAGACGGGGTACAAAGGAGCCGGTGCACTTTAAATTTCTTCACTGGGTGTGCTGGCTCCTCCCCTCTATTGCCCCCTTCCACAGACCGTTTAGAAAAAAGTGCCCTCAGGAGAGGATGCACACTCTGAGCTCCAGAGAGTTTTCTTCAGTTTCTTTTAAAACTTTATTATTTTCGATATGCTGTTTGGGCAACAGTATACCTGCACTTTCTCTAACGTCCTAGAGGATGCTGGGGACTCCGTAAGGACCATGGGATAGACGGGCTCCGCAGGAGACATGGGCACTTTAAGAAAGAATTTAGTTCCTGGTGTGCACTGGCTCCTCCCTCTATGCCCCTCCTCCAGACCTCAGTTTGATACTGTGCCCAGAGGAGCTGGGTGCTTTTCAGTGAGCTCTCCTGAGTTTACTGATAGAAAGTATTTCTCTTTCATCCATCTGGGGGACGCTGCGCCATTACTTGTGGGTTAGAGGTGTGTGGTTGTGGAGTTTGGCACAGAACTATTAAAACCTGACTCCTCCCCCCTCTAACCCCTCCCATTTCCTTCCTGCCTAGCCAGCACCTCAGTTTTAGTTTTGTGCCTGTGGAGTACAGACACAGATTTTTTTCTCTGAAAGATTTTAGGGGGGATACCCGATGTAGATCTGATGGCATCTTGTCTCAACAATAAACCTCCTCTCTGCGGGTCGCGTGCTCAGGACCCTTAAGCAATTCTAATCAATGCACTGACGGCGCTGTGGCACTTTCAACTGGGATATGTGTTTCCACCATTTCCACTGATTCCACGTCTGCTTAAACGCGTTCAGAGAGAAGGTCTTCCAATCATTCTGGTGGACCCAGATTGGCCACGATGACAGTGGTACACTCTTCTGCACAATAGGGTCGTCGAGAAACCATCCCGACCCCCTCTGCTCCAGATCTTATGATTCAAGGACCATGTCACCACACAGGTTGGGTCGGCTGACTTTGACGGCTTGGTTCTTGAATCCAACATTTTAAGCGGAAAAAGTTTTTTCTCGTCCTGTTGAGTAAACGATGATTCAGGCTAGATAACCGGTGGCTTCTGGAATTTACCACGGAGTGTGGCGTATTTACATTGCTTGGTGTGAAAAGCGTGGTTTAACACCGGATGTGTTTAGAGTTTCCTCATCTGTTATCTTTTCTTCAGGAGGGTCTCAATAAGGATCTGAGACTTCTTCACTAATGGGGTCAAGTTTCTACCTTATCGGTTCTACTTCATAGGAGACTGGCTATCATTCCAGAAGTTCAGACGTTCCTTCAGGGAGTTCTTCGGATTCAGCCACCTTTATTTTTTTGGTTCCTCCCTGGGACTTTAACTTAGTCCTTACGGCTTTTCAGAAATCTCCATTTCAACCTTTGGAATCTGCACAATTGCGGTTTATAACGTTCAATGTCTTCCGATTGACAATTGCCTCCAAAAGATGAGCATCTAAATTGGCAGCTCTTTCTTGCAGACCACCCTTGTTGGGTTTTCATGATGATCGGGTGGTTCTGCGAACAAAACCTTCCTTCCTTCCGAAGGTTGTGTCAGCGTTTCATCTAAATCAGGACATTGTCCTTTCAGCGTTTACTCCTCCTCCTTCCGGGGAGGATTCCCATTTGGCTCTTTTAGATGTGCTTAGGGCCTTACGGATTTATTTATCTCGTACGAATTCTATCCGTCGTACGGATGCATTGTTGGTTTTTAATGGCTGCGTCCAAACGAGATTGGCCGGATTCCAAGTACACAGTGACTTGTTGGGTAACTACGACCATCACACAGTCTTCTAATGTTTCAGTTCCTGACTCGATTCAAGCTCCTTCGACTCCAGCTATTGGAGCTTCTTGAGATGTTCGCGGGGCTGCGTCTATTGAGCAGTCGTGTAGGGCGGCGACCTGGTCGTTTGTGCATATGTTTTAAAAAGGTTTTACCCTTCTAACACTTTCGGTTTGGAGACTGCCCCTGTTGGGCGTCAAATTTGGCGGACGGCTATGCCGTCTATGTCTCCCTCCTCTCATTTGCTTGCTTTGGGAAATCCCACAAGTAATGGCGCAGCGTCCCCCAGATGGATGAAAGAGAAATAGGGATTTTTGTTTACTTACCGTAAAATCTCTCTCTCTGATTCCATCTGGGGGACGCTGCGATCCCTCCCATATGTTGTCTGGTTTAACCAGTTAATTTTTTTCGGTCTATCTCCTTTGGCTTGGCTAAACGTTAACTGAGGTGCTGGCTAGGCAGGAAGGAAATGGGAGGGGTTAGAGGGGGGAGGAGTCAGGTTTTAATAGTTCTGTGCCAAACTCCACAACCACACACCTCTAACCCACAAGTAATGGCGCAGCGTCCCCCAGATGGAATCAGAGAAAGAGATTTTACGGTAAGTAAACAAAAATCCCTATTTTGTTAGGTGTTTTATTTTCAGGGAGCTCTGCTGGCAACAGACTCCCTGCATCGAGGGACTGAGGGGAGAGAAGCAACCCTACTCTCCGAAGCTAGGTCCTGCTTCTTAGGCTACTGGACACCATTAGCTCCAGAGGGATTGGTACGCAGGATCTCACCCTCGCCGTCCGTCCCAGAGCCGCGCCGCCGTCCCCCTCGCAGAGCCGGAAGACAGAAGCCGGGTGAGTATGAGAAGAAAAGAAGACCTCACAGGCGGCAGAAGACTTCATGATCTTCACTAGAGGTAACGCACAGCACTGCAGCTGTGCGCCATTGCTCCACACACCTCACATACTCCGGTCACTGTAAGGGTGCAGGGCGCTGGGGGGGGCGCCCTGGGCAGCATTTGGGACCTCATATTGGCAAAAAGAACACATATATATACAGCTGGGCACTGTATATATGTATGAGCCCCCGCCAAAATTACTGTTTAAGCGGGACAGAAGCCCGCCGCCGAGGGGGCAGGGCTTCTCCTTCAGCACTCACCAGCGCCATTTTTTCTCCACAGCACCGCTGAGGAAGCTCCCCGGGCTCTCCCCTGCTGATACACGGTAGAAGAGGGTTGAAAAGAGAGGGGGGGGGGCACATAATTAGGCGCAAAAACTATAACATACAGCAGCTACCTGGTTAACATTTAAGTTAGTGTTATTCCTGGGATATTATAGCGCTGGGGTGTGTGCTTGCATTTTCTCTCTCTGTCTCTCCAAAGGGCCTGGTGAGGGAACTGTCTTCAGAAAGGACATTCCCTGTGTGTGTGGTGTGTCGGTACGCTTGTGTCGACATGTCTGATGAGGAAGGCTATGTGGGAGAGGAGAGGGAGCAAATGAATGTGGTGTCTCCGCCGACGGCGCCGACACCTGATTGGATGGATATGTGGAAGGTTTTAAATGATAATGTTAATTCCTTGCATAAAAGATTTGACAAGGCTGATGCATTGGGGCAGTCAGGGTCTCAACACATGCCTGACCCTATGTCGCAGGGACCGTCAGGGTCTCATAAGCGCCCACTATCCCAAATTGTTGACACAGATACCGACATGGATTCTGACTCCAGTGTCGATTACGATGATGCAAAGTTACAGCCAAAATTGGCTAAATCCCTTCGATATATGATTATAGCAATAAAGGATGTTTTGCACATCACAGAGGAAACCCCTGTCCCTGACACGAGGGTGTATATGTTGATAATGTCAATTATTACCTTTAAACATGAAGCTATATACTAATACCGTGGAGCCGTTATGGCCGCTAGACCACGTGCACGTGCTATGCACTTGTACGCTATTTGCGTACAGAGTCCTGCACGTGATACGCACTTGGCGTACGCACGCTGCGCTGTGTGTACGGATTACACACTGCGGGCGCACACACAGTGGTTAACCTTTTAAACCTTGCTAATAAGACACAGTGAGAAGATACTTATACTTTAAACCTTAATAACCAATTACCGGATAGATGTAATGATTAGAACCTTTAAAACAATGTGTATGGTGTTTGAGCAATTGAGTCACTAAAGCCCTTTGTAATAAACAATGAAAACACAAAACCTGGTTTGGATTTAAAACCGCAGCAGTTCTAACACTGCCGTGGATCATTTAGAGAAAAAGGGGAAACACAATACAAGTCATACACTACAAACTAACAGAGAAATCTAAACAGAATAACAGAATATACATGAACAATAGCGAAGTATCGCAAACAAGAGCGGACAGAATGAGAACACAATGAGAACAAATGGCGAACAGAATGGATAACAAAATGGCTACAGAGAATAATACATACGTGGGGATGATTCGCAAGCGCGTCCTGGATCCAGCCCTCAGCATTCAGAGAGAAAGCCTTCAGAGAGAGTGAGTGACTGGACAGGCAATGGTGGTCTTTATATACACAACATACATTCACAACACAATGGTCCCTACAATCTCATTGTTCATTGGACACAGGAATATGTCTCCACATTATAGCAAAGGTCATAGGTGGATTTGAACAGGTGGGCTGTGTCTTTCTCCAACTGCTCTGGTGGGAGGTATCCTCAGGATTCCCGCCGCATGTGTAATTTATTGCAAATACAATATGTGTTCATAAATTACTTTTGTGCATAACTGTACGCAGGAGCGAGCGATCCTTTCCTAACTAGCATCGGAATGTTACTCATAAAATACCCTACAGCTGGATACTAGACACCACCTTTCAACCTTTGTCTGACCCTTCCTATCATGCAAAGAGGAATCTCTCTGTCCAGGAACAGTTTAAACTAAACATACTTGCTAACATTGTCTAGGGGCATATTTACTAAAATATACGCTATTTGGGTTAAATATGCTATGATCGAGTCGCACGCTAGACGCTTACAAACTCTACCGTAAATGCGCATACACCGCGCGTGATTGCCGGAGCGATCTTACGCAAATTGCTGATATGTGCACGCACGGCAGAGCGTGTGCACGTGCAGCGGGCATGTGCATGAGGGGTTAGTACAAGGCATATGTATCAGGATATTTTTCGACTTTGACAATGTATAAGGGAAAGAAGCCTGAGGTAACTTTTCCCCCCTCACACGAACTGAATGAGTTAAGTCAGTGGTTCCCAAACTGTGTGCCGTGGCACCCTGGGGTGCCGCGGGACACTTGCAGGGGTGCCTCAGGTTGGTGGTCAAGGACCAATTCAAACTATTTATTGTCAATTTAATAGGCAAAACCAGTGCTGATGGCTTCCAGTTATAAAATATGTGGACAAACAGAAGCAAATCTTGTCCCTCACCACATAACTGACCGTAAGGATGACATATAAACATAATTTACTTAATATAATATTTTTTTCTAAATTTCTCAATAAGAAACTTGTGGCCTAGGGGTGCCGTGAAAAAAAAATCTGACACTCCAGGGTGCCGTGACTCACCGAAGTTTGGGAACCACTGAGTTTAGTGAAAAAGCTTGGGAATCTCCAGATAAAAAACTGCAGATTTCCAAACGGATTCTTATGGCGTATCCTTTCCCGCCAACGGATAGGTTACGATGGGAATCCTCCCCTAGGGTGGACAAAGCTTTAACACGCTTATCCAAAAAGGTAGCCCTGCCATCCCAGGATACGGCTACCCTCAAAGATGCTGCTGATCGCAAACAGGAGGTTACCCTGAAGTCCATTTGTACACATTCGGGTACCTTACTAAGACCGGCAATTGCGTCGGCCTGGGTGTGTAGTGCTGTAGCGGCATGGACAGATACCTTATCTGAGGAATTGGATACCCTAGATAAGGATACTGTATTATTGACCCTGGGGCATATAAAAGACGCTGTCCTATATATGAGAGATGCTCAAAGAGACATTAGTCTACTGGGTTCTAGAATAAACGCTATGTCGATTTCTGCCAGAAGGGTCCTGTGGACTCGGCAATGGACAGGTGATGCCGACTCAAAAAGCCATATGGAGGTTTTACCTTACAAGGGTGAGGAATTGTTCGGGGAAGGTCTCTCGGACCTGGTCTCCACAGCTACAGCTGGAAAGTCAAATTTTTTGCCTTATGTTCCCTCACAGCCTAAGAGGGTACCGTATTATCAAATGCAGTCCTTTCGTTCACAAAGAAACAACAAAGTCCGAGGTGCGTCCTTTCTTGCCAGAGGTAGGGGCAGAGGAAAGAAGCTGCACAACTCAGCTAGTTCCCAGGAACAGAAGTCCTCACCGGCCTCTACAAAATCCACCGCAGACGCTGGGGCTCCACTGGCGGAGCCGGGCCCTGTGGGGGCACGTCTTCGGAATTTCAGCCACATGTAGGTTCACTCCCAGGTGGATCCTTGGGCAATAGAAATTGTGTCTCAGGGTTACAAGCTGGAATTCGAAGAGGTGCCTCCTCGCCGGTATTTCAAATCGGCCCTACCATCTTCCCCCCCAAGAGAGGGAAATAGTGTTAAACGCAATACAAAATTTGTATCTTCAGCAGGGGGTGGTCAAGGTTCCCCTCCTTCAACAGGGAAGGGGTTATTATTCGACCATGTTTGTAGTCCCGAAACCGGACGGTTCGGTCAGACCCATATTGAATTTAAAATCTCTGAACCTATACTTGAAAAGGTTCAAGATGGAATCGCTAAGAGCGGTCATCGCAAGCCTGGAAGGGGGGGATTTTATGGTGTCACTGGACATAAAGGATGCGTACCTTCATGTCCCCATTTATCCACCTCATCAGGCGTACCTAAGATTTGTGGTACAGGATTGTCATCACCAATTTCAGACGTTGCCATTTGGTCTCTCAACGGCCCCGAGGATTTTCACCAAGGTAATGGCGGAAATGATGGTGCTCCTGCGGAAACAAGATGTCACAATTATCCCGTACTTGGACGATCTCCTCATAAAAGCGAGATCAAGAGAGCAGTTGCTGAACAGCGTATCTCTTTCACTGAAAGTGTTACAGCAACACGGCTGGATTCTCAATATTCCAAAGTCGCAGTTGGTTCCTACGACTCGTCTGCCCTTCTTGGGCATGATTCTGGACACGGACCAGAAGAGGGTTTATCTCCCGATAGAGAAGGCCCAGGAACTCATGACTATGGTCAAGAACCTATTGAAACCAAAACAGGTGTCAGTGCATCATTGCACTCGAGTCCTGGGAAAGATGGTGGCGTCATACGAGGCCATTCCCTTCGGCAGGTTCCATGCGAGGACTTTCCAATGGGACCTACTGGACAAGTGGTCCGGGTCACATCTTCAGATGCATCGGTTGATCACCCTGTCCCCCAGGGCCAGGGTGCCACTACTGTGGTGGCTGCAGAGTGCTCACCTTCTCGAGGGCCGCAGATTCGGCATTCAGGACTGGATCCTGGTGACCACGGACGCAAGCCTCTGAGGTTGGGGAGCAGTCACACAGGGAAGAAATTTCCTGGGTCTTTGGTCAAGTCAAGAGACTTGTCTTCACATCAACATCCTGGAGCTAAGGGCCATATACAACGCCCTACGTCAAGCGGAGACCTTACTTCGCGACCGACCAGTTCTGATCCAGTCAGACAACATCACCGCAGTGGCTCATGTAAACCGCCAAGGCGGCACAAGGAGCAGAGTGGCAATGGCGGAAGCCACCAGAATTCTTTGCTGGGCGGAGAATCATGTAAGCACACTGTCAGCAGTGTTCATTCCGGGAGTGGACAACTGGGAAGCAGACTTCCTCAGCAGACACGACCTACACCCGGGAGAGTGGGGACTTCATCCAGAAGTCTTCGCACAGATTGTGAGTCGGTGGGAACTGCCACAGATAGACATGATGGCGTCCCGCCTCAACAAAAAGCTACAGAGGTATTGTGCCAGGTCAAGAGACCCTCAGGCAGTAGCGGTAGACGGTAGTGTTCCGGTCAGTCTATGTATTTCCTCCTCTTCCTCTCATACCAAAGATGTTGAGGATAGTAAGAAGAAATGGAGTGAGAACAATCCTCATTGTTCCAGATTGGCCAAGACGGACCTGGTATCCAGATCTGCAGGAACTGCTCACAGAAGATCCGTGGCCTCTTCCTCTAAGACAGGACCTGTTGCAACAGGGACCCTGTCTGTTCCAAGACTTACCGTGGCTGCGTTTGACGGCATGGCGGTTGAACGCGGGATCCTAGCAGAAAAAGGCATTCCGGTTGAGGTTATCCCTATGCTGATAAAGGCTAGGAAGGAAGTAACAGCAAAACATTATCACCGTATATGGCGAAAATATGTTTCTTGGTGTGAGACCAAGAATGCTCCTACGGAAGAATTCCATCTGGGTCGTTTCCTTCACTTCCTACAATCTGGAGTGAATTTGGGCCTTAAATTAGGTTCCATTAAGGTCCAGATTTCGGCCCTATCCATTTTCTTTCAAAAAGAATTTGCTTCTCTCCCAGAAGTTTAGACTTTTGTAAAGGGAGTGCTGCATATTCAGCCTCCTTTTGTGCCTCCGGTGGCACCTTGGGATCTTAACGTGGTGTTAAGTTTCCTAAAGTCACACTGGTTTGAACCACTTAAAACGGTGGAGTTGAAATATCTCACGTGGAAGGTGGTCATGTTATTAGCCTTGGCTTCGGCTAGGCGAGTGTCTGAATTAGCGGCTTTGTCACATAAAAGCCCCTATTTGGTTTTCCATATGGATAGAGCAGAATTGCGGACCCGTTCGCAATTTCTGCCAAAAGTGGTTTCATCTTTTCATATGAACCAACCTATTGTGGTGCCTGTGGCTACACGTGACTTGGAGGATTCCGAGTTACTTGATGTGGTCAGGGCTTTGAAAATTTACGTAGCCAGAACGGCTAGAGTCAGGAAAACTGAAGCGCTGTTTGTCCTGTATGCATCCAACAAGATTGGTGCCCCTGCTTCAAAGCAAACTATTGCTCGCTGGATTTGTAACACGATTCAGCAAGCGCATTCTACGGCTGGTTTGCCGTTACCAAAATCGGTCAAGGCCCATTCCACTAGGAAGGTGGGCTCTTCTTGGGCGGCTGCCCGGGGGGTCTCGGCACTACAGCTGTGTCGAGCTGCTACTTGGTCGGGTTCAAACACTTTTGCAAAATTCTACAAGTTTGATACCCTGGCTGAGGAGGACCTCATGTTTGCTCAATCGGTGCTGCAGAGTCATCCGCACTCTCCCGCCCGTTTGGGAGCTTTGGTATAATCCCCATGGTTATTACGGAGTCCCCAGCATCCTCTAGGACGTTAGAGAAAATAAGATTTTACTTACCGGTAAATCTATTTCTCGTAGTCCGTAGAGGATGCTGGGCGCCCGTCCCAAGTGCGGACTTCTTCTGCAATACTTGTATGTAGTTATTGCTTCGATAAGGGTTATGTTATAGTTGCATCGGTCTTGAACTGATGATATGTTGTTTCATACTGTTAACTGGGTAGTTATCACAAGTTATACGGTGTGGCTGGTATGAATCTTGCCCTTGGATTAACAAAATCCTTTCCTCGTAATGTCCGTCTCCTCTGGGCACAGTTTCTCTAACTGAGGTCTGGAGGAGGGGCATAGAGGGAGGAGCCAGTGCACACCAGGAACTAAATTCTTTCTTAAAGTGCCCATGTCTCCTGCGGAGCCCGTCTATCCCATGGTCCTTACGGAGTCCCCAGCATCCTCTACGGACTACGAGAAATAGATTTACCGGTAAGTAAAATCTTATTTTTCTAGTTAGGGGGGGCGATCACCGGCCTCTGTAAGGTGTCAGAGCCACTTCCCTGCTGCAGGACCACCATCCTGAGAGGTTGTTGTACAGCGGGGCACTGCGCCTTGGCGGTCACAATCGCAGCACGCCACACACCCCTAACATTGCCTTAAGGTGACGACAGTGGTGAGTACAAACCGGGGGCCCCGCTAGGGGGGTCCGCCGGTTCTTGGGGCGGCATACGGGACCCTCCTGCGGGGGACCCGCTATAGCCCCCCTGTGTACACTGGCAGTGAAAACTAGCACTAATGTGATGTTTTACACTTTTAGGGAGACTTTGCCAGTATAAATATCACTGAAGCTCCAGCGCCATTACAGGGGGCGGAGCTTCTTCAGAGCGGGACCAGCAGAATTTTGGCACCTTCCACTGCTTACAGCGGCAGCAGCAGGCACTCACAGCTCATCCAGACACTCAGGATACGCAGGAAAGCTGGTACAGGGGTGTAGCAAAGGGGGAGAGCCGCTATTGTACACAATCTGTGTCCTAAAAAGGACTAATACTCCGGTGTTACACCGTGATATAACAGCTTGCAGCCTCACTGGGGCTGTTTAGCTTGGGTGTGCTGATCCCTTCTCTCTGTGTCTCTCTCTCACATACAGTAAGGGCAGGCTTGCTATTGTATTACTTGTCTGGGTGTATGTGTATATAAGTGTTTACTGTAAACATGGTAAAACACCAAATATGCAGTGTATGTCACACCAGATTCTCTCCCTCTCGTCTGTTTCCATATCATGTGAACAATGCAGTCAGTCCTCACAAATCCGTGAGGGGGCTTGGGGGGGAGGGTCAAGAGCCTTCCTGCCTAGGTGCCATAAAATCCATGATGTCAGATATGTCATCTCAGCTCACTGCTAATACTCAAAAATCTCAACAAGTGCTGCAGACTGTTGCAGACCTAGCTGCAAGGACAGATGTTCACAGCTCCCCCCCCTCCCTCTCTAGATCAGGACCACAAAAGCGTGGGTTACCTGCTTTACTCTCAGACTCTGATTAGGAGACACAGGAGGAGGGGGAGGAATTAGATCCTGTTACTGGGAATTCCCCTTCTACACAAGGTATTGAACCCCTCATCCTAGCTATACGGGACGTGTTAAAACTCCCTCTAGAGGACGCTGCCGCACAGCAGTCGTTTTTTCTTAACACAGAACAAACTCAGTGTCCCTTTCCCTGATTCTGCAGAGTTAGATGACCTGTTTAAGCTAGCCTGGAAAAGTCCAGATAAAAAATTCCAAGTGTCAAGACAGTTTTTGCACACTTTCCCATTTGCTCCTTAAGGTAGGAAAATCTGGGAAGATTGTTGACATATCAGTCTCTCGCTTATCTAAAAAGACGGTACTGCCAGCTCCGGGCTCCTTTACCATAAAGGACCCTGGGGATAGAAAAATAGACTACACTGAATTCTATCTACACAGCAGCAGGTGTATCACAAAGATTGGTCCTAGCAGGTTGCATGATGACTCATGCCATTCATACGTGGGCTACTCAAATTCTTGAGGGCCTCTCTGGGAATATGTCCCTAGTCACTACAGTGACTCTCCTAAAACACATTCAGGACACTGCACCTGTCCTGTGTGACTCTCTCAAGGAGATAGGCTATATTAATGCTATGACCACTGCTATGACCGTGTCGGCGTGCAGAGCTTTGTGGTTGCGTCAGTGGATAGCAGACACAGAGTCCAAGCGCAGTGTAAAGTCTCTCCCTTTTTCAGGGGATTGGCTTTTTGGGGTGGAATTGGATATGTGGGTTTCTAAAGTTACTGCGGGGAAATCCACGTTTCTACCCTCTGGGGCCCCGCAGGCTAGACGTTCCTACCCGGGACCATCTACCCAGTCCTTTCGGTCTAAAAGATTTTGATCTAGGGCCAGAAGTGCCTCCAATGCGGCTAGAGGCACCAGAGATAAGACAAAAAAAACAGCAATCGCAGGTTCTCAGGAGGGCACCAGTTCAGCTTCCACTAAGGCCTCAGCATGACTGTGCCCAACCAACCTGAGGGGATCTCGAGGTGGGAGCTAGGCTGCGTCACTTCAGCCGCATCTGGGAAAGCTCCTGCCAGGATACCTCTGTAAAGGACCTCATTTCTCAGGGCTACAAGCTGGAGTTCGATGGCGCTCCTCCCCAACTATTTTTCAAACCAAGCTTACCAGTTTTGGAGGATACGATTGTTACACTGCAACAGGACATCCTAAAATTGGTCCAGTCCCAGGTCATTGTTCCAGTTCCACTGCGACAACGCTGAAAGGGTTATTACTCCAACCTGTTCGTGGTACCGAAACCGGACGGTTCGGTAAGGCACATTTTGAATCTAAAATCCTTGAACCCTTACCTAAAGCTTTTCAAGTTCAAGACGGAATCCTTGCGAGCAATGATTGCGGGCCTGGAATAACGGGAGTTCATAGGCGTCCCTATATCCAGGAAGACTATCTTTATATCCCAATTTGGCCACCTCGCCAGGTTTACCTGAGGTTTGCCCTGCTGAACGATCACTACCAGTTTCAAGCGCTACCCTTCGGCCTGTCCACAGCTCCGAGGGTGTTCACAAAGGTAATGGCAGATATGATGTTCCAACTTCGGGTCCAGGGGGTCAGTGTTGTCCCTTATCTGGATGATCTCTTGATAAAAGCGGGATCCAGGGAGCTTTTATTGCTCCATATAGACCGCACTATCCAACTTCTGTCACACCATGGGTGGATCCTCAATTTACAGAATTCCCACCTGGAGCCAACCCAGCGGCTCCTGTTTCCTGGAATGTTGCTGGATACTGTGACACAGAAAGTGTTCCTCCCAGAGGACAAAGCGCGAACACTTCAGGAGATGGTCCGAATGGTTCTCCGGCCTACTTGAATATCCATCCTTCTTTGCATAAGATTGTTGGGGAAGATGGTAGCCTCCTATGAGGCGATCCAGTATGGAAGGTTCCATGCCAGAACGTTTCAATTGGACCTCCTGAGCAAGTGGTCCGGATCACATCTTCAGATGCACCGGATAATACGGCTGTCACCTCAGGCCAGGATTTCCCTCCTGTGGTGGCTGCAGTCCTCCAACCTACTGGAAGGTCGAAGTTTCAGGATTGGATCCTCCTCACGACGGATGCGAGTCTGAGAGGATGGGGAGCTGTAAACCAGGGGGCTCAGTTGCAGGGCAGGTGGTCAGCCCACGAAGCCCTACTTCCGATCAACATTCTGGAACTTTGGGAGATCTACAATGCTCTGATTCAGGCCTCTCCTCTGCTCAGGAATCGGGCGATCCAAGTTCAGTCCGCCAACGCCACGGTAGTGGCGTACATCAATCGTCAAGGAGGGACAAAAAGCAGGGCCTGCATGCGAGAGGTGTCAAAATACTCCTCTGGGCAGAAAGAAATGCAAGAGGAATGTCTGCGATCTTCATTCCGGGAATAGACAACTGGGAAGCGGACTTCCTGAGTCGTCACGATTTCCAGCCGGGAGAGTGGAGGCTCCATCATCAGGTGTTTCAGCAGATCATCGACCAGTGGGGCTGCCCAACAATAGACATGATGGCTTTTCATCTCAACAAGAAGCTTCGTTGGTATTGCTCACGAACCAGGGACCCTCAGGTGAGGGCAGTAGATGCACTGGTGTCGCCTTGGCCTTACTGGCTGGTCTACCTGTTTCCTCCGATTCCATTGCTCCTAAGGGTGCTAAAGCGAATCAGGAATCAAGGAGTCCAGGCAATTCTGATTGCCTCGGAATGGCCTCGGAGGGCGTGGTACGCGGATCTTCTGGACATGTCCGTCGAAGACCCTTGGCCTCTGCCACTGAGAAGTGATCTTCTTCAACAAGGACGGTTCGTCTACCCGGACTTACGGTGACTTCGTTTGACGGCATGGAGGTTGAGCGAAACATCCTAGCTCACAAGGGCCTTTCCAAAAAGGTTATTGCTACCATGGTTCAGGCCAGAAAACCTGTGACGTCAAAACACTATCATCATCTCTGGAGAAAATGTCTCTTGGTGCGAAGAACGCACGTATCCGCCTGTGGAGTTCCACTAGGGACGTTTCCTGCAGGCTGGTGGGGAAAAGGGTTTATGTCTGGGTTCCATTAAGGTCCAGATTTCAGCTCTCTCAATTTTCTTCCAGAAGAAATTGGCAGTGTTGCCAGAAGGTCAGACCTTCATGCAAGGGGTACTTCACATACAACCTCCTTTTGTGCCGCCCACGGCACCCTGGGACTTGAATGTAGTGTTGGAATTTCTACAGTCCTCCTGTTTGAACCTCTGATGACGGTAGACAAGTATCTCACGTGGAAGACAGTGATGTTATTGGCCCTGGTTTCTGCTAGGCGTGTCTCACAATTGGGGGCGTTCTTGTGTAAAAGTCCCTACTTGGTCTTTTACAAGGACAGAGCGGAGCTAAGGACTTGGCAACAGTTCCTGCCAAAGGTTGTCTCTGCTTTCCGCTTGAATCAACCAATTGTTGTCCCGTCAAGTTCTGGCACTCCTGCCCCTCCGGAGGCATTGGATGCTGTGCGAGCCTTAAAGATCTGTGTCAAGAGAACTGCTCGGATCAGAAAGACTGATTCCTTGTCCGTAATATATGATGCGCAGAAAAAGGGTTGCCCTGCTTCAAAGCAGTCCATTGCTCATTGGCTTACGCTTACTATCCAACAGGCCTATGTGTCGGCAGCCTTACCTGTTCCACAATCTCTGAAGGCCCACTCTAAAAGATTGGTGAGGTCTTCACGGGCAGCCGCCCGTGGAGTCTCGGCCTTGCAACTATGCCGAGCTGCTACCCGGTCGGGGAAGAACACCTTTGTGAAGTTCTACATGTTTGATACCCTGGCCAAAGAAGATACCCAGTTTGGGCAGGCGGTGCTGCAGACCTCTCCGCACGTTCTGGAAGCTTTGGGACGTCCCCATCGTACTAATTCCCCAATATCCCTTATGGATGCTAGAGAAAACAGGATTTTAATTACCTACCTGTAAATCCTTTTCTCATAGTCCATAAGGGATATTGGGCGCCCGCCTCAGTGCGTTGACTTTTCTGCAGGTTTTCTCTTATATGGTTACCTGTTCAGCTGTTGCTGTTTTGTTACCAGCCGTTGCTGGTCGTTTTATGTTATTGGTGTGTAAATCTCACCACTCAATGGCCCTCATTCCGAGTTGATCGCTAGCTGCCGTTGTTCGCAGCGTAGCGATCAGGCAAAAAAAAACGGCACTTCTGCGCATGCGTACGGGCCGCAGTACGCACGCGCCAAGTACGTACTTTCACACAAAACTATGCAGTTTTACACAACGTCGAGCGACGCTTTTCTGTCGCTCTGTTGATCGATGAGTGATTGACAGGAAGTGGGTGATTCTGGGTGGTAACTGGCCGTTTTCCAGGAGTGTGCTAAAAAAACGCAGGCGTGTCAGGTTAAAACACAGGCGTGCCTGGGGAAGCGGGGGAGTGGCTGGCCGAACGCAGGGCGTGTTTGTGGCGTCAAAGCAGGAACTAAACTGAGTGAAGTGATCGCAAGGTAGGAGTAAGTTTCGAGCTACTCAGAAACTGCATGAAAATTTTTACGAGCAGTTCTGCTAACCTTTCGTTCGCACTTCTGTTAAGCTAAGATACACTCCTAAAGGTCGGCGGCCTAGCGTGTGCACTGCTGCTAAAAGCAGCTAGCGAGCGATCAACTCGGAATGAGGGCCATTGTTGTTATGTTCCTTCTCTCATATATGTCCTTTCTCCTTCGGGCACAGTTTTACCTATAACTACCTGTGGGAGGGGGCATAGAGGGGAGGAGCCGGCACACCCAGTTGAAGAATTTTAAAGTGCACCGGCTCCTTTGGACACCGTCTATACCCCATTGTACGAATATCCCTTATGGAGTACGAGAAAAGGATTTACCGGTAGGTCATTACAATCCTATTTTTTGCAGTTGAGGGCCAAAGTATTATTTTCCTGTGGGGGCCAATTAGTTTTTTTTTATTCTTTAGGGACCAATGTTTTTTTTTTTTTTCTTCCTGTGCGGTGAAAATGTTTTGGGTTTTTTCTTCTTTCCCTGCAGCAGCAAGTCTGTTATTTTCCTGTGGGGGCCAATATGTTTTTTTTCTTTTTTCTATTGCAATATTTTTTTGTCTGTGCATGCGTCTAAGTTGTACCGCTCGTGCGTCCCGATGGTGTTCGTACAGAGAAACGGTAAAGATTCAGATGCACGCAGCAAGAAGTGCTTTAGAAATGTGTTAGGTATTCCTGGATGGTTACAAGGGGTTGGCTTATCAGGCGCATTATTGAAGTGATACTGTCTTGTTACTGAATGTGGTTGCCTACAGAGGTGCTAAATAGCTCACGTTGGAGGCCGCACTTGCGTATAATCTGCAACTAGCATAGGGCTGGTGAAAGTTTCAACCATTTGTGGCATATAAAGACGCACTTAGCATCATTGCAGCATCTCTAGACATAGTGGGTGCTCCGTCCTTGCAGATGTATGCCAGGGAAGGGCTCTGTAGTGGAATTAGCATACAAACACAACTGCGGTAAAAGACATGGCTGCGTTTGTGTCTGACTAGAATCCGCCCCAGTTTGTATGACCTTTGCTAATCTTTACTGCATTATTACTTCTGTGTTATCAGGTGAATTAACTCAAACTATTTCAAATTACAGGATCTTTCAAATAATAGTCTACGGAACGTTTCAAGCTGCCTTGGCCGTCTTACTTGCCTTGTCCAGCTCAACTTATCCAGCAATAAACTGAAGGCGCTTCCCGCGGAGATCAGCAACATGAAGAGTAAGAGGCGCTACTGATTCCTTACAGTGCAGGCGGGTAACTTAAGGCCTTCCAGCTAAGCCCCCAGAGACCAGAATGGCATGCTGGAATTTGTAGTTCCACAGCAATTCTCCCATGCCTGACAAATACACAATGACCATTAACAGCTATAGAGCCACAGGTCACTTAAGTGTAGGTTAAAGGAAAATCTAACTATGTATATCCTGCAGCATTGCAAGCCGGTAATTCACCAATTTCCATGCTCATTTAGGTGGTCATTCCGGGTTGATTGCTTGCTAGCTAGTTTTAGCAGCCGTGTAAACGCTATGCCGCCGCCCACTGGGGAGTGTATTTTAGCTTAGCAGAAGTGCGAACGCATGTGCATCCGAGCTCTGCAAAAAACAGTTTGTGCAGTTTCAGAGTAGCTCTGAACCTACTCAGCGCTTGCGATCACTTCAGCCTATTCGTGTCCGGATTTGACGTCATACACCCGCCCAGCCACGCCTGCGTTTTTTCAGACACGCCTGCGTTTTTGCAAACACTCCCTGAAAACGGTCAGTTGACACCCAGAAACGCCCACTTCCTGTCAATCTTCTTGCGGCCGTCAGTGCGACTGAAAACTTCGCTAGAACCTGTGCAAAACAACAAATGGCTTTGTACCCGTACATCGCGTGTGTGCATTGCGGTGCATACGCATGCACAGAAATGCCGATTTTTAGCCTGATCGCTGCGAACAAAGGCAGCTAGCGATCAACTCGGAATGACCCCCTCAGCCTCTAACAGCGCTTTGCAGATAAATGCAGTTCTTTGTGCAGAGTAGCTGAACAATTCTACAGAAATAAAGGGAAATGAAACCCTTATAAATATAATGCTGTATAATTTGCAGGTCTGGATTGTGCAGCAAGAATATTAACTACATCAACAAACATGTTCAGAGTTACAAAAGAGATTATGGACAGTTAGATATTCTGGGGTAATTATACTATAGACGTTGAATACATTCCCATTTAGAAAAATAAATGCATGGATAGCATTATTTCTCTTTCATCCACTAGGGGACACTGGAGTTCCTTATACAGTAGGGGTGTGAAGCTTGCAACCGGAGGTGTGGCACAATCTTAAATTAGCATTGTCTGCACAGTCAGCTCCTCCCCCTTCACATCCCTCCTCCCTCAGTTTGGAAAATTGTGCCAAGGAGGTACAAGGCACAGAGGGGAGCTCTTGCTCCTTGAAGATTTTGTTTATTTATTTCTCTAACGTCCTAGTGGATGCTGGGAACTCCGTAAGGACCATGGGGAATAGCGGGCTCCGAAGGAGGCTGGGCACTCTAGAAAGATCTTAGACTACCTGGTGTGCACTGGCTCCTCCCACTATGACCCTCCTCCAAGCCTCAGTTAGATTTCGTGCCCGGCCGAGGTTGGATGCACACTAGGGGCTCTCCTGAGCTCTTAGAAAGTTATAGACTTAGAATTTGTTATTTTCAGTGAGACCTGCTGGCAACAGGCTCACTGCAGCGAGGGACTAAGGGGAGAAGAAGCGAACTCGCCTGCTTGCAGCCGGATTGGGCTTCTTAGGCTACTGGACACCATTAGCTCCAGAGGGATCGACCGCAGGCCCAGCCTTGATGTTCGGTCCCGGAGCCGCGCCGCCGTCCCCCTTACAGAGCCAGAAGCAAGAAGATGGTCCGGAAAATCGGCGGCATGAAGACTCAGTCTTCACCAAGGTAGCGCACAGCACTGCAGCTGTGCGCCATTGCTCCTCTCACACACTTCATACTTCGGTCACTGAGGGTGCAGGGCGCTGGGGGGGGGCGCCCTGAGGCAGCAATAAAAACACCTTGACTGGCAAAAATACCTCAATATATAGCCCCAGGGGCTATATATGAGGTAAATACCCCTGCCAGAAGTCCATAAAAAAACGGGAGAATAGGCCGCGAAAAAGGGGCGGAGCCTATCTCCTCAGCACACTGGCGCCATTTTCCCTCACAGCTCCGTTGGAGGGAAGCTCCCTGGCTCTCCCCTGCAGTCTACAAGGGTTAAAAAAAGAGAGGGGGGGCACTAAATTTAGGCGTAGTATACATTATATATATATAAAGCTATAGGGGACATAACTCAGTTAGTCCCTGCAGTATATAGCGCTCTGGTGTGTGCTGGCATACTCTCACTCTGTCCCCCCAAAGGGCTTTTGTGGGTCCTGTCCTCGTTTAGAGCAGTCCCTGTGTGTCTGCGGTGTGTCGGTACGGCTGTGTCGACATGTTGAATGAGGAGGCTTATATGGTGACAGAACAGAGGCCGATATATGTGATGTCGCCCCCTGTAGGGCCGACACCAGAGTGGATGGATAGGTGAAAGGTATTAACCGACAGTGTCAACTCCTTACATAAAAGGGTGGATGACGTAACAGCTGTGGGACAGCCGGCTTCGCAGCCCGCGCCTGCCCAGGCGTCTCAAAGGCCATCAGGGGCTCAAAAATGCCCGCTCTCTCAGATGGCAGACACAGATGTCGACACAGAGTCTGACTCCAGTGTCGACAAGGTGGAGACATATACACAATCCACTAGGAACATCCGTGACGTGATCCCGGCAATAAAAAATGTGTTATACATTTCTGACTTTAACCCAAGCACCTCTAAAAATGGGTTTTAGGTTTGGGGAGAAAAAACAGGCAGTGTTTTGTTCCCCCATCAGATGAATAAATGAAGTGTGTGAAAGCGTGGGTTCCCCCGTTAAGAAACTGGTAATTTATAAAAAGTTACTGATGGCGTACCCTTTCCCGCCAGGTGGATAAGTTACGCTGGGAGATATCCCCTAGGGTGGATAAGGCGCTCACACGTTTGTCAAAAAAGGTGGCACTGCCGTCTTAGGATACGGCCACTTTAATAGGTACCTGTTGATAAAAAACAGGAGGCTATCCTGAAGTCTGTATTTACACACTCAGGTACTAGACTGAGACCTGCAGATAATGCTGCTGCAGCGTGGTCGGTGACCCTGTCAAACAGGGATACTAGTTGGCAAACATAAAAACATATTAAAAACGTCGTCTTATATATGGGGGATGCACAGAGGGATATTTTGCCGGCTGGCATCCAAAATAAATGTAATGTCCATTCTGTCAGGAGGGTATTAGAGACCTGTCACTGGACAGGTGATGCTGACTTAAAAAGCGCATAGAGAGCCTTATAAGGGTGAGGAATTATTTGGGGATGGTCTCTGGGACCTCGTATCCACAGCAACTGCTGGGAAGAAATAATTTTACCTCAGGTTTCCTCACAGACAAAGGTACAGTCCTTTCGGCTTCAGAAAAGCACAAATGGCGCTTCCTTTCTGTACAGAGACAAGGGTAGAGGGAAAAAAGCTGCACCAGTCAGCCTGTTCCCAGACTCAAGATTCTTCCCCCGCCTCCTGTGAGGCCACACCATGACGCGGGTGCTCCACAGGTGTAGCCAGGTACGGTGGGGGGCCGTCTCAAAAATTTCAGCAATTAGTGGGCTCGCTCACAGGTGGATCCCTGTTTCTTTCAAGTAGTATTTCAGGGGTACAAGCTGGAATTCGAGATGTCTCCCCCCAGCCGTTTCCTAAAATATGCCTTGCTGACAACTCCCTCAGGCAGGGAGGCTGTGCTAAAGGCAATTAATAAGCGGTATTCCCAGCAGGTAATACTCAAGGTGCCCCTACTTCAACAAGGACGGGGTTACTATTCCACACGGGTTGGGGTACCGAAACCGCATGGTTCGGTGTGACCCATTTTATATTTAAAATCCTTGAACACAAAAATTCAAGTTCAAGATGGAATCGCTCAGGGCGGTTATTCCAAGCCTGGACGAGGGGGATTACATGGTATCCTGGGACATCAAGGATGCTTACCTGCATGTCCCCATTTACCATCCTCGCCAGGAGTACCTCAGATTTGTGGTACACGATTACCATTACCAAGTCCAGACACTGCCGTTTGGACTGTACATGGCACCGAGGGTGTTTTATCAAGGTAATGGCCGAAATGTTGATACTCCTTCAAAAAAAGGGAGTTGTAATCATCCCGTACTTGGACAATCTCGTTATAAGGGCGAGGTCCAAGGAGCAGTTGGTAGTCGGGGTAGCACTATTTTGGAAAGTGCTACAACAGCATGGTTGGATTCTAAACAGTCCAAAGTCACAGCTGGTTCCTATGACACGTCTACTGTTCCTGGGGATGGTTCTGGACATAAACCAGAAATAGTGTTTCTCCCGGAGGAGAAAGCCAAGGAGTTGTCATCTCTAGTCGGAGACCTCCTGAAGCCAAAATAGGTAGCGGTGCATCATTGCACGCGAGTCCTGGGAAAAATGGTAGCTTTCTACGAAGCAATCCCATTAGGCAGGTTCCATACAAGAACTTTTCAGAGGGACCTGTTGGACAAGTGGTCCGGATCGCATCTTCCGATGCATAGGCTGATAACCCTGTCTCCAAGGACCAGGGTATCTCTACTGTGGTGGCTGCAGAGTGCCCATCTTCAAGAGGGCCGCAGGTTCGGCATACAGGACTAGGTCCTAGTGACCAGGGATTCCAGCCTTTGAGGCTGGGAGGCAGTCACACAGGGAAGAAATTTCCAGGGACTTTGGTCAAGTCAGGTTATTTCCCTACACATAAATATTCTGGACCTGAGGGCCATTTACAATGCCCTGAGGCCGGCAAGGCCTCTGCTTCAAAACCAGCCGGTACTGATCCAATCAGACAACATCACGGCAGTCGCCCATGTAAACCGACAGGGCGGCACAAGAAGCAGGATGGCGATGGCAGAAGCCACAAGGATTCTCCGATAGGCGGAAAATCATGTGTTAGCACTGTCAGCAGTGTTCATTCCCGGAGTGGACAACTGGGAAGAAGATCTTCTCAACAGACACGACCTCCACCCGGGAGAATGGGGACTTCCTCCAGAAGTCTTCCAATAGGATTGTACACCATTGGGAAAGGCCACAGGTGGACATGATGGCGTCCCGCCTCAACAAAAAGCTATAAAAGATATTGCACCGGGTCAAGGGACCCTCAGGCGATAGCTATGGACGCTCTGGTAACACCGTGGGTGTACCAGTCGGTTTATGTGTTCTCCCCTCTGCCTCTCATACCAAAGGTACTGAGAATAATAAGAAGGCGAGGAGTAAGAACGATACTCGTGGAGGGCCAAGAAGAGCTTGGTACCCAGAACTTCAAGAATTTATATCAGAGGACCCATGGCCTCTGCCACTCAGACAGGACCTGCGGCAGCGGGGGCCCTGTCTGTTCCAAGACTTACCGCGGCTGCGTTTGTCGGCATGGCGGTTGAACGCCGGATCCTGAAGGAAAAGGGCATTCCGGAGGAAGTCATTCCTACGCTTACTAAAGCCAGGAAAGAGGTTACAGCAACTCATTATCACCGCATATGGCGAAAATATGTTGCATGGTGTGAGGCCGAAAGGGCCCCAACAGAGGAATTTCAACTAGGTCGATTTCTGCATTTCCTGCAAGCAGGAGTGACTATGGGCCTTAAATTGGGTTCCATTAAGGTACAGATCTCGGCTCTGTCGATTTTTCTTTCAAAAAGAACTAGCTTCAGTACCTGAAGTTCAGACATTTATAAAAGGAGTGCTGCAGAGTCAGCCCCCGTTTGTGCCTCCTGTGGCACCTTGGGATCTCAACGTGGTGTTGAGTTTCTTAAAATCACATTGGTTTGAACCACTAAAAACCGTGGATCTGAAATATCTCACGTGCAAGGTGGTTATGTTATTGGCCTTGGCTTCTGCCAGGCGAGTATCAAAGTTGGCGGCTTTGTCTTGTAAAAGCCCTTATTTGATTTTCCATATGGATAGGGCAGAATTGAGGACTCGTCCCCAGTTTCTCCCAAAGGTGGTGTCAGCGTTTCACCTGAACCAGCCTATTGTGGTGCCTAGGCTACTAGGGACTTGGAGGACTCCAAGTTGCTAGACGTTGTCAGGGCACTGAAAATATATGTTTCCAGAACGGCTAGAGTCAGAAAATCTGACTCGCTGTTTATCCTATATGCACCTAACAAGCTGGGTGCTCCTGCTTCTAAGCAGACTATTGCTCGTTGGATTTGTAGTACAATTCAGCTTGCACATACTGTGGCAGGCCTGCCACAGCCAAAATCTGTCAATGCCCATTCCACAAGGAAGGTGGGCTCATCTTGGGCGGCTGCCCGAGAGGTCTCGGCTTTACAACTTTGCCGAGCAGCTACTTGGTCAGGGGCAAACACGTTTGCAAAATTCTACAAATTTGATACCCTGGCTGAGGAGGACCTGGAGTTCTCTCATTCAGTGCTGCAGAGTCATCCGCACTCTCCCGCCCGTTTGGGAGCTTTGGTATAATCCCCATGGTCCTTACGGAGTTCCCAGCATCCACTAGGACGTTAGAGAAAATAAGAATTTACTCACCGGTAATTCTGTTTCTCGTAGTCCGTAGTGGATGCTGGGCGCCCATCCCAAGTGCGGTTTATCTGCAATACTTGTACATAGTTATTGTTAACTAAATCGGGTTATTGTTGAGCCATCTGTTGAGAGGCTCTATTGTTTCATACTGTTAACTGTGTTTCATATCACGAGTTGTACGGTGTGATTGGTGTGGCTGGTATGAGTCTTACCCGGGATTCAAAATCCTTCCTTATTGTGTACGCTCGTCCGGGCACAGTACCTAACTGAGGCTTGGAGGAGGGTCATAGTGGGAGGAGCCAGTGCACACCAGGTAGTCTAAGATCTTTCTAGAGTGCCCAGCCTCCTTCGGAGCCCGCTATTCCCCATGGTCCTTACGGAGTTCCCAGCATCCACTACGGACTACGAGAAACAGAATTACCGGTGAGTAAATTCTTATTTTATTTAATTATTTCATTATTTTCATTTATACTTGCCCAATCCCTCCTCACTAAAGGGAGGGTGCAGGTTTTAAAAGACAAAACAGTAAATGCCCGATCCCACCTCAATGAAAGGGGGTGCAGGCTTTACCAGAGAAAAAGGCTGCGTCCCCCTAATAAAAGGGGGACAAAGTTTAGCATGGAGAGACAAAGATTCCAGCTAAAGGGGTCTGCATCTCTCTAAAAAGCGCCAACCGTGAGTACTGGTTGTATTTAAAATCACAAGGGAGCTAGTTAGGTTTGTTTAATTATTTTTCCTATGGGGCTTTGTTAGGCTTTCCCAGCATTGAGACTACTATATTTGATCTCAGCTCCCCACAGCGTCGCGCCGGCCAGCGGGCACACAGTGTGGAGGCGGGCTGATGTCCCCTGTTAGCAGGCGCCGCTACGGGACTGGAGAAGAGCAGTCCCGGCGCGCGCTGAACAGCAGTCACAGACCGGTATCCCCTGTCAGCTGGCGCCGCTACGGGACCTGGAGAAGAGCGGTCCCAGAGCGCGCCAAACGGTGGACAGTGTAGTGCCGCGCTGCTGGGGGGATTCCTACGGCCGCGTGTGGGGGCAGCCAGCGGGATCGAGAGCGCACAGTGAACGGTGCGCTCTGTCACATGGGAGAGGGATCTCAGACTATTCCAGGACTCCCTTTTTGAGCAGCAGAGTTGATGGTTGGAGGACATGCTCAGGGACTGAGGTGTCTGCAACCCACGCCCCCTCCTCCCCATATGCATGCGATCAGTGCAAGTTAGGCGGGGCGGGTGGGAGACGCGTCAGGAACGTAGCTGCTGTGGAGCAGGGCACTAACAGCAGCCAGTACATAGTTCGAGGTGTACATAACTTTTCAGTGGCGGACATATTTTAATACCTTAAGGGCGCCAAGATGCTGAAAGGAAAGGTATACGCCCCCATCAGTGTAGTCAGGTTTCCTGGCCAGTCAAATCAGGGGGAAAGGTATTTTAGAATAGAGAAATTGCTCCCTCTGCTGGTGGTTTGTAGGTTAGGACTCTGATGCAGAGGATTTTCCATGTGATTTTAAAACAGACTATATTATACTAAATAATTTTCAATGGATGTCTAAGGCAAAGATCCTGTGAAAATGAAGGGAACAACTGGATATCAACCCCAACCTCAGAACTGAACCACAGTTGAGTGTACGGGGGATGCAACAGAGCTGTTTGAAAAAAAAAAAAGAAAAAGCAATATATATAATTTATTTATTTTTCTTTCCTTTCTCTCTCAATGAATCCAGCCAAGTCAATCCAGTGTAAATTTGTTCCCATCCTCCGCTACGGTATTCCGTTGCCTATGATAAAAAGGCACTGCAATGTATTCTGTGTGGGTGCGTTTTCAACATCAAATGCACAGACCAAGGTTGCTAAGACCTATTTCCAACACGGTAACTCCAGTTGCCTTTTTTGACGTCCATCTATTTATATAGTTATACATACATAATGCCTCCAACGGACGCTGCTGACAGGTCCAACGGAGAAGGGAGCATCAGATATTATCACCCTATTCAACTCTACCTGCATCAACAGTGGGGGTTTTGGGGGTGATGGTTCAATGAGTATTTATATTAATTATTAATGTATTTATTTTTTAATAGAAGAATTGAAAATACTCTTCAGAGCTCCCAATATTTCTATGGCTTTTCTCCTATTCTCATAGGTGAAGGTCCAGCGGAGTGGTATGTATATGGTTTATCTAAGACACATGGGACCGCAAGGCTCAGTTTGGTTGCTCAAAGCGATGAGCACTAAGTTACTAGCCCTGGGGTGCGCAACAGTTTAGAATGTGCACACAACCCTGGAGCCACGGTCTGTTAAAGTTAAGAAACATAACCGTACATATATGTCAACAATGAGTATGGGCTGCGAGCCCATCCGAAACCATGGAGGACTTCATAGTTGGGATTACTCCATCCGCACGGGTATAACGAGATGGCCGAAAACGGAAATGGAGCCCCCTTCCTACCCTAGAGTAACAGTGAGAAGAGGTTGTGGCTCTCGTAACGGAAGACGAACCGTTCCAGGCGTAAAGATTGAGGTACCAATAGGCGGCCAGTAAAGGCTTCCAAAATTTCCAAATACAAGGTTAACTGAAGGAGCATATCCGAGAGTTAGCTACATATATTTATCAGGCTTCTAAAGAGATTTGCATCCTGATCAGCTCGCTCAAGGGTTTCTGTGACTAACAGAATTTTGAATTCAACAAACGGAGATAGGATCCCATAACGATGGTAGGCTCACCTCTGCCTAGTTTCGACGGGACATTCTTACTTATCATTGTCCCACTGAAAAACAAGGTCTTAGGTTGGTTGGATTTGCAATGGGAATCCAACATCTAAGTGCAAGACCATCTCAAACGGACCTAGGGGGTTCGTGTTTCGAATAGGATGTTATAGTTGCCAGTTTGAAAGACGTTTCCCTGGGAGGGGAACGTTTTTCCTTGGTCCAAAGAACTTCAGACACTTGGATGAGAGTCGGGTCTTCTCCCTACAGGGTATCATAGATCTATACCAATGGGCGGTAGAGGCGACTGGTTAATTTTTCGGATAATTTTAGTTCTCGCTCTCGGGCTGGAAGAGTCTCGAACAACAGAGAAATTTCCAAGTAGCTAGTATTCAGGTCTCGTCACAACTCACGAGTGGGGGGTAGAGGTTGGAAAGGTTTCCGGAGACCGAGTCCGAGACTTGAAAAGAGAAATTTGGATCCATGGGGGTTTGTCTCCCTAGATTAAAGATAGATCTCTACAACGCCCATGTTGTCATTCCGCTCAAGAGCGAGGGCCTCACTGACGGCAATTCAGAACTTGCTACAAAATACCAGATGGTCAAACTGTTACTCAGTTTGAAGGTTTTTAACCAGTTCTAACGACCTACAGTCTCAGGATGGAATCAACCCAATCGGTCATTGCAGGTCTAGAACAGGGGAAGTTCATGGTATCTGTGGACATAAAGGATACATACCGTTGTATCCTGATTTGGACTCCTCACCAAGAATACTTTCGTTTCGTATGGGTACAGCTGATCAAAGATATTCAGACGATTCATCCATTGCTCACTCGTCATGGGTGGAGTGTGGATTTCCTGAAATCCAACCTAATGCCAGCTCATAGGATTCAATTTCTAGCTCTCACAGAGAGCAAGATCCAGAACATTCAGAGACTGGTGGCTCAGGTACTACAATCACAGACTGTTTCCATACACCTCTGTGTACAATTTCTCATGAAACGGGTGGCTTCGTGGGAGGCTCTACTGTACGACAGACTCCCGACTATTGTAGATGGACCCCATTGCTCAGAGAGCAAGTTTGCACTGGTTTCTGTATCGCGGAATGTGGCTTTCGCACAGGTCCAGACTTCCCTAATTTGGGGGTAGTTACATAGGAATCTCGCAGTAGGCAAGAGTTTCAGCATTTGGGATTAGAGGTTCCTCATAACGGAATTTAGTCTCAGAAGTTGGGGTGCCGTCCTAGAGGACCGTCAGTTTCAGAACTGGAGGACGTCACGAGACGGCAGTCTACCCAAAAACCGTTTCGAGCTGAGTGCAGTTACAAGTACTTTCTCTTAGCCGAAGACCTAGTCATGGGTCACCATGTGAAGATACGGTCGGACAATGTCATGACGACGGCTTACATAGACCGTCGAGGAGGAACGAAGAACAGGATGGCGTTAAAGGTAGCCACAATGATCTTGTGGGCAGAAAGGCGAACCATCATCCTCTCGGCAGTGGTCATTCCAGGTGTGGATAACTGGGAAGCAGATTATATCAGTCGCCAGGACATGCATCCGGGAGAGTGGTGCCTAAGTCCACGGATTTTCGACATGGTAGTGAGGAGATGGGGTCTACCTCAAGGGGGCCTAATGGCGTCTCGGCAAGACCATCAGCTGCCCAGATATGTGTCAAGGACAAGAGATCCAACAGCAGGAGTAGACGCATTAACACTTCCTGGGTGTGGCAGGAAGGTTTACATTTTGCCAGCTTTCCCACTCATACCCAGGTTTCTGAAAAGGGTGAAACGAGAACGAGTGTGAGCGATTCTGATCGCACCGGTGTGGCCCCGCAGGAGTTGGTACTCAGACCTGCGGGGGTTCTAGTAGAAGATCCTTAGCGGTTACCTCAGAAAGAGGACCGGCTGTCTCAGGGTCCGTTCCTGCACCCAGCCTTGAACAGGTTGCATTTAACGACATGGATATTGAAACCCGGATCTTAAGTAACAGAGGGATACCAAGAACGGCCATTACTACGAGGATTGCCGCTAGAAAACCGGTCACAGCCATGCCCTACTACAGGAGTTGGAAGACGTACATGGCCTGGTGTCGGGAATTTCCTTCAGGCCGGTCTGGCTGTAAGGCTCCGGCTCGGCTCTCTGAAGGTTCAAATTTCGTCTCTCTCTCCATCCTATTTCATCAGCGGTTAGCATCCTTGCAAGATGTTAAAACCTTTTTTTACAGGGGGTTTTGAGGATACAAACCCCTTTTTTCTTCATCCCACTGCGCAGTGGGGCTTAAATTTGGTGTTGGACTTTTTGATATCACCAACTTTTGAGCCGTTGGCAAGAACAGACCTGAACTATCTTTCTTAGAAGGTCTCGTTATTGCTTACTTTGGCTTCGGCCAGAAGGTTTTTCTGAGTTGGGAGCCTTATCATGTAAGAGTCCTTTTTTTAAAAAATTTTTTCATGAGGATGGGGCAGAACTCTGTACAAGCGCAGATTTCTTTCCTAAGGTTGTTTCGGGGTTTCACGTAAACCAGCCGCTTGTGGTCCCTTCTTTCCGGGGTCTTGCAGATGGGGACGTGTCTTTGGCTGTGGTCCGAGCTTTACGGGTATACGTACAGGTTATGTTGTCCTTCAGAAAGTCGGACCTTTTGTTTGTTCTTACTGATGGGCCAAAGAAGGGTTGGCCAGCATCTAAACTGTCTTTGTCTAGATGGATTGGACTTGCCATTCAGCAAGCTTATATTTCCTGTAGAAAACAGGTTCCGGTTCGGACGGGTGCTCATACCACCCGATCAGTGGGTGCCTCATGGGCGGCTGCCAGAGGTGCTTCCACTACTCACCTTTGCGTAGTGGCGACGTGGTCTTCAGCCCACACGTTCGCGACATTTTATAAGTTTGACAACTTCGCGTCCGAAGACTTTTAAGTTCGGACGTTTAGTTTTGCAGGTCACCGACAGCACTCCCTCCCTGGGGGATAACTGGGGGACGTCCCCTACTGTATAAGGAACTCCAGTGTCCCCTAGTGGATGAAAGAGAAAAGAGGATTTTGGTACTTACCGATAAATCCATTTCTCTGAATCCTCTAGGGGACACTGGACGCCCGCCTCGGTGCTGTCCACCTGCTGTGTTCAAAATTCTTGGTTCAAACAGTTCGTACAAACAGCGTTCATTTCTCTAACGTCCTAAGTGGATGCTGGGGACTCCGTCAGGACCATGGGGTTTAGCGGCTCCGCAGGAGACAGGGCACAATAATAAATGCTTTAGGATCAGGTGGTGTGCACTGGCTCCTCCCCCTATGACCCTCCTCCAAGCCTCAGTTAGATTTTTGTGCCCGGCCGAGAAGGGTGCAATCTAGGTGGCTCTCCTGAGCTGCTTAGAATAAAAGTTTAAGTTAGGTTTTTTATTTTCAGTGAGTCCTGCTGGCAACAGGCTCACTGCTACGAGGGACTTAGGGGAGAGAAGAAAACTCACCTGCGTGCAGGATGGATTTGCTTCTTAGGCTACTGGACACCATTAGCTCCAGAGGGAGTCGGAACACAGGTCTCACCCTGGGGTTCGTCCCGGAGCCGTGCCGCCGACCCCCCTTGCAGATGCCGAAGTTGAAGAGGTCCAGAGGTCCAGAAACAGGCGGCAGAAGACTTTCAGTCTTCATAAGGTAGCGCACAGCACTGCAGCTGTGCGCCATTGTTGTCAGCACACTTCATACCAGCGGTCACTGAGGGTGCAGGGCGCTGGGGGGGGCGCCCTGGGCAGCAATGTATTATACCTTTTTTTATGGCTAAAATACATCACATATAGCCCTTGAGGCTATATGGATGTATTTAACCCCTGCCAGATCTCACAAACTCCGGGAGAAGAGCCCGCCGTTTTAGGGGGCGGGGCCTATTCTCCTCAGCACACGGCGCCATTTTCCTGCTCAGCTCTGCTGTGAGGAAGGCTCCCAGGCTCTCCCCTGCACTGCACTACAGAAACAGGGTTAAAACAGAGAGGGGGGGCACTTATTTGGCGATATGATTACATATGTGAAAATGCTATAAGGGAAAACACTTGTATAAGGGGTTGTCCCTGTATAATTATAGCGTTTTTGGTGTGTGCTGGCAAACTCTCCCTCTGTCTCCCAAAGGGCTAGTGGGGTCCTGTCCTCTATCAGAGCATTCCCTGTGTGTGTGCTGTGTGTCGGTACGTGTGTGTCGACATGTAGGAGGACGATGTTGGTGAGGAGGCGGAGCAAATTGCCTGTATTGGTGATGTCACTCTCTAGGGAGTCGACACCGGAATGGATGGCTTATTTAGGAATTACGTGATAATGTCAACACGATGCAAGGTCGGTTGACGACATGAGACGGCCGGCAAATAAATTAGTACCTGTCCAGGCGTCTCAGACACCGTCAGGGGCTTGTAAAAACGCCCATTTACCTCAGTTGGTCGACACAGACACGGACACTGACTTCAGTGTCGACGGTGAAGAAACAAACGTATTTTCCTTTATGGCCACACGTTACATGTTAAGGGCAATGAAGGAGGTGTTATATATTTCTGATACTACAAGTACCACAAATAAGGGTATTATGTAGGGTGGGAATAATCTACTTGTAGTTTTTCCTGAATCAGATAAATTAAAGTGTGTGATGATACGTGGGTTTCCTCCGATAGAAAATTATTGGAGGTATACCCTTTCCCGCCAGAAGTGAGGGCGAGTTGGGAAACACACCTTAGGGTGGATAAGGCGCTCACACGCTTATAAAAACAAGTGGCGTTACCGTCTCCAGATACGGCCGCCCTCAAGGAGTCAGCTGATAGGAAGCTGAAAAATATCCTAAAAAGTATATACACACATACTGGTGTTATACTACGACCAGCAATCGCCTCAGCCTGGATGTGCAGCGCTGGGGGGGCTTGGTCGGATTTCCTGACTGAAAATATTGATACCCTTGACAGGAACAATATTTTATTGACTATAGAGCATTTTAAGGATGCATTTCTATATATGCGAGATGCGCAGAGGGATATTTGCATTCTGGCATCAAGAGTAGATGTGATGTCCATATCTGCCAGACGATGTTTATAGACACGACAGTGGTCAGGTGATGCAGATTCCAGACGGCACATGGAAGTATTGCCGTATAAAGGGGCGGTCCATCGGTCCTGGTGGCCATGGCAACAGCTGGAAAATCCACTTTTGTTACCCCAAGTCACATCTCAGCAGAAAAGGACACAGTCTTTTCAGTCTCAGTCCTTTCGTACCCATAAAGGCAGGCGGGCAAAAGGCCAGTCATATCTGCCCAGGGTTAGAGGAAAGGGAAGAAGACTGCAGCAGGCAGCCCATTCCCAGGAACAGAAGTCCTCCACAGCTTCTGCCAAGTCCGCAGCATGACGCTGGGGCCATACAAGCGGACTCAGGTGCGGTGGGGGGTCATCTCAAGAGTTTCAGCACGCAGTGGGCTCACTCGCAAGTGGACTCCTGGATCCTACACGTAGTATCCCAGGTGTACATTGGAAATTCGAGACGTCTTCCCCTCACAAGTTCCTGAAGTCTGCTTTACCAACGTCTCCCTCCGACAGGGAGGCAGTATTGGGAAAAAATTCACAGGCTGTATTCCCAGCAGGTGATAATCAAAGTACCCCTCCTACAACAAGGGAAGGGGTATTATTCCACACTATATTGTGGTACTGAAGCCAAACGGCTCGGTGAGATCTAAAAGATTTGAACAATTACATACAAGGGTTCAAATCAAGATGGAGTCACTCAGAGCAGTGATAGCGAACCAGGACGATATGGTGTCACTGGATATCAGGGACGCTTACCTACATGTCCAAATTTTGCCCTTCTCACCAAGGGTATCTCAGGTTCGTGGTACAGAACTGTCACTATCAGTTCAGACGCTGCCGTTTGGATTGTCCACGGCACCCCGGGTCTTTACCATGGTAATGGCCGAAATGATGATTCTTCCTAAAAGAAATATGGACGCTTTCCTGATAAGGGCAAGGTCCAGAGAACAGTTGGCGGTCGGAGTAGCACTATCTCAAGTAGTTCTACGACAGCACGAGTGGATTCTAAATATTCCAAAATCGCAGCTTTTTCCGACGACACGTCTAATGTTCCTAGGAATGATTCTGGACACAGTCCAGAAAAGGATGTTTTCTCCCGGAGAAGAAGGCCAGGGAGTTATCCGAGCTAGTCAGGAACCTCCTAAAACCAGGAAAAGTATCAGTGCATCATTGCACAAGGGTCCTGTGAAAAATGGTGGTTTCTTACAAAGCGATCCCATTCGGTAGATTTCACGCAAGAACCTTTCAGTGGAATCTGCTGGGAAAATGGTCCGGATCGCATCTTAAGATGCATCAGCGGATAACCCTGTCTCCAAGGACAAGGGTGTTTTCTTCTGCGGTGGCTGCAGAGTGCTCATCTATGAAAGGGCCGCAGATTCGACATTCAGGACTGGGTCCTGGTGACCACGGATGCCAGCCTGAGTGGCTGGGGAGCAGTCACACAAGGAAAAAAATTCCAGGGAGTGTGATCAAGTCTGGAGACTTCTCTCCACATAAATATACTGGAGCTAAGGGCAATTTACAAGGCTCTAAGCTTAGCAAGACCTCTGCTTCAAGGTCAGCCGGTATTGATCCAGTGGGACAACATCACGGCAGTCGCCCACGTAAACAGACAGGGCGGCACATGAAGCAGGAGGGAAATGGCAGAAACTGCAAGGATTCTTCGCTGGGCGAAAAATCATGTGATAACACTCTCAGCAGTGTTAATTCCGGGAGTGGAAAACTGGGAAGCAGACTTCCTCAGCAGGCATAACCTCCACCCGGGAGAGTGGGGACTTCAGCGGGAAGTCTTCCACATGATTGTAAACCGTTGGGAAAAACCAAAGGTGGACATGATGGCGTCCCGCCTGAACAAAAAACTAGACAGATATTGCGCCAGGTCAAGGGACCCTCAGGCAATAGCGGTGGACGCTCTGGTAACACTGTGGGTGTACCAGTCAGGGTATGTGTTCCCTCCTATGCATCTCATACCAAAAGTACTGAGAATCATAGGAAGGAGATGAGTAAGAACGATACTCGTGGTTCCGGATGGGTCAAGAAGGACTTGGTACCCGGAACTTCAAGAGATGCTCACGGAAGAACCGTGGCCTCTACCTTTAAGAGAGGACCTGCTCCAGCAGGGGCCTTGTCTGTTCCAAGACTTACCGCGGCTGCGTTTGACGGCATGGCAGTTGAACGCCGGATCCTGGAAGGGCATTCCAGATGAAGTCATCCCTACCCTGGTCGAAGCCAGGAAGGATGTAACCGCAAAACATGTTCACCGCATTTGGCGAAAATATGTTGCGTGGTGTGAGGCCAAGAAGGTCCCTACAGAGGAATTCCAACTGGGTCGTTTCCTACATTTCCTGAAAACAGGACTGTCTATGGGCCTAAAATTAGGGTCCATTAAGGTTCAAATTTCGACCCTGTCGAATTTCTTCCAGAAAGAACTGGCTTCAGTGCCTGAAGTTCAGACGTTTGTAAAAGGGGTACTGCATATACAGCCTCCTTTTGTGCCCCCAGTGGCACCTTGGGATCTCAATGTTGTTTTGAGTTTCCTAAAGTCACATTGGTTTGATCCACTCACCACTGTGGAATTAAAATATTTCACATGGAAGGTGAAGATTCTATTAGCCCTGGCTTCAGCCAGGCGTGTGTCAGAATGGGCGGCTTTATCATATAAAAGCCCTTACTTAATTTTTCATTCTGACAGGGCAGAATTGAGGACTCGTCCTCAATTTCTCCTTAAGGTGTTTTCTGTTTTTCACATGAACCAACCTATTGTGTTACCTGCGGCTACTAGGGACTTGGAGGACTCCAAGTTACTTGACGTTGTCAGGGCCCTGAAAATATATGTTTCCAGGACGACTGGAGTCAGAAAATCTGACTCGCTGTTTAGCCTGTATGCACCCAACAAGATGGGTGTTCCTGCTTCTAAGCAGACGATTGCTCGCTGGATTTGTAGTACAATTCAGCTTGCACATTCTGTGGCAGGCTTGCCACAGCCAAAATCAGTAAAAGCCCATTCCACAAGGAAGTGGGCTCATCTTGGGCGGCTGCCCGAGGGGTCTCGGCTTTACGACTTTGCCGAGCTGCTACTTGGTCAGGGGCACACCCTGACTGAGGAGGACCTGGAGTTCTCTCATTCGGTGCTGCAGAGTCATCCGCACTCTCCCGCCCGTTTGGGAGCTTTGGTATAATCCCCATGGTCCTGACGGAGTCCCCAGCATCCACTTAGGACGTTAGAGAAAATAAGAATTTACTTACCGATAATTCTATTTCTCATAGTCCGTAGTGGATGCTGGGCGCCCATCCCAAGTGCGGATTGTCTGCAATACTTGTACATAGTTATTGTTACAAAAATCGGGTTATTCTTGTTGTGAGCCATCTTTTCAGAGGCTCCTTCGTTGTTATCATACTGTTAACTGGGTTCAGATCACAGGTTGTACGGTGTGATTGGTGTGGCTGGTATGAGTCTTACCCGGGATTCAATATCCTTCCTTATTATGCACGCTCGTCCGGGCACAGTATCCTAACTGAGGCTTGGAGGAGGGTCATAGGGGGAGGAGCCAGTGCACACCACCTGATCCTAAAGCTTTTATTATTGTGCCCTGTCTCCTGCGGAGCCGCTAAACCCCATGGTCCTGACGGAGTCCCCAGCATCCACTACGGACTACGAGAAATAGAATTATCGGTAAGTAAATTCTTATTTTTTCTGTTAAGAGTTTCTTGGATGCTGTTTGATAGGTTGTACGGTTCGGTTCCTCGCCATGTGCTATAGTATCATGTCCTATTCTCTCAGTCAAATTTTCCAAACTGAGGGAGGAGGGATGTGAAGGGGGAGGAGCCGACTGTGCAGACAATGCTAATTTAAGATTGTGCCACACCTCCGGTTGCAAGCTTCACACCCCTACTGTATAAGGAACTCCAGTGTCCCCTAGAGGATTCAGAGAAATGGATTTATCGGTAATTACCAAAATCCTCTTTTTAAGTAATTGTGTTGGGTGTTTCCAGAAACAAGCCTGGTTATGTCATGATAAATCACGATTACGGTTATTTACTCATTGCCGCAGGTCTCAGACAGCTGGACTGCACGTCGAACTTGCTGGATGATATACCGCCCTCGCTGGCTGGTATGGATTCTCTACAACAGTTATACCTGAGACAGAACAAACTCACATTTCTGCCGGAGCTACCCAACTGCAAGATACTCAAGGTGGGCTTACCTGTATCTTACTATGGTAATTTTATACATAAAGGAAGCTAGTGGTGTGAAAAGTGGTTTATATGAGAGTTTTAAATCCTCTGTCTTATCAGATAGCCCCTGTGACTGGAAGACGTTTAATGCATTTCTGTTTTGTATAGATATATCTTATCTTTCATTACTACAGAAAGTGTATTTCTCCTTCATCCACCAGGGCAGTGCTTTCCAAACTTTTTTGAATCACGGCGTCCTAGAATATCGGAATTTTTTTCACTGCACCCCTAGGCCAAAAATTTCTTATTGAGAAATTTAGAAAGAAATATTACATTAAGTAGATCGCGTTTATATGTCATCCTTAGGGTCAGTTGTGTGGTGAGGGACAAGATTTGCTTCTGTTTGGCCACATATTTTATGACTGGCAGCCACCAGCACTGGTTTTGCCTATTATATTGACCATGAATAATTTGTATTGGTCCTGGACCACCATCCCAGGGCACCCCTGCAAGTGTCCCGAGGCACCCCAGGGAGCCACGGCACACAGTTTGGGAACCCCTGCACTAGGGGACAACGGAGCATATAGACAATGGGGTATAGACGAGTGGATAATTGGAGCCTGGCACGTTAATTTTTTCAGTAGGCCACCGTACCCTTTAAAATGATGTACTGTAGAGTACCCTAGGGGGCCGTTGTATCAAATGTGATCAGGTTTTTAATTCTCCAGTCTCTGTGAGGGACACTAGCCCTTTATTTTATTTTATACAGTTTTAGCTGGTTATGACCTATTAGAATGCAATTGTTTATCTTTTATTATTGTCTCTCTCCAGGAGTTGCACGTTGGGAACAACCAAATAAATGTCCTTGGCCCCCAGCACCTGACACATCTTAGTTCTCTTGTTATCCTGGAATTGCGGGACAATAAACTGAAGAGCTTGCCGGAGGAAATAGCTTTACTGAAAGGGCTGGAACGTCTGGATCTCAGCAACAATGACCTCGGCAGGTGAGAGAGACACCAGAGCGATCCGTCACACAGGCTATTGTGTACCTATAGAATTGCCCAATAGTGGACACCTTTAAAATTGACCAACAACATGTAGATCAGACGTGGTGGAGTTTTTGAGAGATTCATTTTTGGAAATTGTGGATAAAAAAAAAAAAAAAGGAAACATATTGGAAAATGAGGGAGTGTAAGTATGGCCAGGTTCACGGTTATTAAATCTTGCACAGAATGCAACAGTGAGAATCTTTTACATGGCCTGGGGTGATTCCACGTTCTGCCGAATCAGATTTTTCGGCGGATTGGCAAAATCTTACATGCCAAAAATCCCCAACTCACGACTATGATTTTCTCTATCATCCACTGGGGGACATTAAGCATTATGCTGGGGTATAGACAGAGGTGGAGGAGCTTAAAGAATTAAGTCTGAACTGGCTCCGCCCCCTCCATACCCCAGCATGCCTAGTGAGCTCAGTTTAAGTTAAAGCGCCCGTGGAGACGGGCGAGTTTTCCTCAGGCTGTGATGCAGCCTCTTTTATTTACTTATAATATTTTTTCTTTATTTTACGTTTGTTCCTGCGGGCAGACTCTTGCTACCGGAGTCTACCTGCCACGTGGGAACACCTCCGTAGGGACCCGCAACTTCTGACACTGGATTGTGTCCGGGATCCTTGGGCACAGCAGCTGCTGCCCTCACCGCGCACTGGAGGTCCATGTTACGGTAAGTATACCAGTCTTCTGGCAGTGACAGATGATCCACCATCTACCTAAGCCCCGGTTGCCCCTGTCCTGCCACTACCGGCATGTCTGCTTATGCTGCAGCCAACAGCCATGCAGTCCAGATGCTTGTTTCAGCTTGATCAGGTACCATTACAGGGACTGAGGATTGCTCAGCTACACGTATATGTTAATGGATGAAGCTGCCAACACTCTACATATGCTGGAGCAGAGGTGGTTACCTGCACTTACTGATAGAACTACGCTGCCAGTCAGTCTGTTAGTTATGTATTTCCTAACATTCTGCTGGTAGTCTTGTTTCTGTCGAAGGTTTCTTGTGTGCATACGGGCTGGGTGTGCGTGTTCTGTTACATATACTTCGCCTACCCGTTTCCCATTAGGTCTGGGATGCATAATGCTGCGGAATCTCTCCCTAATACCGGCGGGGCTATAGTATCACTACGAGGATGTGTACAAAGAGCTTCCAAGGATGGTACTATTGCTATGGTTCTTGAGCACCTCAGTTAAGGATGGGTCTCATTCCATGCGTTTATGCCAGGTTTTTGTACCTTGTGTGTCCCCTTGCTGTACAACAGCAGTACCAGAAATAGTTTAGGTCCATGAATGCAGGCCTTCCCCAATCCAATCACTCTCTGGCTGCTGGAATGGAAATCCGACCCAGGAGCTACTGTTAGGTTAAGTGTCAATGTAAGCATTGGCCATGGACTGTAGCTAGCCATCTTACATAATAAGTAGTGTACTCGCTGGAAAACATGTCATGCAACGGCAGGCAGTAGCAGCAGTTCCACAGACCTGCAGCCACATGCTGGATCCAGGCAGAGTAGGTCCTGCCCTATCTGCAGTGGCATGCAGTCTATATACTGTAGCTAAGCTGCAACTGCTAACTTGAAATGCCTGCGTATACATTACGTGTCTGTGCTGATTAAGCTCTCTCCCTTGAGTCTGCGTGGCACCGTTATTGTGACTGGCCAATTGCCATGATAACCGTCCGTCAGTGTGATCCCTTTGGACACAGTGGCAGGTTCATGTCTCTGGTTTGCACCCTATAGGGTGGCAGCACAGACCTAGAGAGGTACTGTAATTTGCCCTCAGTGGAAAGCAGTTACAGTGGGGATATAGTAGGCAGTAACTGGGAGCTGGCACTTTAAAATTTTTACCATGTGACTAGCTCCTCCCCTACTATGTCCTCCCTCCAAGCCAGTCTTTCATTTGTGCCCAAGGGAGCTGGTCACTCTTTGGATTACTCCTGAAGATTTTTTAAAATCTTCTTTAATTTTATTTTATTTTTTTATTTATTCTTTATTTAGACAGACTGGCAGCTCTGCTCTGGGACCCTCGGGGGCGGCTGCCTGCAGGGTTTTCCATGACTACTTTATGTCGCGCTGCCGCTTGGTCAGGCCGACATACGTTTATCAAGTTTTACAGGTTTTGGACCATTGCGGCCTCTGCATCGCAGTTTGGCCCGGCGGTTTTGCAGCGCTCTCCCACCCGTCATGGGAGCTCTGGAACGTCCCCACTGTAACTGCTCTTCAGTGTCCCCTAGTGGATGAAGGAGAAAAATACGCTTACCTGAAAGTCACTATTTTGGATTGCATTTGCTCCTTAAAGAGAGCAACATCCGGCTGATGTTGATGGTATACATTAGCAAAGGGCAAAGTATACAATTTCTTAGGCTAGAGCCAAATTGATATATCAGGATTTTGGTACTTACCGATAAATCCCTTTCTCGGATTCCACAGGGGACACTGGAGAGCAGTTACAGTGGGGATATAGTAGGCAGTAACTGGGAGCTGGCACTTTAAAATGTTTACCATGTGACTAGCTCCTCCCCTACTATGTCCCCGCCCCAAGCCAGTCTACTTAAAACTGTGCCCGAGGAGAGCTGGAAGAGACCAACGTTAAAGTAGAGGAGGTAGCTAAGCCATGGAAAACAGGATAACACAAAGTAAACATGTAAACATATAACTGTAGAAAATGGTTAACATGAACAAAATCGAGCAGTCACTCAGTGACATGCAAACAGAGAAGTGAAGTAGGAGGAAAACAGCGCTGGGTGGGCCTCCAGTGCCCCCTGTGGAATCGGAGAAAGGGATTTACCGATAAGTACCAAAATCCTGATATTTACACATCTCTGATTGTTACATAAAGTCTCTTCTATAGGGCACGTCACATGTTCATGTTTCCTGTTGCATCATGTGACCAGCCCACTTTTAAAACCATTGATTTCCCTTTCAGCCTACCTAATTCCCTGGGAAGTCTCCAGAATTTAAAATCACTGCAGCTGGAAGGCAATCCCCTGAGAGGGATTCGGAGGGATCTCCTAAGTGTGAGTAAAGTTGGGGGCCTTGTAATATATAAGGGCTGTTTCTCCGTGGTGTAAGTTACCCATTTCCTTACTGTACATGTGAGACACAGAAGAGATCATAGTAAATGCCTTGATAAAACATGCTGATCAGCAGTCACTGGCAGTGACTGGGGGAACAGGACCGGCTTGAGAGAAAAATATCATTAAAGTGGCCTGGCAGTCACTCGATCGGGATGTCGGCTTGTCGGGATGCCGGTGATGCCATTATCTCATTCTGGAAGCCGGCGTCGGCATTCTGGTCAATGACTGGATTCTGGCTTCGGTATTCTGACGGCCAGGATCCCTACCGGATCTCCTGTGTTTAGTATGTTGCAGGCAGCAGGGCAGATACTAAGGTGGTCATTCCGAGATGATTGTAGCTGTGCTAAATTTAGCACAGCTACGATCATGCACACTGACATGTGGGGGGACGTCCAGCACAAGGCTATCCCACCCCGCGGGTCAGTGCCGCCCCCCCCCCCCCCCTGCAGAAGTGCAAAGGCATCACACAGCAGCGATGCCTTTCCACTTCAAGAGTAGCTCCCGACCAGTGCAGCTTTAGCGTACTGGCCGGGAGCTACTCACCGCTCCCCGGCCCGCAGCGGCTGCGTGTGACGTCACGCAGCCGCTGCGACCCGCCCCTGTTCGGTCCGGCCACGACTGCGTTGGCCGGACTGAGCCCACGAAACAGCGGGCAAATGGCGCCGTTCCGCCCCCGCTGCCAGCGACCGCCTCTGCCTGTCAATCAGGCAGAGGCGATCGTAGCGGCCCGATGGCCTTCGGCCGTCTGGCATGCGCCGGCGCATGCGCAGTTCTGACCCGATCGCACCGCTGTGATAAACTGCAGCGTGCGATTGGGTCAGAATGACCCCCTAAAGCAGTAATAGGCAAATGGGCGAGTGTAAAGTTTATTAGTTTTGTAGATAAAGTAATAAAAATGTGGTTTAGACTATAATGACTTTGTTTCTGCCTCCTTAGAAAGGTACTGTGGAACTACTGAAGTATCTAAGGAGCAGAATCCAAGTGCCAGGTAATAAAGCGAGTGTTTGCCACATGAACAGGGGAACCTGAGTTCTGGGTCTGGTGAGAGCAGTATATATAATACCGCTCAGCCGCAGGTGTATAAGAAGCCCTTTGGCTGACCTGCTGGCAGCGTATTTGTGGTATTGCTTTAGGAGAGCATGGACACTTGTGCAGTGAAATGTGCTCAATTCTGCCTTTCATACATGAGCTGCGAGATGTAATGCACACGCTGTTGGATTACAGATAATTGTACATTATGTTTAAATAAGGTACATTTTTCAGTGTGTCGTTGCCGCCTCCATCAGACAAATCTATAGATTGATGTTTCTTTTGTAGAACCAAAGCCTGAACAGAAAGAGGGTCCTGTGGTTACAGCCATGACTCTGCCAAGTGACTCCATTGTTAATACGCACGCAATCACTACATTAAAGACCTTAGAGTACAGGTACAGGAAGAACACTTCTGTTTTCTATAAAACAATGTGGTAGTACAGACATTCTAATACATCTCAGTCACCATGTGATTAAACAAGCACTGTGTGGGGCCTTCAATTCAGTCAGCGTGTATGCTTGTACAGGTATCTTCAGGTGTGTGTAGTTTTGTGATGTCCATGCGATGGATTTGTAGTGTAGTTATCAGTATCCAGTGGGAGAAAAGAACCGCGTACATTATGCAGACAGCGGTCCCAAGTGAAAGTGCATGCTGGAGGCTGGGGACAGCCCAACACCTGTCAGAGTGCTGGGCTTGCCCCCAGCGTGACACATGACAACTTGGGGGGGCATGGCCTAATGGGACCAAGGCCATCCTCCGGTCTGCAGGAGTTCCCGGTGCTTGGAGATTATGTCCTCTCCACGTACTGGCCAAAAGAGACTGCTGTAGAAAAGGAGTAAGTCCCAGGTCTGACTCGGCTTTTCATTCTTTATTTTTGCTTCCATTCTCCCAGTGATAAACAAGCAACCGTCATTCCTGAGGGTGTTTTCAATGCAGTTGGCACTTCCCCTATCGCAATTGTGAATTTCAGCAAAAATCAGCTTACGGAGGTTCCTGTTAGGTAAGAGATGTCAGTTCAACACTGTGCGCTTGACAAACAATGTAAAGAACAAAAGGGTTATGCACCAATCTAAGCAAGGCTGCATCGTTCAATTAATGTTGGTGCTCAGAGAGTTAATCTCAAAGGTGGGGTCCCAGGAGCAGCCTCCTGTAAAGATAAAATATCTGTTGATATTAATGAAGTTGTGCATTTTCTGGGGCATAGCTGTTAGTTGAGAATGCTCTCCATACCTCTTTGTGAAGCGCCCAACAACAGAAGTTCTAAAGGTCTTTGTCATAAATTTCTGAAACATTGTTTCTTTTTATTTTATTTCTGAAATTATTTAGCAAATTCTAACCTGTATGTTGTATTTCTCCTTCATCCACTAGGGGCCACTGGAGTGCAGATACAATGGGGGGGAATATAGTAGGCAGTAACTGGGAGCTGGCACTTTAAATTTATAACCATGTAACTAGCTCCTCCCCTACTATGTCCCCCCTCCAAACCAGTCTTATTTTAGTGCCCGAGGGAGCTGGTCACTTGGGTCTTATCTGAAGATTCTTTCTTTCTTTTTATTATTTTTTTATTTTTTCTTTCTTACACTCACAGACTGGCAGCTCTGCCACTGCCAGTCTGCACCGCGGGAGCTGCCAGCGGGGTCCCATCGCAGCTGCGTGCGGCTCGGGATGGGCCCCGGCTGAAGGAGACATTAGCTCTCCGGAGACTGGCCGGACACCGCTGCGTGCGGCGCGTGTCGGGGCCGCTCCATCACTTCCATAGAAGCAGCAGCGGTGAGTAAAAGATCCTATATGCTCTTATTACAGAGAATACAGCTGGCTGCTGGGAGAATGGCTCTGTGCTTAATATACACTATGCGCACAGACCTGGGTTCAGGACCTGCTCTGAACCAACAATTGCCACATTGCGCTCCCCCCGCTCCCTCCGCTAAAAAACCCTAGCAAGAGGCGCCTATTCACTTTCAAAATCAGCACCATTACAAAGGGGGCGGAGCTTGTTCCCGCTCTGCACAGCGGGCTTTGCTTCCCCCAGCTCCCCGGCCGCGGCTCTCTTTACCGGCGGGGTATGCAGGGCGCCCCCCACACTGATGGGCCATGGCGGGGGGGGGGGCAGCACTTTGCCTGCGGGGGATGCGGTTTCGGCAGCACTTTGCCTGCGGGGGATGCGCCCCCCCCGCAACCGATGGCGCTGGAGCTTGTAAGTTTTAAATTGAGCGCCATAGCGGAGAGGGGCGGGGCTTAATCCTGCTCTGCAGAGCGGATTCAGCAGCACGGCGGGGGTGCAGGGCACCTCCCGCTCTGATGGCGCTGGACCTTGTAAGTTTTAAATTGAGCGCTCTAGCGGGGGGCGGAGCTTAATCCCGCTCTGCACAGCGGGTTCAGCATCACCCGCTCCCCGCTATGATTGCGCTGGAGCTGGTTAAATTTGGCGCCATAATGTGGGGGGCGGAGCTTAATCCCGGAGGGCCTCAGCTCCCGGCTGCCCCTGCAAACATTTCTTCAACTCCGCTGTTTGCTGTAAAAGTTAAGATAGGAATGGCTGAGACTGTGAAACCTGGGTTTAGCCCAAGTACAGACTAGTAAATTTTACAGTGATCAACCATTCCCTTGCCCTGCGCTAGCGCCGTTGATTTTAAATATAGGCGTCATAGGGGGTCGGGACTTATACCCAGTGCCCCATTGTCCAAGGGGCTAGTGACAGTTACAGCCGGTCGCGGCTCACAACTCCACCGCAAATAACATCCAGGTACAGACCTGGGTTCTCGTCCCACATAACTCACCTCGCCACATAAAATTTTCCCCAGCTTTTCTCACAGGGCTTCCGAGAAATATGTATTGCACCTGTTCCTAATTTAGCAGAACACTACATACAGGGCGGGTGTTGCCTTCCCTTTATTATTCCTTTGTTTCACTTGGTATAAACGCTGTGTAATTTGGGGAATGTGTGTGGCATCAGACAAATAGCCGTGGTACCTCAGTACGCTAATAGCAGGGACATCTGAAGACAGAGAAGGGAGACGTGCCTGTCACTGCACGTTATAGTGCAGGGATTACATAGGGCTACACTTCTTTAACCTGTTTTTCTCTAACGTCCTAAGTGGATGCTGGGGACTCCGTCAGGACCATGGGGAATAGCGGCTCCGCAGGAGACAGGGCACAAAAATAAAGCTTTAGGATTAGGTGGTGTGTACTGGCTCCTCCCCCTATGACCCTCCTCCAAGCCTCAGTTAGGTTTTTGTGCCCGTCCGAGCAGGGTGCAATCTAGGTGGCTCTCCTAAAGAGCTGCTTAGAAAAAGTTTTTAGGTTTTTTATTTTCAGTGAGTCCTGCTGGCAACAGGCTCACTGCATCGAGGGACTTAGGGGAGAGAATTTCAACTCACTTGCGTGCAGGATGGATTGGATTCTTAGGCTACTGGACACCATTAGCTCCAGAGGGAGTCGGAACACAGGTCTCACCCTGGGGTTCGTCCCGGAGCCGCGCCGCCGACCCCCCTTACAGATGCTGAAGATTGAAGGTCCGGAAACAGGCGGCAGAAGGCTCTTCAGTCTTCATGAAGGTAGCGCACAGCACTGCAGCTGTGCGCCATTGTTGTCACACACTTCACACCAAGCGGTCACGGAGGGTGCAGGGCGCTGCTGGGGGCGCCCTGGGCAGCAATATTTAATACCTTTATGGCAAAAGAATACATCACATATAGCCATTGAGGCTATATGTATGTATTTAACCCATGCCAGATATCTAAAACTCCGGGAGAAAAGCCCGCCGAAATAGGGGGCGGGGCTTATTCTCCTCAGCACACAGCGCCATTTTCCTGCTCAGCTCCGCTGTGAGGAAGGCTCCCAGGACTCTCCCCTGCACTGCACTACAGAAACAGGGTAAAACAGAGAGGGGGGGCATTTTTTGGCGATATTTTGATATATTTAAGCTGCTATAAGGAACAACACTTATATAAGGTTGTTCCCATATATATTATAGCGCTTGGGTGTGTGCTGGCAAACTCTCCCTCTGTCTCCCCAAAGGGCTAGTGGGGTCCTGTCTTCGATAAGAGCATTCCCTGTGTGTCGGTACGTGTGTCGACATGTATGAGGACGATGTTGGTGTGGAGGCAGAGCAATTGCCGATAATGGTGATGTCACCCCCCAGGGAGTCGACACCGGAATGGATGGCTTTGTTTATGGAATTACGTGATAATGTCAGCACATTACAAAAATCAGTTGACGACATGAGACGGCCGGCAAACCAGTTAGTACCTGCCCAGGCGTCTCAGACACCGTCAGGGGCTGTAAAGCGCCCTTTACCTCAGTCGGTCGACACAGACCCAGACACAGACACTGAATCTAGTGTCGACGGTGATGAAACAAACGTATTTTCAAGTAGGGCCACACGTTATATGATCACGGCAATGAAGGAGGCTTTGCATATCTCTGATACTGCAAGTACCACAAAAAGGGGTATTATGTGGGGGGTGAAAAAACTACCTGTAGTTTTTCCTGAATCAGAGGAATTAAATGATGTATGTGATGAAGCGTGGGTTAACCCAGATAGAAAAGTGCTAATTTCAAAAAAGTTATTAGCATTATACCCTTTCCCGCCAGAGGTTAGGGCGCGCTGGGAAACACCCCCTAGGGTGGATAAGGCGCTCACACGCTTATCAAAACAAGTGGCGTTACCGTCTCCTGATACGGCCGCCCTCAGGGATCCAGCTGATAGGAGACTGGAAACTACCCTAAAAAGTATATACACACATACTGGTGTTATACTGCGACCAGCCATCGCCTCAGCCTGGATGTGCAGTGCTGGGGTCGTCTGGTTGGATTCCCTGACTGAAAATATTGATACCCTGGATAGGGACAGTATTTTATTGACTATAGAGCAATTAAAGGATGCTTTCCTTTATATGCGAGATGCTCAGAGAGATATTTGCACTCTGGCATCGAGAGTAAATGCGATGTCCATATCTGCCAGAAGGAGTTTATGGACGCGACAGTGGTCAGGTGATGCGGATTCCAAACGACATATGGAAGTATTGCCGTATAAAGGGGAGGAATTATTTGGCGTCGGTCTATCGGATCTGGTGGCCACGGCAACTGCCGGAAAATCCACCTTTTTACCTCAGACCCCCTCCCAACAGAAAAAGACACCGTCTTTTCAGCCGCAGTCCTTTCGGTCCTATAAGAACAAGCGGACAAAAGGACAGTCATATCTGCCTCGGGGCAGAGGAAGGGGTAAGAGAGGGCAGCAAGCAGCCCCTGCCCAGGAACAGAAGCCCTCTCAGGGTTCTGCAAAGCCCTCAGCATGACGCTGGGGCCTTACAAGCGGACTCAGGAGCGGTGGGGGGTCGACTCAAGAATTTCAGCGCACAGTGGGCTTGCTCACAGGTGGACCCCTGGATCCTGCAGGTAGTATCTCAGGGTTACAGGTTGGAATTCGAGAAGTCTCCCCCTCGCAGGTTCCTAAAGTCTGCTTTGCCAACGTCTCCCTCAGACAGGGCGACGGTATTGGAAGCCATTCACAAGCTGTTTTCTCAGCAGGTGATAGTCAAGGTACCCCTCCTACAACAGGGAAAGGGGTATTACTCCACGCTATTTGTCGTACCGAAGCCGGACGGCTCGGTAAGACCTATTCTAAATCTGAAATCTTTGAACCTGTACATACAAAAATTCAAGTTCAAGATGGAGTCACTCAGAGCAGTGATAGCGAATCTGGAAGAAGGGGACTTTATGGTGTCCCTGGACATAAAGGATGCTTACCTGCATGTCCCAATTTGCCCTTCACATCAAGGGTACCTCAGGTTCGTGGTGCAAAACTGTCATTATCAGTTTCAGACGCTGCCGTTTGGATTGCCACGGCACCTCGGGTCTTTACCAAGGTAATGGCCGAAATGATGATTCTTCTGCGAAGAAGAGGCGTATTAATTATCCCTTACTTGGACGATCTCCTGATAAGGGCAAGGTCCAGAGAACAGCTGGAGGACGGAGTAGCACTAACCCGACTAGTGCTGCAACAACACGGGTGGATTCTGAATTTTCCAAAATCTCAGTTGACCCCGACGACACGTCTGCTGTTCCTGGGAATGATTCTGGACACGGTTCAGAAAAAGGTGTTTCTTCCGGAGGAGAAAGCCAGGGAGTTATCCGAACTTGTCAGGAACCTCCTAAAACCAGGGAAAGTGTCTGTGCATCAATGCACAAGAGTCCTGGGAAAGATGGTGGCTTCTTACGAAGCGATTCCATTCGGCAGATTCCACGCACGAACTTTTCAGTGGGATCTGCTGGACAAATGGTCCGGATCACATCTGCAGATGCATCAGCGGATAACCTTATCGCCACGGACAAGGGTGTCTCTTCTGTGGTGGTTGCAGAGTGCTCATCTGTTAGAGGGCCGCAGATTCGGCATACAGGACTGGGTCCTGGTGACCACGGATGCCAGTCTGAGAGGCTGGGGAGCGGTCACACAGGGAAGAAACTTCCAGGGAGTATGGTCAAGCCTGGAGATGTCTCTTCACATAAATATACTGGAGCTAAGAGCGATTTACAATGCTCTAAGTCTGGCAAAACCCCTGCTTCAGGGTCAGCCGGTGTTGATCCAGTCGGACAACATCACGGCAGTCGCCCACGTAAACAGACAGGGCGGCACAAGAAGCAGGACAGCAATGGCAGAAGCTGCAAGGATTCTTCGCTGGGCGGAAGATCATGTGATAGCACTGTCAGCAGTATTCATTCCGGGAGTGGACAACTGGGAAGCAGACTTCCTCAGCAGACACGATCTACACCCGGGAGAGTGGGGACTTCATCCAGAAGTCTTCCACATGATTGTGAACCGTTGGGAAAAACCAATGGTGGATATGATGGCGTCCCGCCTCAACAAAAAACTGGACAGGTATTGCGCCAGGTCAAGAGACCCTCAGGCAATAGCTGTGGACGCTCTGGTAACACCGTGGGTGTTCCAGTCAGTGTATGTGTTCCCTCCTCTGCCTCTCATACCAAAAGTACTGAGAATTATACGGCAAAAGGGAGTAAGAACGATACTAGTGGCTCCGGATTGGCCAAGAAGAACTTGGTACCCGGAACTTCAAGAGATGCTCACGGAGGATCCGTGGCCTCTACCTCTAAGACGGGACCTGCTTCAGCAGGGACCGTGTCTATTCCAAGACTTACCGCGGCTGCGTTTGACGGCATGGCGGTTGAACGCCGAATTCTAAGGGAAAAAGGCATTCCGGAAGAGGTCATTCCTACACTGGTAAAAGCCAGGAAGGAGGTGACTGCACAACATTATCACCGCATTTGGAGAAAATATGTTGCGTGGTGTGAGGCCAGGAAGGCCCCCACGGAGGAATTTCAACTGGGTCGATTCCTACATTTCCTGCAAACAGGATTGTCTATGGGCCTCAAATTGGGGTCCATTAAGGTTCAAATTTCGGCCCTGTCGATTTTCTTCCAGAAAAAATTGGCTTCAGTTCCTGAAGTCCAGACTTTTGTAAAAGGAGTACTACATATACAGCCCCCGGTTGTGCCCCCAGTGGCACCGTGGGATCTTAATGTAGTCTTGGATTTTCTCAAATCCCATTGGTTTGAGCCGCTCAAATCGGTGGAGTTGAAGTATCTTACATGGAAAGTAACCATGCTACTGGCCCTGGCTTCAGCCAGGAGAGTATCAGAATTGGCGGCTTTATCATATAAGAGCCCATATCTGATTTTCCATACGGACAGGGCAGAACTGCGGACGCGTCCTCATTTTCTGCCTAAGGTGGTGTCAGCGTTTCACCTGAACCAGCCTATTGTGGTGCCTGCGGCTACTAACGATTTGGAGGATTCCAAGTTGTTGGACGTGGTCCGGGCATTGAAAATATATATTTCAAGAATGGCGGGAGTCAGAAAGTCTGACTCACTGTTTATATTGTATGCACCCAACAAGATGGGTGCTCCTGCTTCTAAGCAGACGATTGCTCGTTGGATTTGTAGCACAATTCAACTTGCACATTCTGTGGCAGGCTTGCCACAACCTAAATCTGTCAAGGCCCATTCCACAAGGAAAGTGGGCTCATCCTGGGCGGCTGCCCGGGGGGTCTCGGCATTACAACTCTGCCGAGCTGCTACTTGGTCAGGGGCAAACACGTTTGCAAAATTCTACAAATTTGATACCCTGGCTGAGGAGGACCTTGAGTTCTCTCATTCGGTGCTGCAGAGTCATCCGCACTCTCCCGCCCGTTTGGGAGCTTTGGTATAATCCCCATGGTCCTGACGGAGTCCCCAGCATCCACTTAGGACGTTAGAGAAAATAAGAATTTACTTACCGATAATTCTATTTCTCGTAGTCCGTAGTGGATGCTGGGCGCCCATCCCAAGTGCGGATTGTCTGCAATACTTGTACATAGTTATTGTTACAAACAAATTCGGGTTGTTATTGTTGTAAGCCGTCTGTTCAGAGGCTCCTACGTTTGTCATACTGTTAACTGGGTTCAGATCACAAGTTATACGGTGTGATTGGTGTGGCTGGTATGAGTCTTACCCGGGATTCAATATCCTTCCTTATTGTGTACGCTCGTCCGGGCACAGTATCCTAACTGAGGCTTGGAGGAGGGTCATAGGGGGAGGAGCCAGTACACACCACCTAATCCTAAAGCTTTATTTTTGTGCCCTGTCTCCTGCGGAGCCGCTATTCCCCATGGTCCTGACGGAGTCCCCAGCATCCACTACGGACTACGAGAAATAGAATTATCGGTAAGTAAATTCTTATTTTCTCTAACGTCCTAAGTGGATGCTGGGGACTCCGTAAGGACCATGGGGAATAGCGGCTCCGCAGGAGACTGGGCACATCTAAAGAAAGCTTTAGGACTAACTGGTGTGCACTGGCTCCTCCCCCTATGACCCTCCTCCAAGCCTCAGTTAGATTTCTGTGCCCGACGAGAAGGGTGCACACTAGGGGCTCTCCTGAGCTTCTTTGTGAAAGTTTTAGTTTAGGTTTGTTATTTTCAGTGAGACCTGCTGGCAACAGGCTCACTGCATCGAGGGACTAAGGGGAGAAGAAGCGAACTCACCTGCGTGCAGAGTGGATTGGGCTTCTTGGCTACTGGACATTAGCTCCAGAGGGACGATCACAGGTTCAGCCTGGATGGGTCCCGGAGCCGCGCCGCCGGCCCCCTTACAGAGCCAGAAGAGCGAAGAGGTCCGGAAAAATCGGCGGCAGAAGACGTTCCTGTCTTCAATAAGGTAGCGCACAGCACTGCAGCTGTGCGCCATTGCTCTCAGCACACTTCATACTCCGGTCACTGAGGGTGCAGGGCGCTGGGGGGGGCGCCCTGAGACGCAATAAAACACGATAAAAATACCTTACATGGCAAAAAATGCATCACATATAGCTCCTGGGCTATATGGATGCATTTAACCCCTGCCAGAATATACAGAAAAACGGGTGATAGGCTCCGCCCCCTTTTCGGCGGCCTTATCTCCTCAGCACACTGGCGCCATTTTCCCTCACAGCTCAGTTGGAGGGAAGCTCCCTGGCTCTTCCCTGCACTACAGAAAGGGTTAAAAAAAGAGAGGGGGGCACTAATTAGGCGCAGTATTAAAACATACAGCAGCTATAAGGGGAAAAACACTTATATAAGGTTATCCCTGTATATATATATATATATATATAGCGCTCTGGTGTGTGCTGGCATACTCTCCCTCTGTCTCCCCAAAGGGCTAGTGGGGTCCTGTCCTCTATCAGAGCATTCCCTGTGTGTGTGCTGTGTGTCGGTACGTTTGTGTCGACATGTATGAGGAGAAAAATGATGTGGAGACGGAGCAGAGTGTCTGTAACAGTGATGTCACCACCTAGGGGGTCGACACCTGAGTGGATGTACTGTTGAAAATTACGTGACAGTGTCAGCTCTGTATAAAAAAAAACAGTGGTTGACATGAGACAGCCGGCTACTCAGCTTGTGCCTGTCCAGACGTCTCATAGGCCGTCAGGGGCTCTAAAGCGCCCGTTACCTCAGATGGCAGATACAGACGCCGACACGGATACTGACTCCTGTGTCGACGGTGAAGAGACAACCGTGATTTCCAGTAGGGCCACACGTTACATGATTGAGACAATGGAAAATGTTTTATACATTTCTGATAATACGAGTACCACCAAAAAGGGGTATTATGTTCGGTGAGGGAAAAACTACCTGTAGTTTTCCTGAATCTGAAAAATAAAATGAGGTGTGTGATGATACGTGGGTTTCCCCCCCGATAACAATTGATAATTTCTTAAAAAGTATTGGCTGTATACCCTTTCCCGCCAGAGGTTAGGGTGCGTTGGGAAACACCCCCTAGGGGGGATAAGGCGCTCACACGCTTGTAAGAACAAGGGCTCTACCTTCTCATGAGATGGCCGCCCTTAAGGATCCTGCTGATAGAAATCAGGAGGGTATCCAAAAATGTATTCACACACATACTGGTGTTATACTGCGACCAGCAATCGCCTCAGCCTGGAGGTGCAGTGCTGGGTTGGCATGGTCGGATTCCCTGACTGGAAATATTGATATCCTAGATAAGGATAGTATATTATTGCCTATAGAGCATTTAAAAGATGCATTTCTATATATGCATGATGCTCAGCGGAATATTTGCCGACTGGCATCAAGTATAAGTGCGTTGTCCAATTCTACCAGTAAAATGGTCAGGTGATGCGGATTCCAAACGGCATTTGGAAGTATTGCCTTTAAAAGGGGACATTTGGGGTCGGTCTTTTAGACCTGGTGGCCACGGCAACAACTGGGAAATCCACGTTTGTACCCCAGGTCGCCTCTCAAAATAAGACGCCGTATTATCAGGCGCAGTCCTTTGTTGGCAAGCGGACAAAAGGTTCCTCTTTTCTGCTCGTGACAGAGGGAGAGGAAAAAGGCTGAAGAGATTACCCAGTTCCCAGGAACAGAAATCCTTTCCCGCCTCTGCAAAAGCCCTCAGTATGACGCTAGGGCCTTACAAACTCAGGCACGGTGGGGGCCCGTTCTCAATGAATTTCAGTGCGCAGTGGGCTCACTCGCAAGTAGACCCCTGGATCCTTCAACAGAACTGTCACTATCAGTTCAGACGCTGCCGTAGGGATGGTCCACGGCACCCCGGGTCTTTACCAAAGTAATGGCCGAAATGATATCCCTTCGAAGGAAGGGAATTTTAGTTATCCCTTACTTGGACGATTCCCTGATAAGGGTAAGATCCAGGGAACAGTTGGAAGTCGGTGTAGCACTATCTCAGGTAGTGTTGCGGCAGCACGATTGGATTCTCAATATTCCAAAATCGCAGCTGGTTTCGACGACTTGTCTTCTGTTTCCTAGGGATGTTCCTGGACACAGTCCAGAAAAAAAAAAAAAAAAAGGTGTTTCTCCCGGAAGAGAAAACCAGGGAGTTATCCGAGCTAGTCAGGAACCTCCTAAAACCGAACCAAGTCTCAGTGCATCAATGCACAAGGGTTCTGGGTAAAAATGGTGGCTTCCTACGAAGCAATCCCATTCGTTAGATTCCACGCAAGAACTTTCCAGTGGAACCTACTGGACAAATGGTCCGGGTCGCATTTTCAGATGCATCAGCGGATAACCCTGTCACCAAGGACAAGGGTATCCATCATGTGGTGGTTGCAGAGTGCTCATCTTCTAGAGGGCCGCAGATTCGGCATTCAGGACTGGGTCCTGGTGACCACGGATGCCAGCCTGCGAGGCTGGGGAGCAGTCACACAGGGAAGGAATATCCAGGGCTTAGGGTCAAGCCTGGATACATCACTTCACATAAATATCCTGAAGCTAAGGGCCATTTACAATGCTCTAAGCTTAGCAAGACCTCTGCTTCAAGGTCAGCCGGTGTTGATCCAGTCGGACAACATCATGGCAGTCACCCACGTAAACAGACAGGGTGGCACAAGAAGCAGGAGGGCAATGGCAGAAGCTGCAGGGATTCTTCGCTGGGCGGAAAATCATGTGATAGCACTGTCAACAGTATTCATTCCGGGAGTGGACAACTGGGAAGCAGACTTCCTCAGCACGACTTCCACCCGGGAGAGTGGGGACTTCACCCAGAAGTCGTCCACATGATTAAAAAACTCAACAGGTATTGCGCCAGGTCAAGAGACCCTCAGGCAATAGTTGTAGACACTCTGGTAACACCGTGGGTGTACCAGTCAGTGTATGTGTTCCCTCCTCTGCCTCTCATACCCAAGGTACTGAGATTGATAAGATGGAGAGGAGAAAGCACTATATTCGTGGCTCCGGATTGGCCAAGAAGGACTTGGTAACCGGAACTTCAAGAGATGCTCACGGAGGATCCGTGGCCTCTACCTCTAAGAAGGGACCTGCTCCAGCAAGGACCCTGTCTGTTCCAAGACTTACCGCGGCTGCGTTTGACGGCATGGCGGTTGAATGCCGGATCCTGAAGGAAAAAAGGCTTTCCGGATGAAGTCATCCCTATCCTGATCAAAGCCAGGAAGGATGTAACCGCAAAAACATTATCAACGCAATTGGCGAAAATATGTTGCGTGGTGCGAGGCCAGTAAGGCCCGACGGAGGAAATTCAACTGGGTCGATTCCTACATTTCCTGCAAACAGGAGTGGCTATGGGCCTGAAATTGGGGTCCATTAAGGTTCAAATTTGCGGCCCTGTCAATTTTCTTCCAAAAAGAACTAGCTTCAGTCCCTGAAGTTCAGACGTTTGTAAAAGGGGTACTGCATATACAGCCTCCTTTTGTGCCTCCAGTGGCACTTTGGGATCTCAATGTAGTTTTGGGTTCCAAAAGTCACATTGGTTTGAACCACTTAAATCTGTGGAGTTAAAATATCTCACATGGAAAGTGGTCATGCTGTTGGCCCTGGCCTGGGCCAGGCGCGTGTCAGAATTGGCGGCTTTATCCTGAAAAAGCCCTTTTCTGATTTTCCATTCGGACAGGGCGGAATTGAGGACTCGTCCTCAGTTTCTCCCCAAGGTGGTTTCAGCGTCTCACCTGAACCAACCTATTGGTGGTGCCTGCGGCTACTAGGGACTTGGAGGCCTCCAAGTTGCTAGACGTTGTCAGTGCCCTGAAAATATATGTTTCCAGGACGGCTGGAGACAGGAAATCTGACTCGCTGTTTATCCTGTGTGCACCCAACAAGCTGGGTGCTCCTGCTTCTAAGCAGACTATTGCTCGTTGGATTTGTAGTACAATTCAGCTTGCACATTCTGTGGCAGGCCTGCCACAACCAAAAATCTGTAAATGCCCACTCCACAAGGAAGGTGGGCTCATCTTGGGCGGCTGCCCGAGGGGTCTCGGCTTTACAACTTTGCCGAGCAGCTACTTGGTCAGGAGCAAATACGTTTGTAAAATTCTACAAAATTAATATCCTGGCTGAGGAGGACCTGGAGTTCTCTCATTTGGTGCTGCAGAGTCATCCGCACTCTCCCGCCCGCTTGGGAGCTTTGGTATAATCCCCATGGTCCTTACGGAGTCCCCAGCATCCACTTAGGACGTTAGAGAAAATAAGAATTTACTTACCGATAATTCTATTTCTCATAGTCCGTAGTGGATGCTGGGCGCCCATCCCAAGTGCGGATTGTCTGCAATACTTGTACATAGTTATTGTTACAAAAATCGGGTTATTATTGTTGTGAGCCATCTTTCAGAGGCTCCTCTGTTATCATACTGTTAACTGGGTTCAGATCACAGGTTATACGGTGTGATTGGTGTGGCTGGTATGAGTCTTACCCGGGATTCAAAATCCTTCCTTATTGTGTACGCTCGTCCGGGCACAGTATCCTAACTGAGGCTTGGAGGAGGGTCATAGGGGGAGGAGCCAGTGCACACCAGTTAGTCCTAAAGCTTTCTTTAGATGTGCCCAGTCTCCTGCGGAGCCGCTATTCCCCATGGTCCTTACGGAGTCCCCAGCATCCACTACGGACTATGAGAAATAGAATTATCGGTAAGTAAATTCTTATTTTTTTTCTCTTTTCGTTGAACTAAGTGTAACACTCAGAATTCCCTGTTAAGTGAGGATTGTGCGGTGGAACCATCTGCTTAGTCCTCACCGCAGCTGCAGGACGCTCCTGTTTGAACAGCTCGGTTTTTGCAGGTAATGTCACTGTTAATCAGAGACCCCGTCCGTCATTTCTCCTCTCCAGGTTTCTAGAAGGAGGCCTCTCTTGGAGGAGGTGATAGATGTCCAGAATACTGATGACGTCGGTTTTCGGTCGAATCTGAACCAGTGTCTCAGGGTATTAAGGCACTTTTTACAGCAGTTCGTCTGGTGCTGCAGGTAAAGGAGTCGGAACTGAACCCTTCCGGTTCCTCGGGGTTCGGCGCCACTGAAGAAATGACGGCGACTTTTCCTGTTTCGGATGAGCTGGATGTGCTGCGGTCGGCGGCCTAGAGACATCTGGATGCACAATTTCAGGTATCAAACAATGTTTGTTTTGCTATCCTGTCCCCACAGACAGCAGGAAACGATATGAGACCTCTCCAATGTATACCCCTTTGATATATCGCCGGTCCAAGAAACTGCCGGTTCCTGGTGCAACTTTGCTGAAGGAGCCATCCGAGAGAAATATGCGGCAGCAGGGGTTCTACCTTGTCCGGAGCAGGTAGATTGTGAGACAATTGTCCTCTGGGTTTCAGGATGGTTTGCATCAGGATCAGCTGATTCCTTGGGCAGATCAGAGTCACGATTCTACTTTATGTTCTTTTGAGGTCTCCAAGGACGTCTGTATACTCGGAGCCTGAATTTCCGCTTGGGTTGTCTTAGCCCGACGACCTTTAGGGCTGCGACAGTGACAGGCGGATATTGAATCCTAATGGGCAGCAGTTTAATTACGGGCCTGGTCGGAAAGGATCTTCCTGCCTGGATTTCTCAGGCCATTGGGGGTAGGTCCACTTTTCTTTCCCCTACTGCTGCTCCAGCTCCAAGACGGTCCTATACCGGTCTTTCCTTTAGATCTTTCCGTGCCCTTTCCAGGTTTAGAGTCCATGACGGGCGGTGTCTCCGTTACCAAGGGATCTCAAAGTAGGAGGCCAAGCCAGAGGTTCAGCATCCTCGAACCAGTCTGATGGTAGGTCCTCCAACACATCCACCGCAGGTCAGACCTCCCTCCCACCTTGGAGATCCCAGGGTGGGTGCATGTCTGTGGTTTTTCTGGGAGGCCTGGGTATGCTTGGGTTAGGTTTCTCATCACGGGCGGTTACATACTCTATTTTGGAGTCCAACCGCCTCAGGGGTCCCTCACCACAGGTCTGCCGGTTTACAACGACAGGAGAGTTGTACTGCAGGCCGCGTTCCAGGTTCTTCTAACCGCAAGGGTGCTGATCCCTGTTTCTGCACATCACTGGAATCGGGGCATTTTCTCAGGCCTTTGTTTTTTCCCGTGCCGAAGCCAGATGGCTCGGCCAGGCCCATTCTGAACTTAGAATCCTTTCAGTCTGTGATTGCTAGTTTGAAGAAAAAAGGGGTTTTAGGCGTCCTTAGTCATCAGGGATGCCTGTTTACTGGTTTCCATTGGGCTTCTTCATCTGGCTTTTCTCCGATTCGTAGTACAGGATACTCATTTCCACTGTCGGACCTTTCCGTTCGGTCTCTCTTACGCTCCCACCGTGTTCATGAAGGTCACAGGATGGCCCTACTTCAAAGGCAGGGAGTGACGTTTGTTCCCTAACTGGACAATCCACTGCTGGAAACCCACTCTGCAGATTAGGTTGCTTCTGAATATCCGGAGGATCCAGGATCTTCTGATTCGACATGGGTCCCATTTATGCTCCTCGTACTGTGTTTCCGTGTTTAGGGATGGTTCTCAACTCGGTCCGTCAGAGGATTTTTCCTTCCTCGGGACCAGTTCCTCTCTCTCTCTTCAGCCAAGTTGCGGCGCTGAGAGGTCACCTACATTCTCCTCTGAGCAGAGGATGACAATCTTCATTCCAGGTCAAGCCGCCAGGTCAGGCACCCGAGTGAGTAGACATTCCCCGGAGTTTTGTTAGCTGGTCCGCTGTTGGCGGAGAACTCGGATCGACCTCATGGCGTTCCGACTGACTCTTCAACCCTTTACTACTCTCAGACGTGCGCTCTGGCGGCAGTAGCCGAGGATGCCCTCACGGCTCCTTGGAGCTTCTGGTTAGTCTATCTTTCCTCCTTTTCTGTTTCTACCTCACTTTCTGCAAGACATGACGGGAGAATGCGTGCTAGTCCTCCCGGTGACTCCAGTTTGGCTGCGCATGACTTGAAAATCCACTCTGCACCTGTTGTCAGTAGAGGAGCCTTGGCTCCTACCATCTGCAGGAATGTCTACTTCAACAGGGTCCTTTTTCTTTGTTCAGTCTTTCACAGGTTTCGTTTAACGGCGTGGCTGTTCACGAGACCTTCTCAGAAGTGAGGAGTTCCCTAGTTCGGTTATAACTACTGGGCCCCGATTTTGGAAGTTAGTTACCTCGTCTCGCTTTTGCCACTTTTGGAAACTTTATGTGGTCTGGTGTGGATGATGAGGGTTTTTCCATTCGGTTTTTCATTTAGCCGCCTTCTGTCGTTTCTCCGGGTGGTGCGCTTGGCTGCGCTTCAACTAGGTTGACCTGAATTTCAGGTCTCTGCTCTTTTGGTTTTCTTCCAAAGGAAATTTGCCTGGCTGCCGGAAGTTCGGGCTCTCTTACAGGGAGTACTCTACCGGCAACCCCCCTTTTCGAATAAAGTTACTGCTGAGCTTCATACTCAGCTGTCGTTTCTTCCAGGGGTGATGTCAGCTTTTCATATAACTCTGAAACTTGTATTTTCGTCCCTTTTTGGATGTTGTCAGGGCTCGCCGACTTTCTCTGCAGGGGTCTTCGGCTTTTCTACAACTTGATTTCTTCTTTGTTCTGTACGATGCTCCCGTCCTAAATGGCCAGGGTCCCAGCAGACGTTGGGATGTTGGATACGTCTGACCATCAGACAGTTTTATTTGGCGGTTGCTCGAGAGCCTCCGTTTTCCATCTCGGCGCACTCCACGCGCTCTGGGGGACCTTCGGGGGTGGCCGCCCACGGGGTTTCCATGAATGCTTTATGTTGCGATGCCGCTTAGTCGGGACATCATAGGTTTATCACGTTTTACGGATTTGACATTTTTGCGGCCACTGTCACAGGTTGGCCGAGCGGTTTTGCAGGACTCTCAGCGCTCTCCCTCCCGTCTTGGGAGCTCTGGGACATCCCCATTGTATCTGCACTCCAGTGGCCCCTAGTGAATGAAGGAGAAATCAGGATTTTGGTACTTACCAATAAATCCCTTTCTCCGATTCCACAGGGGCCACTGGACGCCCACCCAGCGCTGTTTGCTCCTTCTACACTTGGGTTGCATGTCAATGTGTGACTGCGTGTTTTGTTCATATTACCCTCTCACTATGTTTCCAGGTTTCCTGGGTATTATCTTGTTTTAGTTGGCTTAGCGAACCTCCTCTACTTTGACGTTGGTCTTTTCCAGCTGTCCTCGGGCACAGTTTTAACTAGACTGGTTTGGCGGGGGGACATAGTAGGGGAGGAGCTAGTCACATGGTTATAAATTTAAAGTGCCAGCTCCCAGTTACTGCCTACTATATTCCCCCCATTGTATCTGCACTCCAGTGGCCCCTGTGGAATCGTTTTGGTCGTACGTGCTTTGAGGGTTTCTATAAATGGTACCTCTTTTATTTATTTATTACCAGTTTTATATAGCACGCACATTTCCGCAGCACTTTACAGAGAATATTTGGCCATTCGCATCAGTCCCTGCCCTAGTGGAGTTTACAATCTATATTCCCTACCATACGTACACGCACACACTTAAACACTAAGGTTAATTGGGTCCCAACAAAAATAACCCATCAGTATATTTTTGGATTGTGGGAGGAAACCGGAGTACCCGGAGGAAACGCACGTACGGGAAGAATATACCAACTCCACATAGTTAGGGTCATGGTGGGAATCGTCCCCATGACCTCAGTTCTGTGAGGTATTCATGCTAACCATTACACCATCCATGCTGCCCATAATATCTGACCTATAAGGAAATTGGATTTTTCTGTCAGCCAATGGTCTGACACTGGGGACAGTGGCTATAGCCAAGCGTTCAGTCAGGGCACCAAGGAGTTAAACTTGTGGAGTGCAGCCTGGGAAGCCCCTCCTCCCCTATACCCAGCATGCCTCAGGGCAGTCAGTTTTTTTCTTTGCTGCACAGGAAAGGGGCATGATTTTTTAAGGAGCAGGGATTTCAGCCCTGGTAACTTTTATGTATTTATTAAAGTTTTTTTATTTTTTTACTTTCAATTTTAGGCAGCGGCTAGCGCTACCGCTTCACCGCTCTGCTCTGCAGCCGGGTCTCCATGGCCAGCTGCCCCAGCACCTCCCAGGCATTGGGAGCAGCCGCAGCAGACTGAGGTTACAGGTAACGGTCTCCCGCTCAGCTCCAGCGGTTCCTGGTGGTGGCACTGGGTCTTCTCTTCAGCTATCACAGGGACATTACATAGCTGGAATGGTCCCTGTGGAGGCTCCAGGGGATGGGGGTGGCGATATCCCGTGGATTCGCCCCCAGCCCTGCTGCTCATTGCTTTAATAAGACAGCAGCTTTTGGGCGCTCTTTCCTCCCTCTCTCATCCTTCACCCCTCCCATCTGTACACACTCAGCGGCCATTTTAGAAGTACAACGCTGAGCATTTCTGTGAAGTAGAGTTTGTGTAGGTCCATACACTGCTACAAACCCTTGGGAATAGAGCCAAACCTGCCTCCCTTATACCAGCACTGCACCAGGTGTCAGGTTGTATAGTCCATACCTCACCTCATGGTGTAGGTATTGGACAGATGATACCAGTTTTCTCTCTCTTTTCTGTTACACACTGCTAGGGGTATTGTAGTGCACTAAGTTAGTGATATAGTATCACTGTTTACTTGAACAGTTGCTACTACTGTGGTGGGCTTACAGCTGCAGTACCAGACCCACTTATTCCTTTACTTGTGGCTCTCTAGACCAGTGTTATATAGCCCTATCTTCTTCTTACCTAGGTTTGTGTTTTTTGTTTGTTTGTTTGTTTGTTTGTGTGTGTCTGTTTTGACAGGTTGGAACATGTCCTCCAGGGGATCTTCCAAAGTCTCCCAGAAGGAGACGGGAACTACCGGGCTGCACGCCTATACTTGTACGGCATGCAAGGAAAATTTTTCTTGTATGGTACAGGACCACACTGGGCTCTGCGACCGTTGCTCTGCCGAAGAGGGTCCTACGCCGCTGTGGAGAGTCCTTCTGCGTTGGAGCCAGCTTGGGCTACCTCTTTGGCCTTGGCCATGAAGGAATTGACTTCCCAGCTAGCAGCTAACAGAGCTCCGCATGTAGCAGTTTCCACGGTAGGTGCAAAAACCACCCCTTCCACAGACACAGCAGCCACAACACCAACAAACTACTGAACCAGCATCGGTCAAGGGTTTGTCTCAATCGGTCAAAGGCTTAATCTGCAACAAGCCCTGGGGTCTTCATCGAAGCGCAGAAGCAAATCCTCGTCAGCACTACCCCTTGTACCATCAGAGGATTCCCTATCGGAGGAATTTTCTGATGAAGGGGAAGATCCTCAGGATTTGGAAGTCGAGGAATCTCCCACTTCAGAAGATCACATGAGGTTAGCTAGGGTGGAAGCCTCAGTCAAGGCGGTTAGGAAAATCCTACAAATCAAGCATGCCGATGTTCCACCCGATGCACAGACGCCTCCTTTTAAAAAGAAGAATAAGGATCCTTCTGCCTTTCCCCCTTCCACGCAGTTGGAGGACCTTTTTAAGGAACCTTGGTCTCATCCATATAAAAAGTTTTTAGCAACCAAACGTAATTCCTCCTTTTATCCCATGGCGAAATCGGACCAAAAAGTGGGAAATTCTGCTACCTATGGACGCGCGTTAAGTCTTCCATCCTTCCTATACCAGAAGTAACGCCCCTAATGAACCTACAGACAGGAAACTGGAGCAGTTCCTGAAGTCCATCTACTCCAATGCTGGAGCGTCTCTCAGGCCTGTTATAGCTTTAGCCTGGGTTTCTTTGGCTATTGTCAGTTGGTTGTATGTCTTGACGGAGGGTCTACGGTCAAACATGCAACGCTTTGACCTCATCAAATATGTTGACAATATTAGGGAGGCCATCACTATCTTAGGAGAAGCAGTGCTGGATGCAGGCACAGTTTCTTCCAAGATTTCGGCTTCCTCAGTAGCGGCTAGACGTGCCCTTTGGTTACGCTCTTGGCGCGCGGATGAAAATTCTAAAAAGGCATTAGAGTCCCTACCCTTTTTATGGGAGGTACTCTTCGGCGAGGAGCGGAACAAAATTGTAGCCACAGTGGCAGCTTCCAAGACTGCTTTTCTTCCCTCTGCTGCACCAAAATCTAAATCTACCTTTCGTTACCTTCGGCCGCAAGGAAAGGCCAGGGGTCAGCCGTCTTCCCGTTTCCAAGTTCCCTCTGCTAAACCCACAAAGGCAAAGGGATGCCAAGCCTGGTCTTGAAAACGCCAGGCTCCTAAGCCGGATGAAAAGACTACAGCATGACTGTATGGTCTCCCCCCTGGAGGCCTCCAAAGTGGCGGGCGTCTCCTTCGCTTTGCTGAGGTCTGGGAGCAGACGGCATCAGACGCTTGGATTACGGGCATCGTATCCAACGGTTACGCCTTCACGTTCATGAACAGACCCCCCAGACGATTTTTCCCACGGTCCTGCCTTCAGACCTCGGCAAGGCTATGGCAATCCAGCACTCCCTTCAATACCTACTATCACGGGAGATCATTGTCCCGGTTCCAATGCATCAACACGGTACAGGTTTTTATTCAAACCTGTTCCTCGTTTCAAAGCAGGATAGTTCCTTCCATCCTATACTCAATTTACAAACCCTCAACCAGTTTCTCAGAGTCCCGAAATTTCACATGGAATCCCTTAGATCCATCATACAGGCCTTGGAACAGGGAGACTTTATGGCCTCTTTAGACGTCCAGGATGCATATCTGCACATCCCTATACGTAAAAGTCACAAGAAATTTCTCTTTTACAATTCAACAAGATCATTACCAGTTCCAGGCGTTGCCGTTCGGACTCTCCACGGCACCGCAAGTGTTCACCAAGGTGAAGGCAGTAATAACGGGCCAGTTGCGGTTGCAGGGAATCCACATCCTCCCTTACCTGGATGATCTCCTTCTGATGGCGCAGTCTCAGGCCAGTCTTCAGGATCACATTTGCACCACTCTGACGTTTCTGCAGTCACACGGCTTGCTGATCAATTGGCGGAAATCCAGCCTCACCTCATCTCAGTGCATGATTCATTTGGGGCACTATTGGATTCTCAAGCACAGAGAATCTTTCTCCCAGACGACAAGCGGAGAACCATCCAGGAGATGATTCGAACCTTCCTGGCTCAAAGGACTTTCTCACTTTTGCATGTGACTTCTGGGAAAGATGGTCTCTTGCTTCGAGATGGTGGAGTTTGCACAATTTCACGCCAGGCCATTGCAACTGGAACTCCTGCGGAACTGGGATCACTCCCTGCTGCATCTCAAATCTCAGAGGATCAGCCGTTCCAGGGACACCTGTTTATCGCTCCTGTGGTGGCTTCACACGTCCCACTTGACCAAAGGTCGCGCCTCCTGCATTCTCGATTGGGTCATCCTCACGACAGATGCCAGTCTACGCGGATGGGGCGCTGTGGTGGAAGATCGTTCCTTTCAGGGTCGATGGACATGTCAATGTTCTGGAACTGCGAGCGGTTTTCAGAGCTCTGTTTCAAGCGGGCACATCATTACATCACCGTCCCCTGAAAATCCAGTCGGACAACGCAACCGCTGTGGCATACATAAACTACCAAGGCGGCACTCGCAGTCTGGCAGCCATGAAGGAGGTCAGCCGCATTCTGCGATGGCCGGAAAAAATTGTACCAGCCATTTCCAAGGTCTACATTCTGGGACTGTTAAATTGGGAAGCAGACTTCTTCAGCCGACAGGATATACACTCAGGCGAGTGATCTCTCCGTCCCCAGCTATTCCAGATGCTGGTAGCTCGCTGGGGCCACCCTCGGATCGATCTGTTTGCTTCCCGGTACAACCAGCCACAAGCTTCCCCTTTTACGGAGCACAGACAAGGGACCCAGGCACATATCTCATAGAAGCCCCTGGCGGTGCCTTGGCCCTTTCAAATGGTGTATCTCTTCCCACCTGTGGCTCTTCTCCATAGGGTACTTCGCAAGCTCAAATCAGAAACGGTAACAGCGATTCTGATCACTCCCTACTGGCCGAACCGGGTTTGGTATGCGGATCTTCTCTCCCTCTCCGTAGCTTCACCATGGCACCTCCCTCAACGACCAGACTTACTGTCTCAGGGCCCTTGTCTTCTTCCGGATCTTCACCGTCTGAATTTGACGGGTTGGCTATTGAACGGTCGGTCTTGAGAGGGGTTTCTCTTCTAAGGTTGTCAATACTATGATCTCTGCTAGGAAACCGTCCACAACGCGGATTTACTATCATGTGTGGCGCATCTATTTTACGTGGTGCGCTGCTCGCCGCCTGGACCCTCTCTGATATCGCTTCTCCCGACTCTTAGCTTTCCTACAGTCAGGGTTAGACGCTGAACTTCGCCTAGCTTCTCTTAAGGCACAGGTTTCATCTCTGTCCGTTTTGTTCCAGAGGCGTGTGGCTCGATGCTGAGCTGTTCACACATTTCTGCAGGGGGTTCTTCATATTCATCCACCTTATGTACCTCCAGTTAACCCATGGGATTTGTCCTTGGTCCTTCGGACTCTACAGAAGGCTCCATTTGAGCCTCTGGAAACGGTTGATCTTCACTGGCTCATCTGGAAGACTGCATTTTTGCTTGCCATCGCCTCGGCACACCGAGTTTTGGATTGGGGAGCTCTGTCTCATCGGTCTCCCTTTTTGATTTTCCATCCAGATAGGGCTGTTCTGCATACACACCTTGATTACCTCCCAAAGGTTGTCTCTAGTTTTCATATCAATCAGGAAATAGTGGTACCTGCCTAGTCTCCTTCAGATTCCTCAGATGACACTTCCGCCATGGCCACACTGGATGTGGTCAGGGCTTTGCGTATTTATGTGCAACGTACTAGTGCTTTTGGAAAGGGGACACAGCGATTACTCCCTTTCTTGGTATTCTTGTGGTTTTCTTGTTCTGCTTGTCTTTTACTTTCGTTGTTTGTTGTTTAGGTTTAGCGTCCTCCATGTGGCTTTTTTGGTAGAATAACCTGAGGTATAGGGTAAGCGGGAGGGGTTAGAGTGGGGCTTCTCTAACATAGCCAGCACTGCAGTGTCCCCCAGATAGATTATGATGAAATAATCTGCTTTTTGTTCACAGTTCTAAAGCGTAACTGAATTTGTTGGCACTATATAATATTATCCTTCAAAGATGCATAGTCTGATTATCTCTGTGCAGCTAGACAGTCAGGTACACATGTGGTGTTTAATGATAAAAGCACAGATGCGTAGTAACGAATTGAGACATAGGGGGGAATTCAATTAGCCGCCTAATTTACTGTTTTGGGACCTCAGCAAGCTCCGAATAAAAATCCCTGTTCAGTAGACCGTTTTCATGAAGCCGGAAGTGTTAACACATAGGTTTATGACTTTATACCGGATTTTATGGCCGGGATTAAATTAACCGCGGTAGATCACTGCAGGCTAATTGATCTATCGGGGCTATCCAATTAGCCCTATAGCGAGGAGTTATCGGGGGCTTTTTTTTTTTTACCCGCCTTATCGGTTCGAAAATAATCCCTGATAATCAGGGTGTTAACTGGTGCTTCGGCCCTGTTAACGCACAAATCTGTGAAGTTATCATGGATTCTGTATGTTAACGCACGTTAACCCATGTTAACACCTGTTAAAATGTTAAGTTAATGGGCGTTAGCAAGCTAATCGGGAGAGAAAAAGAAGTGCAGTTGGATAGCCCTGGGTGGTAAAGTTTGAGGCTACCTAATGTTTTAACCGCAGTTATCACCGTGGGTAATTGAATTCCCCTGTTAATGCATGAAAACTCAAGCTTTAATGGGCGCAAAAAATGCCTGTAATTGAATAGCCCGAAGCTAAAAAATGTGAAAAAGCTTAAGGTTTTCCCCCGTTTTTCATAGTCGCAACATTTTTGGGGTTATTTCAACCCCCCCCCCCCCCCCCCATAAAAGTAGCAATTATATGTTGGACACAAGCATGGTTGGTGTAGTGATTAGCATTGCTGCCTCACGGCACTGTGGTCTTGGTTTTAATTCCCACCAAGACTGTAACTGTGTAGAGTTTGTATGTCTTCCCCGTGCTCACGTGGGTTTCCTCCCGGTACTCCAGTTTGCTCCCACACTCCAAATATATACTGGTAGGTTAATTGGCTCCTGAAGAAAAAAATGACACCCGTTATAGGGACTGTAGATCAGGGGTGGCAAAACAGTCGATCGCGATCGACTGGTCGATCGCGGACATGCGACCAGTCGATCGTGATCCGCCGCCCATCCACCCGAAGCCGCGCCTCTCCTGCCTGCCGCCCTGCCCCTCATTCTGGTCTCCTGCAGTGACGGCGGAGTGTATAGCTCAAATCAGGCGCCGGTTCGTTAGCTAATCAGAGCTTGCGGACCGGCGCCTGATTTGAGATATACACGCTGCCGTCACCGCCGGAGACCAGACTGAGGGGCGGCAGGCAGGAGAAGCGCGCGCTGCGCTCTCCACACAGCACGGTGAGCAGTACTATGGGGCATATATGGCACTGTGGTCACATGGCACTGTGGGGTCATATCTGGCACTGTGGGGGGCATATCTGGCACTGTGGGGGGCATATCTGGCACTGTGGGGGCATATCTGGCACTGTGGGGGCATATCTAATCTGCCACTGTTGTGGCATATCTGGCACTGCGGGCACATGGCACTGTGGGGGCATATCTGGCACTGTGGGGGCATATCTGGCACTGTGGGCACATGGCACTGTGGGGGCATATCTACATGGTGGGCACATGGCACTGTGGGGGCATATCTGTAATCTGGCACTGGGGGCATATCTAGCACTGTGGGGTCATATCTGGCACTGTGGGGTCATATCTGGCACTGTGGGGTCATATCTGGCACTGTGGGCACATGGCACTGTGGGGTCATATCTGGCACTGTGGGGTCATATCTGGCACTGTGGGCACATGGCACTGTGGGGGCAGTGATCGCGCTGAGACCAAAAAAAAGTGGGTCCCAGGGACCCCTCACTTTTAAAAATTGGGGTCCTACTTGTCCTTTTCTGGGTCCCATCGGAATGAAGGTTTTAATTAATCTAATTATTCAAACATAAAAACACAAACTTGATTTGGACACTACAAAAGGGGTGCAAGGGGGAGGATGGGGTGACGATGCTGCTGGGCTGTGTAGCATACAGGACACCCCGCACTTTAGATGTAATTAGACATTTTGGTGACCTTGTGGCAGAAAGAGAATTGGTTCTCCTGCACAGACACTGAAAACTGCGACAGTGCGCGCCGAAGGCGCGCTGGAATTTTTTAGGGGCGTAGCTTTATGGGGAAGGGGCGTGGTCACATAATAGTACCAATTCACATTATTCCACACAGTAGTGCCGCTTATACACATTGCACCAGGTAGAACCTCCTATACACACTGAGCCAAGGAGAGCACGTTATACACATTGCGCCACACATTGCATCAGGTAGAGCACGTTATACACATTGCGCCACACATTGCACCAGGTAGAGCACGTTATACGTATTGCGCCAGGTAGAGCACGTTATTCACATTGCGCCAGGCAGAGCACGTTATTCACATTGCGCCAGGCAGAGCACGTTATTCACATTGCGCCAGGCAGAGCACGTTATTCACATTGCGCCAGGTAGAGCACGTTATACACATTGCGCCAGGCAGAGCACGTTATTCACATTGCGCCAGGTAGAGCACTTAATTATATGATTAAATAACAGGACAACATTATTAAATAATACATTTTCTATATGTAATGGCTTTATGGTGCCGCTATAATAGAGCCCCAGACTGGATTTAGACACTACAAAAGTGTTGTGGGGGAGGGAGGGTGACAATGCTGCTGGGCTGTTATCATATCGGAAGTATGCATTCAGGATCCTGGCTGTCGGGATCCCAGCAGCCGTAACACCGATGCCGGAATCCTGACAGCAGCCACAATACCAACGCTGGCATCCAGAGGTGATCAGGATCCTGGCAACGATATAGCGACAGTCAGGATCCTGAAGGGAAGTATGCACTGGTTTAGCGTGCGGGTGGGAAGGGGGGGGTTAGGATATGGTGTTGGGGAGGGTTAGGCTGCAGAGGGAGGGGGGGGGGTATAAGTGTTAGGCACTAAGGGGGTGGGTTAGGTTTAGGCTGCGGGAAACGGAGGGTTAGGGGTGGGAGGTTAGGGTACCCTCTGCACTCGTCACTCTTGTCGGCTTTGCTACGATCGGGATGCTGGTGTCGGTATACTAAATGCCAACATCCTGACGACGACTTCGGACACTTGGTACAACCACTGGATTTGAGTCATGCTGCCTGTAATTTATGTGCTGACTGATCAACTTCAGTGACACTCACTGTGCTGGCTGCCTTTACAGTAACCAGCGGCAACCAGCAGTAACCAACAGCAACCAGCAGTAACCAACAAAGGCAGCCAGAACAGTGAGTGTCACTGAAGTTGATCAGTCAGCACATAAATTACAGGCAGCATGACTCGAATCCAGTGGTTGTATCAAGGGTCCTGTATGCTGCAGAGACCAGCAGCACTGTCACCCTCTCGCCTCACCCCCACTCCATACCACCAAAATGTTGCGTTTAACACCTGTTTGCAGGCGCCATGCAGCCCCCATCTCCGCCATCCCACCGATATGAGCAGCCCCCCAGCCGCCACCGCAAGTCCAGCTCACCCCTCCGCACAGCAAGCACAGTCCCCGGTCACCGGCGTTCAACATCCCCGCAGCACAGTGTGGAGCGCCGCAGAGCCGTCCTCACTGTCTGTCCGGCTCCGTGAAGCTCCAGCGGGTGATCGGCGGGGGGGGCGTCCTCACTCTGTCCGGCTCCGTGAAGCTCCAGCGGGTGATCGGCGGGGGGGGGGGGGGGGGCGTCCTCACTCTGTCCGACTCCGTGAAGCTCCAGCGGGTGATGGGGGGGGGGGGGGGGAGTGATGTGTGTGCGCGGTGTAGGAGGCGGGGCCTTCTGGGTGCATGCGGATAGAGAGATGCGGCGGCGATTGGATGAGGAGGCGCGGCGGTGATTGGATGGGTAGACAGAGTCTCCTATTGGTGCAGTGATACACAGCGCGTCCTATGGGACCCGCTCATTTTTTAAAACCGGGTACGTCTCTTCCTGTAGCGCGTAAAAACGCGCTATAGCGCGTATTTCTCTGACGTCCTAGTGGATGCTGGGACTCCGTAAGGACCATGGGGAATAGCGGCTCCGCAGGAGACAGGGCACAAGAATAAAAGCTTTAGGATCAGGTGGTGTGCACTGGCTCCTCCCCCTATGACCCTCCTCCAAGCCCCAGTTAGATTTTTGTGCCCGAACGAGAAGGGTGCAGGCTAGGTGGCTCTCCTGAGCTGCTTAGAATAAAAGTGTATTTTAGTTTTTTTATTTTCAGTGAGTCCTGCTGGCAACAGGCTCACTGCATCGTGGGACTAAGGGGAGAAGAAACGGACTCACCTGCGTGCAGAGTGGATTGGGTTTCTTAGGCTACTGGACATTAGCTCCAGAGGGACGATCACAGGTTCAGCCTGGATGGGTCCCGGAGCCGCGCCGCCGGCCCCCTTACAGAGCCAGAAGAGCGAAGAGGTCCGGTGAAATCGGCGGCAGAAGACGATCCTGTCTTCAGACTAAGGTAGCGCACAGCACCGCAGCTGTGCGCCATTGCTCTCAGCACACTTCACACTCCGGTCACTGAGGGTGCAGGGCGCTGGGGGGGAGCGCCCTGAGACGCAATATAACAGATAATACCTTAGGTTGGCAAAAGAATACATCACATATAGCTCTTGGGCTATATGGATGTATTTTAACCCCTGCCATTTTTACAGAAAAGAGCGGGAGATAAGGACGTCGTGAAGGGGCGGAGCCTATCTCCTCAGCACACAAGCGCCATTTTCCCTCACAGCTCCGCTGGAAGGACGGCTCCCTGACTCTCCCCTGCAGACTTGCTACAGAATCAGGGTAAAAAAGAGAAGGGGGGGCACTATTGGCAGCTAAAAATTATATAAACAGCAGCTATAAGGGAATAACACTTATATAAGGTTATCCCTGTGTATATATATATATATAGCGCTTGGTGTGTGCTGGCAGACTCTCCCTCTGTCTCTCCAAAGGGCTTGTGGGGTCCTGTCCTCTATCAGAGCATTCCCGGTGTGTGTGCTGTGTGTCGGTACGTGTGTGTCGACATGTATGAGGAGGAAAATGATGTGGAGGCGGAGCAATTGCCTGGGTTAGTGATGTCACCCCCTAGGGTGTCGACACCTGACTGGATGATCGTATTTAAAGAATTAAGTGATAATGTCAGCACTTTGCAAAGAACGGTTGATGACATGAGACAGCCGGCAAATCAATTAGTGCCTGTCCAGGCGTCTCAGACACCGTCAGGGGCCCTAAAACGCCCGTTACCTCAGTGGGTCGACACAGACCCAGACACAGATACTGAGTCTAGTGTCGACGGTGAGGAGACAAACGTAATGTCCAGTAGGGCCACACGTTACATGATCACGGCAATGAAGGAGGCATTGAACATTTCTGACACTACAAGTACCACAAAGAAGGGTATTATGTGGGGTGTGAAAAAACTACCAATAGTTTTCCCTGAGTCAGATGAGTTAAATGAGGTGTGTGATAAAGCGTGGGTTTCCCCCGACAAAAAACTGCTAATTTCTAAAAAATTATTGGCACTATATCCTTTCCCGTCAGAGGTTAGGACGCGTTGGGAAACACCCCCTAGGGTAGATAAGGCGCTCACACGTTTATCTAAACAAGTAGCGTTACCGTCTCCTGATACGGCCACCCTCAAGGAACCAGCAGATAGAAGGCTGGAAAATATTCTTAAAAGTATATACACACATACTGGTGTTATACTGCGACCAGCAATCGCTTCAGCCTGGATGTGCAGTGCTGGAGTCGCGTGGTCGGATTCCCTGACTGAAAATATTGATACCCTGGATAGGGACAATATACTGTTAACTATAGAGCATTTGAAGGATGCATTACTATATATGCGTGATGCACAGAGGGATATTTGCACCCTGGCATCAAGAGTAAGTGCTATGTCCATTTCTGCCAGAAGAGCGTTATGGACGCGACAGTGGTCAGGCGATGCGGATTCCAAACGACATATGGAAGTATTGCCGTATAAAGGGGAGGAGTTATTTGGGGCTGGTCTATCGGACCTGGTGGCCACGGCAACGGCTGGAAAATCCACCTTTTTACCCCAGGTCACTTCACATCAGCAGAAAAAGACACCGTCTTTTCAAACTCAGTCCTTTCGTTCCCATAAGTACAAGCGAGCTAAAGGCCATTCCTTCCTGCCCCGGGGCAGAGGAAGGGGAAAAAGACTGCACCATGCAGCCGCTTCCCAGGAGCAGAAGCCCTCCCCTGCTTCTGTCAAGTCTTCAGCATGACGCTGGGGCTTTACAAGCAGACTCAGACATGGTGGGGGCCCGTCTCAAGAATTTCAACGCGCAGTGGGCTCACTCGCAAGTGGACCCCTGGATTCTACAGGTAGTATCGCAGGGGTACAAACTGGAATTCGAGGCGTTTCCCCCTCGCCGGTTCCTGAAGTCTGCTCTACCAAAGTCTCCCTCCGACAGGGAGGCAGTTTTGGAAGCCATTCACAAGCTGTATTCCCAGCAGGTGATAATCAAGGTACCCCTCCTACAACAGGGAAAGGGGTATTATTCCACGCTGTTTGTGGTACCGAAGCCGGACGGCTCGGTGAGACCAATTTTAAATCTGAAATCCTTGAACACTTACATAAAGAGGTTCAAATTCAAGATGGAATCACTCAGAGCGGTGATAGCAAACCTGGAAGAAGGGGACTATATGGTGTCTCTGGACATCAAGGATGCTTATCTCCACGTCCCAATCTACCCGTCTCACCAAGGGTACCTCAGGTTTGTAGTACAAAACTGTCATTATCAGTTTCAGACGCTGCCGTTTGGGTTGTCCACGGCACCTCGGGTCTTTACCAAGGTAATGGCCGAAATGATGATTCTTCTTCGAAGAAAAGGCATCTTAATTATCCCTTACTTGGACGATCTCCTGATAAGGGCAAGGTCCAGGGAACAGTTAGAAGTCGGAGTAGCACTATCTCAGGTAGTGTTACGTCAGCACGGGTGGATCCTAAATATTCCAAAATCGCAGCTGATTCCTACGACACGTCTACTGTTCCTAGGAATGATTCTGGACACAGTCCAGAAAAAGGTGTTTCTCCCGGAGGAGAAGGCCAGGGAGTTATCCGAGCTAGTCAGGAACCTCCTAAAACCAGGCCAGGTGTCAGTGTATCAGTGCACGAGGGTCCTGGGAAAAATGGTGGCTTCTTACGAAGCGATTCCATTCGGAAGATTCCATGCAAGAACTTTTCAGTGGGATCTACTGGACAAATGGTCCGGATCGCATCTTCAGATGCATCAGCGGATAACCCTGTCGCCAAGGACAAGGGTGTCTCTTCTGTGGTGGCTGCAGAGTGCTCATCTACTAGAGGGCCGCAGATTTGGCATTCAGGATTGGATCCTGGTGACCACGGATGCAAGCCTGAGAGGCTGGGGAGCAGTCACACAGGGAAGAAATTTCCAGGGCTTGTGGTCAAGCATGGAAGCATCTCTTCATATAAACATTCTGGAACTAAGGGCCATTTACAATGCCCTAAGTCAAGCGAAACCCCAGGGTCAGGCGGTATTGATCCAATCGGACAACATCACGTCAGTCGCCCACGTAAACAGACAGGGCGGCACGAGAAGCAGGAGGGCAATGGCAGAAGCTGCAAGGATTCTTCGCTGGGCGGAAAATCATGTGATAGCACTGTCAGCAGTCTTCATTCCGGGAGTGGACAACTGGGAAGCAGACTTCCTCAGCAGACACGATCTCCACCCGGGAGAGTGGGGACTTCACCCAGAAGTCTTCCACCTGATAGTAAACCGTTGGGAAGAACCAAAGGTGGACATGATGGCGTCCCGTCTAAACAAAAAACTAGACCGATATTGCGCCAGGTCAAGGGACCCTCAGGCAATAGCGGTGGACGCCCTGGTAACGCCGTGGGTGTACCAGTCAGTGTATGTGTTCCCTCCTCTGCCTCTCATACCAAAGGTACTGAGAATCATAAGAAGGAGAGGAGTAAGAACTATACTCGTGGCTCCGGATTGGCCAAGAAGGACTTGGTACCCGGAACTTCAAGAGATGCTCACGGACGAACCGTGGCCTCTCCCTCTGAGAAAGGACCTGCTCCAGCAGGGGCCTTGTCTGTTCCAAGACTTACCGCGGCTGCGTTTGACGGCATGGCGGTTGAACGCCGGATCCTGAGGGAAAAAGGCATTCCAGATGAAGTCATCCCTACCCTGGTCAAGGCCAGGAAGGACGTAACCGCAAAATATTATCACCGCATTTGGCGAAAATATGTTGCGTGGTGTGAGGCCAAGAAGGCCCCTACAGAGGAATTTCAACTGGGTCGTTTCCTCCATTTCCTGCAAACAGGACTATCTATGGGCCTAAAATTAGGGTCCATTAAGGTTCAAATTTCGGCCCTGTCGATTTTCTTCCAGAAAGAACTGGCTTCAATGCCTGAAGTTCAGACATTTGTAAAAGGGGTACTGCATATACAGCCTCCTTTTGTGCCTCCAGTGGCACCTTGGGATCTCAATGTTGTGTTGAGTTTTCTAAAGTCACATTGGTTTGAACCACTCACCACTGTGGACTTCAAATATCTCACATGGAAGGTGACGATGCTGTTAGCCCTGGCTTCACCCAGGCGTGTGTCAGAATTGGCGGCTTTATCATATAAAAGTCCTTACTTAATTTTTCATTCTGACAGGGCAGAATTGAGGACTCGTCCTCAATTTCTACCTAAGGTGGTTTCTGCATTTCACATGAACCAACCTATTGTGGTACCTGCGGCTACTAGGGACTTGGAGGACTCCAAGTTGCTTGACGTTGTCAGGGCCCTGAAAATATATGTTTCCAGGACGGCTGGAGTCAGAAAATCTGACTCGCTGTTTATCCTGTATGCACCCAACAAGCTGGGTGCTCCTGCTTCTAAGCAGACGATTGCTCGTTGGATTTGTAGTACAATTCAGCTTGCACATTCTGTGGCAGGCCTGCCACAGCCAAAATCGGTAAAAGCCCATTCCACAAGGAAAGTGGGCTCATCTTGGGCGGCTGCCCGAGGGGTCTCGGCTTTACAACTTTGCCGAGCAGCTACTTGGTCAGGGGCAAACACGTTTGCAAAATTCTACAAATTTGATACCCTGGCTGAGGAGGACCTGGAGTTCTCTCATTCGGTGCTGCAGAGTCATCCGCACTCTCCCGCCCGTTTGGGAGCTTTGGTATAATCCCCATGGTCCTTACGGAGTCCCAGCATCCACTAGGGCGTCAGAGAAAATAAGATTTTACTTACCGATAAATCTTTTTCTCGTAGTCCGTAGTGGATGCTGGGCGCCCATCCGAAGTGCGGATTGTCTGCAATACTTGTATATAGTTATTGTTACAAAAATTCGGGTTATTATTGTTGTGAGCCATCTTTTCAGAGGCTCCTTTTCGTTTTATCATACTGTTAACTGGGTTCAGATCACAAGTTATACGGTGTGATTGGTGTGGCTGGTATGAGTCTTACCCGGGATTCAATATCCTTCCTTATTATGTACGCTCGTCCGGGCACAGTATCCTAACTGAGGCTTGGAGGAGGGTCATAGGGGGAGGAGCCAGTGCACACCACCTGATCCTAAAGCTTTTATTCTTGTGCCCTGTCTCCTGCGGAGCCGCTATTCCCCATGGTCCTTACGGAGTCCCAGCATCCACTACGGACTACGAGAAATAGATTTATCGGTAAGTAAAATCTTATTTCTCTTTCATCCATCTGGGGGACGCTGCGCAGTTACTTGTGGGTTAGAGGTGTGTGGTTGTGGAGTTTGGCACAGAACTATTAAAAACTGACCCCTCCCCCCTCTAACCCCTCCCATCTCCTTCCTGCCCAGCCAGCACCTCAGTTTTAGTTTTGTGCCTGTGGAGTACAGACACAGATTTTTCTCTCTGAAGATTTTAGTTAGGTATTTTATTATTTTATTACTTGGAGTGCCTAGTCCCTGTATACAGGTGACAGGTGCTACTAGAGTGGGGTTAGCTAGAGTTCCCACTCTATTCTGCCGCTGGAGGCCACCACACTTCGGTCACTGGGGCTGGATTCCTGTTCCTAAGAAGTCGGCAGTGAGGAGGTACAGGATAGACACAATCTGTCTCTGACAGTATTGGTCTATCCTTCCTATATATGTATATATATATATATATATATGTCTTTCATATTTATATTTATACTTGTGTGCCTCCCACCCCCCCCCCTCCCCCTCCGCTCTCTCTCCGGAGGGGAGCAGTGGAGCGCAGTAACAGGGATTTATTTATTCCACTGTTTTTTTGTTTTTTTTGACTGAAGAGATAAAGGGGAAGAGAGTGGTGAGTCACTCCCCGGGGGATCGCTAGAGACTGCCCGCACAGAGCCGCTGTATGTAGCGGTGCGCGGGAGCCGCTACTCGAACACAGCCGCTGTATATAGCGGTGTGCGGGAGCCACTGCCCGATCAGAGCCGCTGGACGAACAGAGCCGCTGGATGTAGCAGTGAGCAGGAGACGCAGGCTTCCGGCTATAGCAGGGGGACGCGGCGCTTACTTACTTCAAAAGGACGGATTCCCGCCCTGCACTGCCTCGCGCGCCCTCCCGGCCAGCGTCTGCAAAGCACCGGGCGCCATCTTCTACGGAGACAGTACGAGAGGCGCTGTGCAGCACACACAGTTGAAGGTCACCTAACAGCAAGTATACTTTGGGGGCATAGTGTTATTCTACACTTTTAATGAGAGTTAACAGATTTAATTTTTGCACAGTAAAAACTTTTTTCAATATAAATTACACAGTACTGTTCATTACTCTACTGAGCTTATAGTTCGTTTGTAGTGCATTTGTTTAAAAATAAATAAATAATAATAATAAAAAATAAAAAATAAATAAAATAAAGTTTAATTATGTCAATACATCAGACGGATCTACAAAGAGGAAAGACATCCTCGGTGGTTATTTTCCTGCTTACAATGTGGGTCAAGGCTAGCTATGGGTAAAGCGGATGCTGATACCCTCTGTGCTTCATGCTCTGGTGCATCTGTGGTGATCCAACAGGGAGGTTCCGCGGATCAGTCTATGTCTGCTTGGGCCAGACACATCTGGTGTGGGCTCAAAATATGGGCAGATGTCTTGCTGATTTACTTCAATCCCAAAACAAGTTTGGAAACTCTGCCGGCAGTTCTTCTGCTACAAAACGGCCATAGCCGTTGCCCGCTATAACTTTCTGGGAGAGGAGTTGGAGTAATTCCCATTGGAGGTTCTGATTGACACAGCACATGTGCTGTCTGCATACACCTAGAACAATGTTCAGGTGTAGTTTTTATGAAATGGGGAAGTAGACCCAGAGTGGGGCGAGATTTCGGTCTGGGAAGATGACTTTTCTACTAGCGCAGCTGTTAGATTGCTGATAGACTCCATCCGTCATCTTAATAACAGGGATATTTTAAAGGAGCCTGACTTAAGCCGGATTCTCGTTTCCAAGCCCCTAGGACATAAAAATTTCTATATCCTTTTACAGAGGGAGGATATGAGATTTTGGGAAACAGGCCAAAAGGTAGACGTTCCCATTTCAAATTTAGCAGGAACTACGGTTATTCCTTCTGTACAGTCTGTGACGTTGAAAGATCCTACAGATAGGAAGATTGAAGCAATGCCTAAATATGTTTTCTTTATCAGGTGTTTCTCTTCACCCACTTTTAGCTGGCGCTTGGGTCCTCAAGGCCGCGGATGACTGACTAGCACAGGTCATCTCTGGAAGGCAGTCTGACGATCCATCGGAAGCCATTCAATTAGCAGAACAGATTTCAGAAGGCTCTTACTTATGTGGGTGAGGCCTTGGTTGATCCTGCTGCGCTACAATCCCGTATTTCTGCCTTGACCGTGACAACAAGCCGGTCTCTTTGGTCTCGGGTTTGGAATGCCGATTTTGACTCCAAACAGACCTTGTCGGCGGTACCCTTTGAAGGTGAGTTCTCTTTAGGTCGGAATCAAAGAAGATTATCTCACATTCTACAGAAGGAACCCCTTTCTTCCAGTTGCTCCTCCGAAACCGAATTGTACAAGGTTTCGGTCCTTTCATATACAGGGGATACCCACGAAGGGAGGCATTCAGAGGTAGACGTCAACCTGCCAACAAACCTACTGCATGATGGTTCACGATCCCCGGAGGGGTCAGTGACGGTTGAGACTCGGTTACTACAGTTCAAAGAAGGGTAGTTCCGGTCGAGACCAGATCGGTGGGTGACAGAGGTCATATCCAGAGAATATTTGTTAGATCACGAGGAACCAGTCCCATATCGGGTGTTCATCACTCATCTTTCAAATGGTCCCTTCAGACGTCGAGCTCTTCATCATGCAACAGACATTTTTCTTACGAAATGAAGTAATTCTTCTAGGTCCCGCTCGGCAGAGAGCTCGGGGATTTTACTCGTGGACAAACTGGAAGGTTCATTTCAACACAAAAGTTCAAAATGGAATCCATCCTCTCGATGATTGTCGCCAAGGAAACAGGGGGATATTTGGCCTAATTGGACATAAGACGCCTATCTGCTTGTTTCTATTTGGACGGGTCATCAATTTCTTCTGAGATTCGCTGTCGGCCTTGACATTTTCAGTTTCAGGCAGGGAATCAGCATTATTCTGTATTTGGGAAATCTGTTGATCAAGGCAGGGTTGATTCGTCATCAGAACTTGCATCTCGCTATGGAGTCTCTGCGGTCATTCGGATGAATAATATATTGTCTGAAGTCGTCTTTGCTTCCTTCCCGGAAAATTATGTTTCTGGGACTTTTATTCGACACCAACAACCAGAAAAGTGGTTCTTCCTCAGGACAAGATTCAGGACATACAGTACAGAATTCGAACACGGCTACATTTACCGGTGGTTTCGGTTCTCCGATGCATGCAAGTGAGACAAGATGGTGGCAACCTTCAAGGCAGTTCCATATGCCACATTTCATACTCGACCCTTTCAGGCTCAGATTCTCAACTGTTTGACTCGGACAGGGCCTCATCTCGAATTACTGTTGGTCCGCATGTCTGTACAGACTCATCAGTCGCTTCGCTGGGGGTTTCACAGATCCAATTTGACCAAAGTAGTTCCGTTCACAATTTGGTCTTGGGTGATGGTCACCACAAACACCGGCCTCAGAGGTTGGGTGGCGGTGTTTCAGACTCATCACTTTCAGGGACTCTGGACCAGTCAAGAGTTAAAGTTGCAGATCAGCATCTTGGAGTTAAGGACAATCCGGTATACACTACTTCGGATTCAAACCATGGTTCACGGTCATCCAGTGCGGATTCAGTCCGACAGCGCCATGGCAGTTGCTTACATAAACAAGGAAGGAGGTACTCGAAGCTGATCCGCAATGAAAGAAGTCGCTCAGACTCTCACATGGACGGAACATTGGTTCCTGGCCATATTCGCGATTCATATTCCAGGAATCGAGAACTGGGAAGCGGATTTCTTAATCCGTCACACGATGCATCCGGGAGAGTGGGAGTTTCACCAGGAGGTGTTTCTGACTCTAGTAGCCCGGTGGGGGTTGCCCGATGTAGATCTGATGGCGTTTCGCCTCAATAATAATCTTCCTCTCTACGGGTCGCGTACTCAGGACCCTCAAGCAATTCTAATCGATGCACTGACAGCACCGTGGCACTTTCAACTGGGATATGTGTTTCCACCATTTCCACTGATTCCACGTCTGCTTAAACGCATTCAGAAAGAAGGTCTCCCAATCATTTGGGTGGCCTCAGCTTGGCCACGCTGACAGTGGTACATTCTTCGTCACAATATGGTCGTTGAGGAACCATTCCGACTCCCTCTGAGTCCGGATCTTCTGATTCAAGGACCAGGTCACCACCCAGGTTGGGTCGGCTGGCTTTGACGGTTTGGTTCTTGAACCCAACATTTTAAGGGAAAAGGGTTTTTTTCTCGTCTTGTTGTGTAAACGATGATTCAGGCTAGAAAACCGGTGACTTCTAGAGTTACCACAGAGTGTGGCGTATTTACATTGATTGGTGTGAAAAGCGTGGTTTAACACCGGATTTGTTTCATATTCCTCGTCGGTTATACTTCCTTCAGGAGGGTCTCAATAAGGGTCTGAGACTTCTTCACTGAAGGGTCAAGTTTCTGACTTATCGGTTCTTTCTTTCAAAAGAGACTGGCTATCTTTCCAGAAGTTCAGACGTTCCTTCAGGGAGTTCTTCGGATTCAGCCACCTTTTGTTCCTCTGGTCCCTCCCTGGGACTGTAACTTACGGCTCTTCAGTATTCTCCATTTGAACCTTTGGAATCTGTAAAATTGCGGTATCTAACGTTCAAAAGTTGTCTTCCTATTGACAATTGCCTCCGCAGGACGAGTATCTGCATTGACAGCTCTTTCTTGCAGACCACCCTTGTTGAGGTTTCATGATAGCCGGGTGGTTCTGCGAACAAAAACCTTCCTTCCTTACGAAAGTTGTGTCAGCGTTTCATCTAAATTAGGACATTGTCCTTCCAGCGTTTACTCCTTCTCCTTCCGGGGAGGATTCCCATTTGGCTCTCTTAGATATGCTTAGGGCCTTACGGATTTATTTATCTTGTCCGGATCCTGTCTGTCGTACGGCTGCATTGTTAGTTTTTAATTGATGCGCCCAAACGAGATTGGCCGGCTTCCAAGAACACAGTGGCTCGTTGGGTGATTTCGCCATAAAAACAGTTTTCTGATATTTCAGTTTCTGAATCGATTCCAGCTCATTCGAGTTGGAGCTTCTTGGGCTGCTCGCGGGAGTGCATCTATTGAGCAGCTATGTAGGCCGGCGACTTGGTCGCCTGTGCATACGTTTCAAAAAGGGTTTACCGTTTTTCATATTTTCAATTTGGAGACTGCCTCTGTTGGGCGTCAAATTTTACGGACGGCTATGCCGTCCACTTCTCCCTCCTCTCATTAGCTTGCTTTGGGAAATCCCACAAGTAACTGCGCAGCGTCCCCCAGATGGATGAAAGAGAAATAGGGATTTTTGTTTACTTACCGTAAAATCTCTTTCTCTGATTCCATCTGGGGGACGCTGCGATCCCTCCCATATGGTTGTCTGGTTTAACCAGTAAAATTTTTTCGGTCTATCTCCTTTGGCTTGGCTAAACGTTAACTGAGGTGCTGGCTGGGCAGGAAGGAGATGGGAGGGGTTAGAGGGGGGAGGGGTCAGTTTTTAATAGTTCTGTGCCAAACTCCACAACCACACACCTCTAACCCACAAGTAACTGCGCAGCGTCCCCCAGATGGAATCGGAGAAAGAGATTTTACGGTAAGTAAACAAAAATCCCTATTTTTGCGATCACTGGGGGGCATATCTGTAATCTGGCACTGTGGGGGCATATCTGTAATGTGGCACTGTGGGGGCATATCTAGCACTATGGGCACATGGCACTGTGGGAGCATATCTGTATCTGACACTGTGGGGGCATATCTGTAATCTGGCACTGTGGGCACATGGCACTGTGGGGGCATATCTGTAATCTGGCACTGTGGGGGCATATCTGTAATCTGGCACTGTGGGGGCATATCTAGCACTGTGGGCACATGGCACTGTGGAAGCATATCTGTATCTGGCACTGTGGGGGCATATCTGTAATCTGGCACTGTGGGCACATGGCACTGTGGGGGCATGTGTATCTGGCACTGTGGGGGCATATGTGTTTGCGGTTTTTACCTGTGGGGGCCAATGTGTTATTTCGTGCAAGGCAGTCATTACACTCTGTGCAGCAAGGCTACGTCCCTTTTTTTTGTTATACCACGCCCACTTTTTTGTTATACCACACCCACTTTTTGTTATAACACGCCCTTTTTTTTGCACACGCGTCTGCGGCGCGCGCTATTATTCCTCCTGGGTAGATCACAAAAGCTTTTTAGCTTTCAAAGTAGATCGTCGACTCCAAAAGTCTGGCCGCCCCTGCTGTAGATTGTAAGCTCCACTTGGGCAGTGACTCATGTGAATGGCACTGTGGAATATGTGTGCGATAACCATCGGTAACAAATCACCATACATTATAGTTCTATATAGATTTAGCACTGTGCATGTCTATGGCACAATGTCGACTGTTCAGAATGTTGACACTGACATACTGTTAACATTGTGACTGTCCACACATATTAGGGTTAGTCTGCGGCTAGGTTTACATCGAAGGTATCATTGTTGACATAACTACTGAGAATAAGTGTCGGCATGCCAAATGTCGACTTCCAGACCATACGGCATCCCGACCATTAGAAACCCAACATCCCCCTGTAAAGTACCCTAATCCTCCCCTGCCCCCTACCCTAACCTTAACCCTCCTTGTAGTTACCTAACCCTCCCCAGTGGTGCCTAACCCTCCCTTCCCCGCTGCCTAAACCTAACCCTCCCCACTTGGTGCCTAACCCTAACCCTCCCTTCCTCCGCTGCCTAAACCTAACCCTCCCCACTTGGTGCCTAACCCTAACCCTCCCTTCCTCCGCTGCCTAAACCTAACCCTCCCCACTTGGTGCCTAACCCTAACCTCCCTTCCTCCGCTGCCTAAACCTAACCCTCCCCACTTGGTGCCTAACCCTAACCCTCCCTTCCTCCGCTGCCTAAACCTAACCCTCCCCACTTGGTGCCTAACCCTAACCTCCCTTCCCCGCTGCCTAAACCTAACCCTCCCCACTTGGTGCCTAACCCTAACCTCCCCTTCCAAGTCCCTAAACCTCCCTCCCCGGTACCTAACCCTAATCTTCCTGTCCCTGCACCCTAACCCCACTTCTCATGCCTAAACCTATCCTATCCCCCCCCCCCCCCCCCGCGCGGCAGGACGCCATCATGTCCTTCAGGATCCCGGTGTCGGTATATTGACCGCCGGGAGCTTAACTGCATCCCGATTGGTTCAGTCACCGAATGACCAGATCAGAGTAGATCAGTGGTCCCTGTCTATGTAAGGGGCACATTACAGCCACATAATCCCTCAGTGGTGCTGGAGCAGGAGTTAAAAACTTTGTGTGATACATTTTATATGAGAAACGCTAGTTACATATAGCCAGCCGCATGTTCTTGTTATATGCCCATGTATATGGCGACCTCTCTGCTAATTGCTTGCGTGTGTATTCTGATGTCCTCTTCTTCCCCTATTGTCGGGACTTTTCTTTAAATACATCCGCTCCTTCCTCTTATGGAAGGACTGGATCAGCAACCTAAGCTGCATTGCATGACTCTGTAACACGCGGCTGTACAGGCGCCAAGGGAAGGGAGTTCTAATTTCACAGCACTTTCCTAGTCAAGTATCTGCTTTCTAAGAGCCCTTGACGTGAATTTTACACCTTCCCACTTACTGAAAATGACTGGAATCAAGTGCCACCGCTTTATCCCGGGTGTGTGCGCGCAGCTGGGTGTATCCGGGCTATAGGTCCACCATGACAAGGTCAACAGTCATTAGGTTGATCACTAATGGTCGACACGGTCAGTAGGTTGACATGTAAAAGGTCTACAGGGCTTATGATCAGCAGGTACAAAAGGTCGACAGGTTTAAATAGTCGACGCACATGGTCAGCACAGCTTCTTTGGGGGTGTCAACTTTTTCATCCTTTACCATCCATGCGGAATACAATTGGGAATAGTAACAGGGCCCGAAGCATGGCAAGAAAAGCAGTATACTAATGGGGGTTCCACGTGCTTTGGGGGCAGAAACAACACTCAAAAAATTTAAACATGCTGTGTTGACCTTTTGACGCTGTGTACTTAATGCGTGTTGACCATTAGTGGTGGAGCTAATGACTGAAGAGCTGATGATCTGCCCCCGCAGCTGGGAGTGTCCGTGTCATAGCTGCTCATTTCCAGCACTTTTGTAGCTGTGACTTTTGACACTTTGTTAATGTTAAGATTTAATGGTCATTTTTATTTTTTTTTCTAATTTCATGTGAAAAATATTTTATAATTCCATGTACCGCAAAACTCATGACCCTAAATTGGTTCCCTCCAAAACTGGTCAACTTAGACGTAATGCAGTAACGGGTCTGCTAGATTGAGTCATTTATCTTAGGTGTAATGAGAGAGACCCTGTGGGGAGCTGAGTGGGGTGCTCCTGACCCTGTGGGGAGCTGAGCGGGGTGCTTTCCCATCCCCTCGAAACCCCCCCCCCCCCCGACCTTGTGGGGAGCTGAGCGGTGTGCCCCCCCTGACCCTGTGAGGAGCTAAGTGGTGTGCCCCCCCCCCCCCCCTGACCCTGTGGGGAGCGGAGCGGGGTGCCCCCCCCCCATGACCCTGTGGGGAGCTGAGCGGGGTACCCCCCCATGACCCTGTGGGGAGCTGAGCGGGTTGGCCCCCCTGACCCTGTGGGGAGCTGTATGGGGTGGCCCCCCTGACCCTGTTGGGAGCTGTGTGGGGTGGCCCCCCTGACCCTGTGGGGAGCTGAGCGGGGTGCTTTCTCCAGAAAGAACTGGCTTCAGTTCCTGAAGTTCAGACGTTTGTCAAGGGGGTGCTGCATATACAGCCTCCTTTTGTGCCTCCAGTGGCACCTTGGGATCTCAATGTTGTTTTGGGGTTCCTAAAATCACATTGGTTTGAACCACTCTCCACTGTGGACTTAAAATATCTCACATGGAAAGTGGTAATGCTGTTAGCCCTGGCTTCAGCCAGGCGTGTCTCGGAATTGGCGGCTTTATCCTATAAAAGCCTTTACCTAATTTTTCATACGGACAGGGCAGAATTGAGGACTCGTCCTCAATTTCTACCTAAGGTGGTTTCAGCGTTTTACTTGAACCAGCCTATTGTGGTACCTGCGGCTACTAGGGACTTGGAGGACTCCAAGTTGCTGGACGTAGTCAGGGCCCTGAAAATATATGTTTCCAGGACGGCTGCAGTCAGAAAATCTGACTCGCTGTTTATCCTGTATGCACCCAACAAGCTGGGTGCTCCTGCTTCTAAGCAGACGATTGCTCGTTGGATTTGTAGCACAATTCAGCTTGCACATTCTGTGGCAGCCCTGCCACAGCCAAAATCTGTAAAAGCCCATTCCACAAGGAAGGTGGGCTCATCTTGGGCGGCTGCCCGAGTGGTCTCTGCTTTACAACTTTGCCGAGCAGCTACTTGGTCAGGGGCAAACACGTTTGCTAAATTCTACAAATTTGATACCCTGGCTGAGGAGGACCTGGAGTTCTCTCATTCGGTGTTGCAGAGTCATCCGCACTCTCCCGCCCGTTTGGGAGCTTTGGTATAATCCCCATGGTCCTTACGGAGTTCCCAGCATCCACTAGGACGTCAGAGAAAATAAGAATTTACTTACCGATAATTCTATTTCTCGTAGTCCGTAGTGGATGCTGGGCGCCCATCCCAAGTGCGGATTGTCTGCAATACTTGTACATAGTTATTGTTACAAAAATCGGGTTATTATTGTTGTGAGCCATCTTTTCAGAGGCTCCTCTGTTATCATGCTGTTAACTGGGTTCAGATCACAGGTTGTACGGTGTGATTGGTGTGGCTGGTATGAGTCTTACCCGGGATTCAAAATCCTTCCTTATTGTGTACGCTCGTCCGGGCACAGTATCCTAACTGAGGCTTGGAGGAGGGTCATAGGGGGAGGAGCCAGTGCACACCAGGTAGTCCTAAAGCTTTTACTTTTGTGCCCAGTCTCCTGCGGAGCCGCTATTCCCCATGGTCCTTACGGAGTTCCCAGCATCCACTACGGACTACGAGAAATAGAATTATCTGTAAGTAAATTCTTATTTTACTGTGGGCTAGTTTATTCCGCGGTGCTATCTAATTAGCTCCGAATGCAACCCGTCTGCAGCTCTTAGCGATTTCTTTTTTGTTGTTTTGGGACCTCAGCAAGCTCCGAATAAAAATCCCTGTTCAGTAGACCGTTTTCATGAAGCCGGAAGTGTTAACACATAGGTTTATGACTTTATACCGGATTTTATGGCCGGGATTAAATTAACCGCTGTAGATCACTGCAGGCTAATTGATCTATCGGGGCTATCCAATTAGCCCTATAGCCAGGAGCTATTGGGGGCTTTTTTTTTTTTACCCGCCTTATCGGGTCGAAAATAATCACTGATAATCAGGGTGTTAACTGGTGCTTCGGCCCTGTTAACGCACAAATCTGTGAAGTTATCATGGATTCTGTATGTTAACGCACGTTAACCCATGTTAACACCTGTTAAAATGTTAAGTTAATGGGCGTTAGCAAGCTAATCGGGAGAGAAAAAGAAGTGCAGTTGGATAGCCCTGGGTGGTAAAGTTTGAGGCTACCTAATGTTTTAACCGCAGTTATCACCGTGGGTAATTGAATTCCCCTGTTAATGCATGAAAACTCAAGCTTTAATGGGCGCAAAAAATGCCTGTAATTGAATAGCCCGAAGCTAAAAAAAAGTGAAAAAACTTAAGGTTTTCCCCCGTTTTTCATAGTCGCAACATTTTTGGGGTTATTTCAATTCCCCCCCATAAAAGTAGCAATTATATGTTGGACACAAGCATGGTTGGTGTAGTGATTAGCATTGCTGCCTCACGGCACTGTGGTCTTGGTTTTAATTCCCACCAAGACTGTAACTGTGTAGAGTTTGTATGTCTTCCCCGTGCTCACGTGGGTTTCCTCCCGGTACTCCAGTTTGCTCCCACACTCCAAATATATACTGGTAGGTTAATTGGCTCCTGAAGAAAAAAATGACACCCGTTATAGGGACTGTAGATCAGGGGTGGCAAAACAGTCGATCGCGGACATGCGACCAGTCGATCACGATCCGCCGCCCATCCACCCGAAGCCGCGCCTCTCCTGCCTGCCGCCCTGCCCCTCATTCTGGTCTCCTGCAGTGATGGCGGAGTGTATAGCTCAAATCAGGCGCCGGTTCGTTAGCCAATCAGAGCTCGCGGACCGGCGCCTGATTTGAGATATACACACTGCCGTCACCTCCGGAGACCAGACTGAGGGCGGCAGGCAGGAGAAGCATGCGCTGCGCTCTCCACACAGCACGGTGAGCACTACTATGGGGCATATCTGGCACTGTGGGGTCATATCTGGCACTGTGGGGTCATATCTGGCACTGTGGGGTCATATCTGGCACTGTGGGGTCATATCTGGCACTGTGGGGGCATATCTGGCACTGGGGGCATATCTGGCACTGTGGGGGCATATCTGGCACTGTGGGCACATGGCACTGTGGGGGCATATCTAGCACTGTGGGTAAATGGCACTGTGGGGGCATATCTGTAATCTGGCACTGTGGGGTCATATCTGGCACTGTGGGGTCATATCTGGCACTGTGGGGTCATATCTGGCACTGGGGGCATATCTGGCACTGTGGGGTCATATCTGGCACTGTTGGGTCATATCTAGCACTGTGGGCACATGGCACTGTGGGGTCATATCTGTAATCTGGCACTGTGGGGTCATATCTGGCACTGTGGGGTCATATCTGGCACTGTGGGCACATGGCACTGTGGGGACATATCTGTAATCTGGCACTGTGGGGGCATATCTAGCACTGTGGGCACATGGCACTGTGGGAGCATATCTGTATCTGGCACTGTGGGGGCATATCTGTAATCTGGCACTGTGGGCACATGGCACTGTGGGAGCATATCTGTATCTGGCACTGTGGGGGCATATCTGTAATCTGGCACTGTGGGCACATGGCACTGTGGGCATATCTGTAATCTGGCACTGTGGGGGCATATCTAGCACTGTGGGCACATGGCACTGTGGGGGCATATCTGTAATCTGGCACTGTGGGGGCATATCTGTAATATGGCACTGTGGGGGCATATCTGTAATCTGGCACTGTGGGCACATGGCACTGTGGGGGCATATCTGTAATCTGGCACTGTGGGGGCATATCTGTAATATGGCACTGTGGGGGCATATCTGTAATCTGGCACTGTGGGCACATGGCACTGTGGGGGCATATCTGGCACTATGGGGGCATATCTGGCACTGTGCGCACATGGCACTGTGGGGGCATATGTGTATCTGGCACTGTGGGGGCATATGTGTTTGAGGTTTTTACCTGTGGGGGCCAATGTGTTATTTCGTGCGAGACAGTCATTACACTCTGTGCAGCAAGGCTACGTCCCTTTTTTTGTTATACCACACCCACTTTTTTGTTATGCCACGCTATTATTCCTCCTGGGTAGATCACAAAAGCTTTTTAACTTTCAAAGTAGATCGTTGACTCCAAAAGTCTGGCCGCCCCTGCTGTAGATTGTAAGCTCCACTTGGGCAGTGACTCATGTGAATGGCACTGTGGAATATGTGTGCGATAACCATCGGTAACAAATCACCATACATTATAGTTCTATATAGATTTAGCACTGTGCATGTCTGTGGCACAATGTCGACTGTTCAGAATGTTGACACTGACATACTGTTAACATTATGACTGTCCACACATATTAGGGTTAGTCTGCGGCTAGGTTTACATCAAAGGTATCATTGTTGACATAACTACTGAGAATAAGTGTCGGCATGCCAAATGTCGACTTCCAGACCATACGGCATCCCGACCATTAGAAACTCAACAGCCCCCTGTAAAGTACCCTAATCCTCCCCTGCCCCCTACCCTAACCTTAACCCTCCTTGTAGTTACCTAACCCTCCCCAGTGGTGCCTAACCCTCCCTTCCTCCGCTGCCTAAACCTAACCCTCCCCACTTGGTGCCTAACCCTAACCCTCCCTTCCCTGCTGCCTAAACCTAACCCTCCCCACTTGGTGCCTAACCCTAACCTCCCTTCCCCGCTGCCTAAACCTAACCCTCCCCACTTGGTGCCTAACCCTAACCCTCCCTTCCCCGCTGCCTAAACCTAACCCTCCCCACTTGGTGCCTAACCCTAACCCTCCCTTCCTCCGCTGCCTAAACCTAACCCTCCCCACTTGGTGCCTAACCCTAACCTCCCTTCCCCGCTGCCTAAACCTAACCCTCCCCACTTGGTGCCTAACCCTAACCCTCCCTTCCCCGCTGCCTAAACCTAACCCTCCCCACTTGGTGCCTAACCCTAACCCTCCCTTCCCCGCTGCCTAAACCTAACCCTCCCCACTTGGTGCCTAACCCTAACCCTCCCTTCCCCGCTGCCTAAACCTAACCCTCCCCACTTGGTGCCTAACCCTAACCTCCCTTCCCCGCTGCCTAAACCTAACCCTCCCCACTTGGTGCCTAACCCTCCCTTCCTCCGCTGCCTAAACCTAACCCTCCCCACTTGGTGCCTAACCCTAACCTCCCTTCCCCGCTGCCTAAACCTAACCCTCCCCACTTGGTGCCTAACCCTAACCTCCCCTTCCAAGTCCCTAAACCTCCCTCCCCGGTACCTAACCCTAATCTTCCTGTCCCTGCACCCTAACCCCACTTCTCATGCCTAAACCTATCCTACCCCCCCCCCCCCCCCCCCCCGGCGCGGCAGGACGCCATCATGTCCTTCAGGATCCCGGTGTCGGTATATTGACCGCCGGGAGCTTAACTGCATCCCGATTGGTTCAGTCACCGAATGACCAGATCAGAGTAGATCAGTGGTCCCTGTCTATGTAAGGGGCACATTACAGCCACATAATCCCTCAGTGGTGCTGGAGCAGGAGTTAAAAACTTTGTGTGATACATTTTATATGAGAAACGCTAGTTACATATAGCCAGCCGCATGTTCTTGTTATATGCCCATGTATATGGCGACCTCTCTGCTAATTGCTTGCGTGTGTATTCTGATGTCCTTTTCTTCCCCTATTGTCGGGACTTTTCTTTAAATACATCCGCTCCTTCCTCTTATGGAAGGACTGGATCAGCAACCTAAGCTGCATTGCATGAATCTGTAACACGCGGCTGTACAGGCGCCAAGGGAAGGGAGTTCTAATTTCACAGCACTTTCCTAGTCAAGTATCTGCTTTCTAAGAGCCCTTGACGTGAATTTTACACCTTCCCACTTACTGAAAATGACTGGAATCAAGTGCCACCGCTTTATCCCGGGTGTGTGCGCGCAGCTGGGTGTATCCGGGCTATACGTCCACCATGACAAGGTCAACAGTCATTAGGTTGATCACTAATGGTCGACACGGTCAGTAGGTTGACATGTAAAAGGTCTACAGGGCTTATGATCAGCAGGTACAAAATGTCGACAGGTTTAAATAGTCGACGCACATGGTCAGCACAGCTTCTTTGGGGGGGTCAACTTTTTCATACTTTACCATCCATGCGGAATACGATTGGGAATAGTAACAGGGCCCGAAGCATGGCAAGAAAAGCAGTATACTAATGGGGGTTCCACGTGCTTTGGGGGCAGAAACAACACTCAAAAAATTTAAACATGCTGTGTTGACCTTTTCATGTTGACCTTTTGACGCTGTGTACCTAATGCGTGTTGACCATTAGTGGTGGAGCTAATGACTGAAGAGCTGATGATCTGCCGCCGCAGCTGGGAGTGTCCGTGTCATAGCTGCTCATTTCCAGCACTTTTGTAGCTGTGACTTTTGACACTTTAATGTTGAGATTTAATGGTCATTTTTTTTTTTTTTTCTAATTTCATGTGAAAAATATTTTATAATACCATGTACCGCAAAACTCATGACCCTAAATTGGTTCCCTCCAAAACTGGTCAACTTAGACGTAATACAGTAACGGGTCTGCTAGATTGAGTCATTTATCTTAGGTGTTGTAATAGGATTTTTGGAACTGTGAGTGGAATGAGAGAGACCCTGTGGGGAGCTGAGTGGGGTGCTCCTCCCCCTGACCCTGCGGGGAGCTGAGCGGGGTGGCCCTCTGACCCTGTGGGGAGCTGAGCGGGGTGCTTTCCCATCCCCTCGAACCCCCCCGACCCTGTGGGGAGCTGAGTGGTGTGCCCCCCCTGACCCTGTGAGGAGCTGAGTGGTGTGCCCCCCCTGACCCTGTGAGGAGCTGAGTGGTGTGCCCCCCCTGACCCTGTGAGGAGCTGAGTGGTGTGCCCCCCCCCCCTGACCCTGTGGGGAGCGGAGCGGGGTGCCCCCCCCATGACCCTGTGGGGAGCTGAGCGGGGTGCCCCCCCATGACCCTGTGGGGAGCTGAGTGGTGTGCCCCCCCCTGACCCTGTGAGGAGCTGAGTGGTGTGCCCCCCCTGACCCTGTGAGGAGCTGAGTGGTGTGCCCCCCCCCCCCTGACCCTGTGGGGAGCGGAGCGGGGTGCCCCCCCCCATGACCCTGTGGGGAGCTGAGCGGGTTGCCCCCCCATGACCCTGTGGGGAGCTGTGTGGGGTGGCCCCCCTGACCCTGTGGGGAGCTGAGCGGGGTGCTTTCCCATCCACCCCCCCCCCCCCCCCCACAACCCTGTAGGGAGCTGAGCGGTGTGCCCCCCCTGACCCTGTGGGGAGCTGAGTGGTGTGCCCCCCCCCCCCCCCCCCCCCATGACCCTGCGAGGAGCTGAGCGGGGTGGCCCTCTGGCCCTGTGGGGAGCTGAGCGGGGTGCTTTCCCATCCCCCCCTCACCCCCCCCCCCCCCCGACCCTGTGGTGAGCTGAGCGGGGTGCCCCCCCATGACCCTGTGGGGAGCTGAGTGGTGTGCCCCCCCTGACCCTGTGAGGAGCTGAGTGGTGTGCCCCCCCCCCTGACCCTGTGAGGAGCTGAGTGGTGTGCCCCCCCCCTGACCCTGTGAGGAGCTGAGTGGTGTGCCCCTCCCCCCTGACCCTGTGGGGAGCGGAGCGGGGTGCCCCCCCCATGACCCTGTGGGGAGCTGAGCGGGTTGGCCCCCCTGACCCTGTTGGGAGCTGTGTGGGGTGGCCCCCCTGACCCTGTGGGGAGCTGAGCGGGGTGCTTTCCCATCCACCCCCCCCCCCCCCCCAACCCTGTAGGGAGCTGAGCGGTGTGCCCCCCCTGACCCTGTGGGGAGCTGAGTGGTGTGCCCCCCCTGACCCTGTGGGGGGCTGAGTGGTGTGCTCCCCCCCCATGACCCTGCGAGGAGCTGAGCGGGGTGGCCCTCTGGCCCTGTGGGGAGCTGAGCGGGGTGCTTTCCCATCCCCCCCTCACCCCCCCGACCCTGTGGGGAACTGAGCGGGGTGCCCCCCCATGACCCTGTGGGGAGCTGAGCGGTGTGCCCCCCCCTGGCCCTGTGGGGAGCTGAGCAGTGTGCCTCCCCCGACCCTGTGGGGAGCTGAGCGGGGTGGCCCTCTGACCCTGTGGGGAGCTGAGCGGGGTGCTTTCCCATCCAACCCCCCCCCCAACCCTGTAGGGAGCTGAGTGGTGTGCCCCCCCCCCTGACCCTGTGGGGAGCGGAGCGGGGTGCCCCCCCCATGACCCTGTGGGGAGCTGAGCGGGTTGCCCCCCCATGACCCTGTGGGGAGCTGTGTGGGGTGGCCCCCCTGACCCTGTGGGGAGCTGAGCGGGGTGCTTTCCCATCCCCCCCCCCCCACAACCCTGTAGGGAGCTGAGCGGTGTGCCCCCCCTGACCCTGTGGGGAGCTGAGTGGTGTGCCCCCCCTGACCCTGTGGGGGGGCTGAGTGGTGTGCCCCCCCCCCCCCCCCCCCATGACCCTGCGAGGAGCTGAGCGGGGTGGCCCTCTGGCCCTGTGGGGAGCTGAGCGGGGTGCTTTCCCATCCCCCCCTCACCCCCCCCCCGACCCTGTGGTGAGCTGAGCGGGGTGCCCCCCCATGACCCTGTGGGGAGCTGAGTGGTGTGCCCCCCCTGACCCTGTGAGGAGCTGAGCGGGTTGCCCCCCCATGACCCTGTGGGGAGCTGTGTGGGGTGGCCCCCCTGACCCTGTGGGGAGCTGAGCGGGGTGCTTTCCCATCCCCCCCCCCCCCCCCCCCACAACCCTGTAGGGAGCTGAGCGGTGTGCCCCCCCTGACCCTGTGGGGAGCTGAGTGGTGTGCCCCCCCTGACCCTGTGGGGGGGCTGAGTGGTGTGCCCCCCCCCCCCCCATGACCCTGCGAGGAGCTGAGCGGGGTGGCCCTCTGGCCCTGTGGGGAGCTGAGCGGGGTGCTTTCCCATCCCCCCCTCACCCCCCCCCCCCCGACCCTGTGGTGAGCTGAGCGGGGTGCCCCCCCATGACCCTGTGGGGAGCTGAGTGGTGTGCCCCCCCTGACCCTGTGAGGAGCTGAGTGGTGTGCCCCCCCTGACCCTGTGAGGAGCTGAGTGGTGTGCCCCCCCCCCTGACCCTGTGAGGAGCTGAGTGGTGTGCCCCTCCCCCCTGACCCTGTGGGGAGCGGAGCGGGGTGCCCCCCCCATGACCCTGTGGGGAGCTGAGCGGGTTGGCCCCCCTGACCCTGTTGGGAGCTGTGTGGGCTGGCCCCCCTGACCCTGTGGGGAGCTGAGCGGGGTGCTTTCCCATCCACCCCCCCACCCCCAACCCTGTAGGGAGCTGAGCGGTGTGCCCCCCCTGACCCTGTGGGGAGCTGAGTGGTGTGCCCCCCCTGACCCTGTGGGGGGCTGAGTGGTGTGCTCCCCCCCCCCCATGACCCTGCGAGGAGCTGAGCGGGGTGGCCCTCTGGCCCTGTGGGGAGCTGAGCGGGGTGCTTTCCCATCCCCCCCTCACCCCCCCCCCCCCCCGACCCTGTGGGGAGCTGAGCGGGGTGCCCCCCCATGACCCTGTGGGGAGCTGAGCGGTGTGCCCCCCCCTGGCCCTGTGGGGAGCTGAGCAGTGTGCCTCCCCCGACCCTGTGGGGAGCTGAGCGGGGTGGCCCTCTGACCCTGTGGGGAGCTGAGCGGGGTGCTTTCCCATCCAACCCCCCCCCCCAACCCTGTAGGGAGCTGAGTGGTGTGCCCCCCCTGACCCTGTGGGGAGCTGAGTGGTGTGCCCCCCCTGACCCTGCGGGGGGCTGAGTGGTGTGCCCCCCCCCCCCCCCATGACCCTGCGAGGAGCTGAGCGGGGTGGCCCTCTGGCCCTGTGGGGAGTTGAGCGGGGTGCTTTCCCATCCCCCGCTCACCCCCCCCCCCCCCAACCCTGTGGGGAGCTGAGCGGTGTACCCCCCCCTGGCCCTGTGGGGAGCTGAGCGGTGTGCCCCCCCCCCTGGCCCTGTGGGGAGCTGAGCGGTGTACCCCCCCCTGGCCCTGTGGGGAGCTGAGCGGTGTGCCCCCCCCGGCCCTGTGGGGAGCTGAGCGGTGTGCCCCCCCTGGCCCTGTGGGGAGCTGAGCGGTGTACCCCCCCCCCCCCCCCTGGCCCTGTGGGGAGCTGAGCGGTGTGCCCCCCCCTGGCTGAGCGGTGTGCCCCCCCTGGCCCTGTGGGGAGCTGAGCGGTGTACCCCCCCCCCCCCCCTGGCCCTGTGGGGAGCTGAGCGGTGTGCCCCCCCCTGGCTGAGCGGTGTGCCCCCCCTGGCCCTGTGGGGAGCTGAGCGGTGTGCCCCCCCCTGGCTGAGCGGTGTGCCCCCCCTGGCCCTGTGGGGAGCTGAGCGGGGTGGCCCTCTGACCCTGTGGGGAGCTGAGCGGGGTGCTTTCCCATCCAACCCCCCCCCCCAACCCTGTAGGGAGCTGAGTGGTGTGCCCCCCCTGACCCTGTGGGGAGCTGAGTGGTGTGCCCCCCCTGACCCTGCGGGGGGCTGAGTGGTGTGCCCCCCCCCCCCCCCATGACCCTGCGAGGAGCTGAGCGGGGTGGCCCTCTGGCCCTGTGGGGAGTTGAGCGGGGTGCTTTCCCATCCCCCGCTCACCCCCCCCCCCCCCCCCCCCCAACCCTGTGGGGAGCTGAGCGGTGTACCCCCCCCTGGCCCTGTGGGGAGCTGAGCGGTGTGCCCCCCCCCTGGCCCTGTGGGGAGCTGAGCGGTGTACCCCCCCCTGGCCCTGTGGGGAGCTGAGCGGTGTGCCCCCCCCGGCCCTGTGGGGAGCTGAGCGGTGTGCCCCCCCTGGCCCTGTGGGGAGCTGAGCGGTGTACCCCCCCCCCCCCCCTGGCCCTGTGGGGAGCTGAGCGGTGTGCCCCCCCCTGGCTGAGCGGTGTGCCCCCCCTGGCCCTGTGGGGAGCTGAGAGGGGTGCCCCCTCCCCCCCCCCCCCTGACCCTGTGGGGAACTGAGCGGGGTGGCCCCCCTGGCCCTGTGGGGAGCTGAGCGGGGTGGCCCCCCTGGCCCTGTGGGGAGCTGAGCGGTGTGCCCCCCCTGGCCCTGTGGGGAGCTGAGCGGTGTGCCCCCCCTGACCCTGTGGAGAGCTGAGTGGGGTGCCCCCCCTGACCCTGTAGGGAGCTGAGTGGGACCCCCCCCCCCCTCCCCCTAACCCTGTGGGGTGCCCCTCCCCCTGACCCTGTGGGGAGCTGAGTGGGGTGCCCCTGACCCTGTGGGGAGCTGAGTAAGGTGCCCCTCCCCCTGACCCTATGGGGAGCTGAGTAAGGTGCCCCTCCCCCTGACCCTATGGGGAGCTGAGTAAGGTGCCCCTCCCCCTGACCCTATGGGGAGCTGAGCGGGGTGGCCCCCCTGACCCTGTGGGGAGCTGAGCGGGGCGGCCCCCCTGACCCTGTGGGGAGCTGAGCGGGCTGGCCCCCCTGACCCTGTGGGGAGCTGAGCGGGCTGGCCCCCCTGACCCTGTGGGGCGGTAGAAAGCTTAGATATAATAATTAGGGATGTTGTCATCAGCTGTAGATTTGGTAAATCATAGGTTAATTCCAATATCAGATATGTTTGATTTATTTCAGGATAGTGGAAATGAAAGACTCTGCGTGTGATGTAAACCTCGGCTTCAATAAAATCCCAGCAATTTCCCTGAATCTGTGCATGCTGCTACAGCTGACACACCTAGACATGCGGTAAGTGACTGATGCAGACACATCCATCCCATGTCCTTACAGATGGCTCATCCTGGTTCTATATGGAGTCTCCAGCAATCGGCTTCTAGTTCATTTTATGTTAGCAGCAGGATAACGGTGTAAGAAGCACAATGATGGTGATTTCCAGGGGTGGTAGTCATGTGACCGCCGGTCAATCCATGTGGAATACGGTGTCTATAGGTAAGAGCACAGCACAGATGATTACCAGTCTCCGTATCATTAGTTGTTAATCGTTTATCATTTGTGTGACTTTCTGTCGTGTCATTTTGTGGTTCAATTTTCCTTTTTTTTGTGGATGCTGATAAAACATTTAATAAAAAAACAACATGTAATAAAAAAACAACTGTTAGATAAATCTGTTTTGAACATGGATGACCCAGAAATGGAAGCACCTGACACACCGGGGATCCCGGCGTCGGTAAGGTGACCGGCGGTCAGGAGACTGCCGGTCACCCGTACTACACCCTCCAGGGGTGGTAGTCATGTGACCGCCGGTCGGCTGACCGACACTCACATGACCTCCTCCGTGAGCCCGACGGTTCACTATCCCGATGGTCGGCATGCCGACCAACAGGGACTATTTCCACTCGTGGGTGTCCACGACACCCATAGAGTGGGAATAGAACCCGTGGCGACCGCAGGTCGCCACCGAGCCCGCAGCGTGGCGAGCGCAGCGAGCCCGCAAGGGGCTTGCTGCACTCGCCCCTCCCCGCCGGGATCCCGGCGTCGGTATGCTGCCGGAATCCCGGCGTCGGTAAGGTGACCGGCGGTCAGGAGACCGCCGGTCACCCGTACTACACCCATTTCCAGCCTCAACCATACAGCACAAGATCTCCCCTGTAGATGAGCTGCGTAGTTTGTAAGAGGCAAGTCTACGTATCTCCTGGTTGTGTCAGGTGCTTCCATTTCTGGGTCATCCATGTTCAAAACAGATTTATCTAACAGTTGTTTCTCTAACGTCCTAGTGGATGCTGGGAACTCCGAAAGGACCATGGGAATAGCGGGCTCCGAAGGAGGCTGGGCACTCTAGAAAGATTTAGGACTACCTGGTGTGCACTGGCTCCTCCCACTATGACCCTCCTCCAAGCCTCAGTTAGATTTTGTGCCCGGCCGAGGTTGGATGCACACTAGGGGCTCTCCTGAGCTCTTAGAAGAAAGATAGTCTTAGGTTTATTATTTTCAGTGAGACCTGCTGGCAACAGGCTCACTGCAACGAGGGACTAAGGGGAGAAGAAGCGAACTCGCCTGCTTGCAGCCAGCTTGGGCTTCTTAGGCTACTGGACACCATTAGCTCCAGAGGGATCGACCGCAGGCCCAGCCTTGATGTTCGGTCCCGGAGCCGCGCCGCCGTCCCCCTTACAGAGCCAGAAGCAAGAAGATGGTCCGGAAAATCGGCGGCATGAAGACATCAGTCTTCACCAAGGTAGAGCACAGCACTGCAGCTGTGCGCCATTGCTCCTCTCACACTTCACACACCGGTCACTGAGGGTGCAGGGCGCTGGGGGGGGGGCGCCCTGAGGCAGCAATAAAAACACCTTGGCTGGCAAAAATACCTCAATATATAGCCCCAGGGGCTATATATGAGGTAAATACCCCTGCCAGATTCCATAAAAAAGCGGGAGAATAGGCCGCGGAAAAGGGGCGGAGCTATCTCCCTCAGCACACTGGGCGCCATTTTTCCCTCACAGTTCCGCTGGAAGGAATCTCCCTGGCTCTCCCCTGCAGACTACTCTACAGTAAAAGGGTAAAAAAGAGAGAGGGGGGGCATTTAATTTGGCGCAGTATATAGTATATATTAAAAAGCAGCTATAAGGGACATAACTCAGTTAGTCCCTGCCTTATATAGCGCTCTGGTGTGTGCTGGCATACTCTCACTCTGTCCCCCCAAAGGGCTTTTGTGGGTCTTGTCCTCTATATTGAGCATTCCCTGTGTGTGTGGAGTGTGTCTGTACGGCTGTGTCGACATGTTTGATGAGGATAATGAGGTGGAGGCGGAGCAGGTGCCTTTAGAAGGGATGTCACCCCCTGGGGGGCAGACACCTGAGTGGATGTGCTTATGGAAAGAAATGAGTGCACGTATAGACTCATTACATAAGAAATTTGACGACATGCCGACTGCGGGACAGCCGAGTTCTCAGCTCGTGCCTGTCCAGGTGTCTCAAAAGTCATCAGGGGCTCTGAAACGCCCGCTATCTCAGATGGCACAAGTAGATGTCGACACGGATACTGACACCAGTGTCGACGACGAGGAGTCAAATTTAATGCCCATTAAGGCCATTCACTGCATGATTGAGGCAATGAAAGAGGTGTTAAATATCTCTGATTTACATCCAGGTACCACAAAAAAGGGTATTATTTTTGGGGAGAAAAAACTACCTGTAGTTTTTCCCCCGTCAGATGAATTAAATGAAGTGTGTGAAGAAGCGTGGGCTTCCCCTGATAAGAAATTGGTAATTCCTAAGAAGGTACTAATGGCGTTCCCTTTCCCGCCAGTGGATAGGTTACGTTGGGAAACACCTTGTAGAGTGGATAAAGCGCTCACACGTTTGTCTAAAAAGGTGGCACTACCGTCTCAGGATACGGCCGCCCTTAAGGAACCTGCTGATAGAAAGCAGGAGGCGATCCTGAAGTCTGTATATACACACTCAGGCATTATACTTAGACCAGCTATTGCGTCAGCATGGATGTGCAGTGCTGCCGCTGCGTGGTCGGATAAACTGTCAGAAAATATTAACCAAGTCCGCCGCATGACGGTGGGGCTCCACAGGCGGAGCCAGGTACGGTGGGCGCCCGCCTCATGAATTTCAGCGATCAGTGGGCTCGCTCACAGGTGGATCCCTGGATCCTTCAAATAGTATCTCAGGGGTACAAGCTAGAATTCGAGGCGGCTCCACCCCACCGGTTCCTAAAATCTGCCTTGCCGATTGCTCCCTCAGACAGGGAGGCGGTGCTAGCAGCGATTCACAAGCTGTATTCCCAGCAGGTGATAATCAAGGTACCCCTACTTCAACAAGGCCGGGGTTACTATTCCACACTATTTGTGGTGCCGAAACCGGACGGTTCGGTGAGACGCATTTTAAATTTGAAATCCTTGAACACATACATAAAAAAATTCAAGTTCAAGATGGAATCGCTCAGGGCGGTTATTGCAAGCCTGGAGGAGGGGGATTACATGGTATCCCTGGACATCAAGGATGCTTACCTGCATGTCCCTATTTACCATCCTCACCAGGAGTACCTCAGATTTGTGGTACAGGATTGCCATTACCAATTCCAGACGCTGCCGTTTGGACTCTCCACGGCACCGAGGGTATTTACCAAGGTTATGGCGGAAATGATGATACTCCTTCGAAAAAAGGGAGTTTTAATTATCCCATACTTGGACGATCTCCTCATAAAGGCACGATCCAAGGAACAGTTGTTAGTGGGAATAGCACTATCTCAGGAAGTGCTGCGCCAGCACGGCTGGATTCTGAATATCCCAAAGTCACAGCTGGTCCCGACGACACGTCTAATGTTCCTGGGAATGATTCTGGACACAGTCCAGAAAAAAGTGTTTCTCCCGGAGGAGAAAGCCTTCTCTAGTCAGAGACCTCCTAAAACCAAAACAGGTATCGGTGCATCACTGCACGCGGGTCCTGGGAAAGATGGTAGCTTCTTACGAAGCAATTCCATTCGGCAGGTTCCATGCCAGGATTTTTCAGTGGGACCTGTTGGACAAGTGGTCCGGATCGCATCTTCAGATGCATCGCTTGATAACCCTGTCCCCAAGAACCAGGGTGTCTCTTCTGTGGTGGCTGCAGAGTGCTCATCTTTTGGAGGGCCGCAGATTCGGCATACAGGACTGGGTCCTAGTGACCACGGATGCCAGCCTACGAGGCTGGGGGGCAGTCACAAAGGGAAAAAACTTCCAAGGACTATGGTCAAGTCAGGAGACTTCCCTTCACATAAATATTCTGGAACTAAGGGCCATTTACAATGCCCTAAGTCAAGCAAAATCCCTGCTCCTACACCAGCCGGTGCTGATCCAGTCAGACAACATCACGGCAGTCGCCCATGTGAATCGACAGGGCGGCACAAGAAGCATGGATGGCAATGGCAGAAGCCACAAGGATTCTCCGATGGGCGGAAAATCATGTACTAGCACTGTCAGCAGTGTTCATCCCGGGAGTGGACAACTGGGAAGCAGACTTTCTCAGCAGGCACGACCTCCACCCGGGAGAGTGGGGACTTCATCCAGAAGTCTTCCAAATGATTGTAAATCAGTGGGGTCGTCCACAGGTGGACATGATGGCGTCCCGCCTAAACAAAAAACTAGAGAGGTATTGCGCCAGGTCAAGAGACCCTCAGGCGATAGCTGTGGACGCTCTAGTGACACCGTGGGTGTACCAGTCAGTTTGTGTTCCCTCCTCTACCTCTCATACCAAAGGTATTAAGAATAATAAGAAAGCGAGGTGTAAACACAATTCTCGTGGTTCCGGATTGGCCAAGAAGAGCGTGGTACCCGGAACTTCAAGAGATGATCTCAGAGGACCCGTGGTCTCTGCCGCTCAGACAAGACCTGCTACAGCAGGGGCCCTGTCTGTTCCAAGACTTACCGTGGCTGCGTTTGACGGCATGGCGGTTGAACGCCGGATCCTGAAGGAAAAGGGCATTCCGGAGGAAGTCATTCCTACGCTTATTAAAGCTAGAAAAGAGGTTACAGCAAATCATTTATCACCGCATATGGCGGAAGTATGTTGCATGGTGTGAGGCCGAAAAGGCCCCAACAGAGGAATTTCAACTAGGTCGATTTCTGCATTTCCTGCAAGCAGGAGTTAATATGGGCCTAAAACTAGGCTCCATTAAAGTACAGATCTCGGCTCTGTCGATTTTCTTTCAAAAAGAACTAGCTTCAGTACCTGAAGTTCAGACATTTGTGAAAGGAGTGCTGCATATTCAGCCCCCATTTGTGCCTCCTGTGGCACCTTGGGATCTCAACGTGATGTTGAGTTTCTTAAAATCACATTGGTTTGAGCCACTAAAAACCGTGGATCTGAAATATCTCACGTGGAAAGTGGTCATGTTATTGGCTTTGGCTTCAGCCAGGCGTGTGTCAGAATTGGCGGCTTTATCATGTAAAAGCCCTTATCTGATTTTCCATATGGATAGGGCAGAATTGAGGACTCGTCCCCAATTTCTCCCAAAGGTGGTGTCAGCGTTTCACCTGAACCAGCCTATCGTGGTGCCTGCGGCTACTAGGGACTTGGAGGACTCCAAGTTGCTAGACGTTGTCAGGGCCCTGAAAATATATGTTTCCAGGACGGCTGGAGTCAGAAAATCTGACTCGCTGTTTATCCTGTATGCACCCAAAAAGCTGGGTGCTCCTGCTTCTAAGCAGACTATTGCTCGCTGGATTTGTAGTACAATTCAGCTTGCTCATTCTGTGGCAGGCCTGCCACAGCCAAAATCTGTAAATGCCCATTCCACTAGGAAGGTGGGCTCATCTTGGGCGGCTGCCCGAGGGGTCTCGGCTTTACAACTTTGCCGAGCAGCTACTTGGTCAGGGGCAAACACGTTTGCAAAATTCTACAAATTTGATACCCTGGCTGAGGAGGACCTGGAGTTCTCTCATTCGGTGCTGCAGAGTCATCCGCACTCTCCCGCCCGTTTGGGAGCTTTGGTATAATCCCCATGGTCCTTTCGGAGTTCCCAGCATCCACTAGGACGTTAGAGAAAATAAGAATTTACTCACCGGTAATTCTATTTCTCGTAGTCCGTAGTGGATGCTGGGCGCCCATCCCAAGTGCGGTTTATCTGCAATACTTGTACATAGTTATTGTTAACTAAATCGGGTTATTGTTGAGCCATCTATTGAGAGGCTCAGTTGTTTCATACTGTTAACTGGGATTCATATCACGAGTTGTACGGTGTGATTGGTGTGGCTGGTATGAGTCTTACTCGGGATTCAAAATCCTTCCTTATTGTGTACGCTCGTCCGGGCACAGTGTCCTAACTGAGGCTTGGAGGAGGGTCATAGTGGGAGGAGCCAGTGCACACCAGGTAGTCCTAAATCTTTCTAGAGTGCCCAGCCTCCTTCGGAGCCCGCTATTCCCATGGTCCTTTCGGAGTTCCCAGCATCCACTACGGACTACGAGAAATAGAATTACCGGTGAGTAAATTCTTATTTTTTTTATTACATGTTCTCACAAAAAAAAGGAAAATTGAACCACAAAATGACACGACAGAAAGTCACACAAATGATAAACGATAAACAACAAATGATACGGAGACTGGTAAACATCTGTGCTGTATACCTATAGACACCGTATTCCACATGGATTGCCTGGTTAATGCACTGTATAATGAGCTGCCAGATCAGCAATACAGATTTCCCTTGAGACACGGAATGCATTCTGCTCGCTGATGAAGTGCGTTGTGATTGTGTAGTGGTTTATGAACGCTTAGCACTACGTAGAAGAGCATTTCCTCTCTGGTGCCCATACACTTATGAGATAATTGGTGCTATCCTTTGATTTCGACCACATCTGTGAGAGAAATCGAAGGATTGTATGCACGTTTTAGTACCTTGAGACGCGATGCGCGGGCACGCCGGTCGAATATCGCGTCTCAAGATAGTATGTGCTGCACATAATATTTCTCGCATCGCAGTGCAATCGCATGTGGTTTTAGACCCACATGAGATATATCACACTGCGATGGGCACCCGCCGGGAGCGGCCAGAGGCCGCTCCCACTCTGCGGTGACGTGCCCATCACGTGATTACCATGCGATCTATCGCATGATCGCATGGTAATCACTTTGGCAGTTCAGGTGCGATGCCCTGCGATGTCGCGTCGCAGGACATCGCACAAGTGTATGGCCAGCATAAGAATCTCATACAACCATTAATACTTGACGCACTGTTCTCAGAAATGGGCAATTCCTTAAATTATGAATTTGGGTCCATCAGCCCAAAAATGATGCCTCCACGGTGCCTCCATCATTGCTGCGGTGCGTTTTAGCACAGCAGGTGATCAGCGATAGACAACCTATGCACCCCAATACGCAGGTGCGTCGGCAAACAACAGACATCGTTGAACAGCGACAGGCTGGTGCGAAAAGTTCAATCGCACAGCCATTCACAAGGTGAATGACAGGAAGAGGCCATTTGTGGGTGGTAACTGACCGTATTCTGGGTGTGTGGGAAAATGCAGGCGTGTCCAAGTGTTTTCTGGGAGGGTGTCTGACGTCAGCTCCGGCCCCGATCAGCCTGTTCTCATCGCCTGTTCTCATCGCTCTGTAGCTGTAAGTCCTGGGCTACTCACACACTGCACACAGTACAAAAATCTGTAGATGGTGAACGAGGTGCCAACAGATTTGCAGCTGTCCGCTGACTGAGGTTTTTTTTGCACCTTGGTGTATACATGGGATCGCTCACTTGCACGACGAATATACACTCCCCTTGGACGGTGACTATCTGAACGCAGCACACCACATTTAGCAGCCCAGCGATCAGGTCTGAATCCCCCCCCTATGTTTTCATGATAATGGGCTCCGTGTTAAACATCTTCCTTTACTGTAGGTGATCGGTAGCCTATATACTATACTGGGAAGTGATAATGCTACCTTTAGTAATTAGCCAGAGACTTCAGTGTAAAGGGCCACCTTATGATGAATAGTTGCCAGTCAGGATTTTGGCAGAGTTCTCCTGTTGTTTTTTTAAAGTGGCAGTCATTTACGTGGCAAAATCAACCTGGAATTTGCATAATTGAATTTTACATTGCAGGAACAACGCGCTTGTGTGTGTTCCCGATGAGCTGGAAGCGCTGACACGGCTGCAGACCATAATCCTTTCTTTTAACAGGTCTGTAAGAGTCATCACATGTTACCAGTGAGTGTTGTGTATTGCCGTAATGGCAGCGGTGGATGCAAATGCTCTGGAAGGGTGTCACCCTCCGTCAGAGTACTTCAATGGCTTGTACCTGCCTTCTTGGCGTTATTTACTATATTGTGTTTTCTCTTACGTCCTAGAGGATGCTGGGGACTCTGTAAGGACCATGGGGTATAGACGGGCTCCGCAGGAGACATGGGCACTACAAAGAACTTTAGAATGGGTGTGCACTGGCTCCTCCCTCTATGCCCCTCCTCCAGACCTCAGTTAGATCCTGTGCCCAGAGGAGACTGGGTGCATTACAGGGGAGCTCTCCTGAGTTTCTCTGAAAAATAATTTTGTTAGGTTTTTTATTTTCAGGGAGCACTGCTGGCAACAGACTCCCTGCATCGTGGGACTGAGGAGAGAGAAGCAGACCTACTTAAATGATAGGCTCTGTTTCTTAGGCTACTGGACACCATTAGCTCCAGAGGGAGTCGGAACGCAGGTCTCACCCTCGCCGTTCGTCCCGGAGCCGCGCCGCCGTCCTCCTCGCAGAGCCGGAAGATAGAAGCCGGGTGAGTATACGAAGAAATAAGACTTCAAAGGCGGCAGAAGACTTCAGATCTTCTATGAGGCAGCATTGTAAGTAAAACTGGTTTAAAAATGTAAAATAGTTATGACTGAGGATAAAATGCATAAGATCACATATAAAATCCCTGTGGGTGCCAGCGAGGGAAGGGTCGCTTTCCAGAAACACCCTACATGCGGATATGCCTTTTGAATGCTCGATACATGTATACAAAGATTGCTTTTACTTCAACTGTTGATAGTAGATCTGTGGAGTACCTAGATCTGATTTTATCTGGAGAGAATGGGAGGGTCACGTCGAGAAATTTTATCAAGGAAGTGGACATGAACAGTTACTTGCACTATCATAGTAACCACCTAGAAAGGTGGAAGAACAATGGCCCTCATTCCGAGTTGTTCGCTCGCAAGCTGCTTTTAGCAGCTTTGCACACGCTAAGCCGCCGCCTACTGGGAGTGAATCTTAGCTTATCAAAATTGCGAACGAAAGATTCGCAATAATGCGAAAAGACTTCTCTGTGCAGTTTCTGAGTAGCTCGAGACTTACTCGGCATCTGCGATCAGTTCAGTGCTTGTCGTTCCTGGTTTGACGTCACAAACACACCCAGCGTTCGCCCAGACACTCCTCCGTTTCTCCAGCCACTCCCGCGTTTTTCCCAGAAACGGTAGCGTTTATTCACACACTCCCATAAAACGTCCAGTTTCCGCCCAGAAACACCCACTTCCTGTCAATCACATTACGATCACCAGAACGAAGAAAAAACCTCGTAATGCCGTGAGTAAAATACCTAACTGCATAGCAAATTTACTTGGCGCAGTCGCAGTGCGAACATTGCGCATGCGCAGTTAGCGGAAAATCGCTGCGATGCGAAGAAAATTACCGAGCGAACAACTCTGAATGACCACCAATATCCTGGCATCCCAATTCTCAAGAATAAAAAGGAATTGCACAAGCTCCAAAGACTGTGATGACCAACTTGAAGTCTACAGAAAAAGGTTTGAGGATAAAAGTTACCCTGAACCCATTCTAGATGCACCTCTGGAAAAGACAAGAAGCCTCAACAGAGAGGAATTATTAACGTATAAAACCAGAGAGGAGAAAAAAGACTCGGTCGCCTTCATTACCACCTTCAGTCAGCATGAAAAAGTAATACGGAAATCACTCAGAACTCATTGGAACATTCTTTTAATGGACCCGGTGCTTAAGGAGATTCTACCGCCACAACCTGAACTTGTATTCAAAAAATCAAGAAATTTGAAGGACATTGTTGCACCAAGTATGCGAAGAGAGGAAACAATGTACAAGACCCCGAGCCTGAAATGTACAGGATCATATAAATGTGGAAAGTGCAACATCTGCAGATACTTACATCGAAGCAGGAAAACATTTAGTGACACGGATGACAAGAAGGAATATACCATAAAGGACTTTATGAACTGCAATACATCATCTGTGATTTACCTCTTGGAATGTACCTGTAAAATGAAATATGTGGGAAAGACAAAAAGACCCCTGAAAATACGGATCCAGGAGCACATAAGAAACATCAAAAACAAAGTAGAGAGCCATGCAGTTTCCAGACATTTTGCGGTACAACATGATTCCAATCCAGAGGAAGTTACATTCAAGGCTATTGAACACGTGGTCCTGGGTGAGAGAGGAGGGGACCTCACTAATAAACTGTCCAGAAGGGGAAATGTACTGGATCTTCCAGTTGCAGACTCTACATCCAGTTGGCCTGAACGAGGGATATGAAATTGCACCTTTTCTATAAGGTGCAGTATCCGCTACCCCTCTTTTTTATTCTCTATATACCGTGTTTATTCTCTTCCTTGTTCTGTATTCCACGTCATCCAATAAGTCACGTTTTGCACTTTAAAAGATATTAAACAAGTGTTTCAAAATAACCAGGTCTTTGTTATCATGGTGTCTGTTTGAATCCGCGTACAGTCAAACCACACTGGTACGCCCAATCTCGCCTGATCTTGGAAGCTAAGCAGTGTCTGGGCCTGACCAGTACCAGGGAGGGAGACTACCTGGGAAGATCAGGTACTGTAATGATGACAGACGAGCACCAATACATAATGACCAAGCACTGCGGTATTTTATTGTCACCTATTTGATATTAATTAATAAAACACGTTGGATTACCATTTACACACTCCCGTTCCCCTGCACCTGTCATATATATATAATTTATTTATTTATTTTTTAATTCCCTCACGGGCATCATTATCTAGATGAGCCCAATGTCACTTCTAATAATATAGATATGACACTTAAATATATTCACTTTTACTGCACTGGCACTTTAAAATACGTATAATAAATGACGTATGTCTATTTTTTATTATGGCTGTGTCTACTTTTGACTGTAGCCATGGAAACTATGCCTGTATTTGATTATCTATATTATGATATGTTGATTCTATCATTTGTTTTCTATTATTGAATATATGCAACATGTTGCCATGGAAACCGAGCTGCCTGTATCCTGGGACTGTCTGCATGACTACTCAAAGATGGCCGCCGCAGCCTCATTGAAAAATATGACAAGAAACCCACATAAAATGGACTCTCCCCGAGTGAGCTGGAGGAGACAAAACATCCCCCTTTATGTAAAAGCAACACAAAATACCCGTGGGCGCATGCGCATTGAGATTCAGGAAGCCGGGAGCCGCCGTGCGCGCATGCGCGATCGCCGCCGGAAGTGGGGCGGAAGTGACGTACGGAGTCCTCCGTCACTGGAAGTGTGGCGGAAATGACTCCTGTTCACATTCTGGACGTTTTTAAACGCTATTTCATACTGTTTTTCACTCGTTTTCATCAATATTGGACATGCCTGGTGAGGACCTCACCCCTGATATGTTTTAAAATGAGCTTTGTACGCTCTGTTAATGTTTGTTGTCAGATCACATCACATGATCTATTATGATGTCACCACCTCATACCTAAGTGATATGGGTATAAATAGACATACAGCTTCATTCTGTCCCTAACCCTTGAAGAAGTCTGGTGAGACGAAACGCGTTGGGCCTGTACTGACCACCCAGTATTTTCAAGTTAAGTTTATTTCCTATCCTTTATCCTTTTATATTTTTGTACTTTATTTTATATGCAATCTTTGCTTGTACTCCAAACATTAAAAAAAAAACTGATTTTACTCTCATGTATTAAAAACTTTTTGCTTTTATATTTTTTGGCTTTCAGTTTTTTTGAAAAAAAACAACATTTTTTAAACACGATCTTTTAGCCACATTAGTCGCCGGTTTCCCTATCCCCCCTGTATATACATACATACAATCCCTGTGTGTGTGTGGGTGTCGGTACGCCTGTGTCGGCATGTCTGAGACGGAAGGCTCTTCTAGAGAGGAGGTGGAGCAGATGATTGTGGTTTCTCCGTCGGCAACGCCGACACCTGATTGGTTGGACATGTGGAATGTTTTAAATGCAAATGTGACCTTGTTACATAAGAGATTGGACAAAGCAGAGTCCAATCAATGGCTTTGATGGTGTCACAGGGTCCTTCAGGGTCTCAAAAGCGTTCCCTATCCCACATAGCAGACACTGATACCGACACGGATTCTGACTCCAGTGTCGACTACGATGATGCAAGGCTACACCCAAGGGTGGCCAAAAGTATTCATTATATGATTATTGCAATAAAGGATGTTTTGCATATCACAGATGACCCCTCTGTCCCTGACACGAGGTGCACATGTTTAAGGAAAAGAAACCTGAGGTAACATTTCCCACATCTCATGAGCTGAACGCGTTATGTGAAAAGGCTTGGGAAACTCCAGACAAAAAACTGCAGATTCCCAAAAGAGTTCTTATGGCGTATCCTTTCCCGGCACAGGACAGGGTACGGTGGGAATCCTCACCCAGGGTGGACAATGCTTTGACGCGCTTATCCAAAAAGGTGGCGCTACCGTCCCCAGACACGGCAGCTCTCAAAGATCCTGCTGATCGCAGACAGGAAACGACTTTAAAATCAATTTATACACATACTGGTGCTTTACTCAGACCGGCTATAGCATCGGCCTGGGTCTGTAGCGCGGTAGCAGTTTGGACAGATACCTTGTCAGCTGATATTGATACCCTAGATAGGGATACCATTTTGTTGACCTTAGGTCACATCAAAGACGCAGTCTTATATATGAGAGACGCTCAGAGAGACGTCGGACTACTAGGTGCAAGGGCCAATGCAATGGCGGTCTCGGCTAGGCGAGCACTGTGGACCCGCCAATGGACGGGTGATGCCGACTCAAAGAGGCATATTTAAGTTTTACCTTACAAGGGTGAGGTTTTATTTGGGAAGGTCTCGCGGACCTGGTTTCCACAGCTACCGCGGGTAAATCTACTTTTTTGCCTTATGTTCCCCCACAGCAAAAGAAAACTCCACAGTATCTGATGCAGTCCTTTTGGTCGCATAAGTCCAGAAGAGGTCGGGGCTCTTCCTTCCTCGCCAGAGGTAAGGGTAGAGGGAAAAGAATGCCTGCTACGGCCAGTTCCCAGGAACAGAAGTCCTCCCTGGCTTCTACTAAATCCACCGCATGACGCTGGGGCTCCACTGAGGGAGGCCGCATCGGTGGGGGCACGTCTTCGACTCTTCAGCCACGTCTGAGTTCAGTCGGACATGGATCCTTGGGCGATGGAAATTGTATCCCAGGGCTACAAGCTGGAATTCGAAGACGTGCCTCCTCGTCGATTCTTCAAATCTGCTTTACCTGCTTCTCCCCCAAAGAGGGAGATAATTTTAGCTGCAATTCAAAAGCTGTGTCAACAGGAAGTGATTATCAAGGTTCCCCTAACACAACAGGGGAAAGGGTACTATTCAACCCTATTTGTGGTCCCGAAACCGGATGGCTCGGTCAGACCCATTCTAAATCTAAAATCCCTGAACCTGTTCTTAAAAAGGTTCAAGTTCAAGATGGAATCGCTCAGGGCAGTCATCTCCAGCCTGGAAGGGGATTTTATGGTGTCATTAGACATAAAGGATGCATACCTACACGTCCCCATATATCCTCCTCATTAGGCATACCTGAGATTCGCTGTACAGGACTGTCATTACCAGTTTCAGACGTTGCCGTTTGGTCTTTCCACAGCCCGAGGGTGTTCACCAAGGTAATGGCGTAAATGATGGTGCTCCTACGCAGGCAAGGAGTCACAATTATCCCGTACTTGGACGATCTCCTGATAAAAGCAAGATCAAAGGAACAGTTGCAGAAAAGCGTGTCGCTCTCCCTGAGAGTGCTACAGCAACATGGATGGATTCTAAATCTACCAAAGTCGCAGTTGGTTCCAACGACTCGGCTGTCCTTCTTAGGCATGATTCTGGACATAGAACAAAAGAGGGTTTTTCTCCCGAGGGAAAAAGCCCAGGAACTCCAGAACATGGTCAGAGACCTGTTAAAACCGAAAAGAGTGTCAGTCCATCAATGCACTCGAGTACTGTGGAAAATGGTGGCGACCTACGAGGCTATCCTCTTCGGCAGGTTTCATGCGAGGACGTTTCAGTGGGACCTTCTGGACAAGTGGTCCGGGTCCCACCTTCAAATACATCATAAAATAACTCTGTCCCCCAGGGCCAGGGTGTCTCTCCTGTGGTGGCTCCAGAGTGCTCACCTTCTATAGGGTCGCAGGTTCGGCATTCAGGACTGGGTCCTGGTGACCACGGACGCGAGCCTCCGAGGATGGGGAGCAGTCACACAAGGAAGGAATTTTCAGGGACTGTGGTCAAGCCAGGAGGCTTGTCTACACATCAACATACTGGAATTGAGGGCCATATACAATGGCCTACGACAAGCGGAGAATATTCTTCGCGACCTACCGGTTCTGATTCAATCAGACAATGTCACAGCCGTGGCTCATGTAAACCGCCAAGGCGGGACAAGAAGCAGAGTGGCAATGGCAGAAGCCACCAGGATTCTGCGCTGGGCAGAAAATCACGTAAGCGCTCTGTCAGCGGTATTCATTCCGGGAGTGGACAACTGCGAAGCAGACTTTCTCAGCAGACACGATCTCCATCCAGGAGAGTGGGGACTTCATCAAGAAGTTTTTGCAGAGATAACAAGTCTTTGGGGACTTCCTCAAATAGACATGATGGCGTCACGCCTCAACAAGAAGCTTCGGAGGTATTGTGCCAGGTCAAGGGACCCTCAGGCAGTAGCGGTGGATGCCCTTGTGACACCATGGGTGTTTTAGTCGGTCTATGTGTTCCCTCCTCTTCCTTTCATCTCAAAGATACTGAGAATCATAAGACGAAAAATAGTGCAGACAATACTCATTGTTCCAGATTGGCCTCGAAGGGCTTGGTATTCAGATCTTCAGGAGCAGCTCAGATCCATTGCCTCTTCCTCTCAGGGAGGACCTGTTGCAGCAGGGGCCCTGCGTGTTCCAAGACTTACCGCGGTTACGTTTGACGGCATGGCGGTTGAACACCAAATCCTAGCTGGGAAGGGTATTCCGGAAGAAGTCATCCTAGGAAGGAGGTGACGGCGAAACATTATCACCGTATCTGGAGGAAGTATGTTTCTTGGTGTGAAGCCAAGAATGCTCCTACGGAAGACTTCCACTTGGGCCGGTTTCTCCACTTTCTACAGACGAGTGGATATGGGCCTAAAGTTAGGCTCCATTAAGGTACAGATTTCGGCCCTTTCTATATTTTTCCAGAGAGAATTGGCTACTTTACCAGAAGTCCAGACTTTTGTAAAGGGAGTGCTGCACATCCAGCCTCCTTTTGTGCCCCCAGTGGCACCATGGGACTTTAACATGGTGTTACAGTTCCTAAAATCTCACTGGTTTGAGCCTCTTCAAACTGTTGAGTTAAAATTTCTCACTTGGAAGGTGGTCATGTTGTTGGCCTTGGCATCTGCAAGGCGGGTGTCCGAATTGGCGGCCTTGTCTCATAAGAGCCCCTATCTCATTTTCCATGTGGATAGAGCAGAGTTGAGGACTCGTCCTCAATTTTTGCCTAAGGTGTTGTCATCGTTTCATATGAACCAACCTATTGTGGTGCCTGTGGCTACGGGAGACTTGGAGGATTCCAAATCCCTTGATGTAGTCAGGGCCTTAAAAATGTACGTAGCCAGGACGGCTCGAATTAGGAAAACAGAAGCTCTGTTTGTCCTGTATGCAGCCAACAAGGTTGACGCTCCTGCTTCTAAGCAGACTATTGCTCGCTGGATCTGTAACACGATTCAGCAGGCTCATTCTACGGCTGGATTGCCGGTACCAAATTCGGTAAAGGCCCATTCCACTAGGAAGGTGGGCTCTTCTTGGGCGGCTGCCCGAGGCGTCTCGGCTTTACAGCTTTGCCGAGCGGCTACTTGGTCGGGTTCAAACACTTTTGCTAAATTCTACAAGTTTGATACCCTGGCTGATGAGGACCTCATGTTTGCTCAATCGGTGCTGCAGAGTCATCCGCACTCTCCCGCCCGGTTTGGAGCTTTGGTATAATCCCCATGGTCCTTACGGAGTCCCCAGCATCCTCTAGGACGTAAGAGAAAATAAGATTTTAAACCTACCGGTAAATCTTTTTCTCCTTGTCCGTAGAGGATGCTGGGCGCCCGTCCCAGTGCGGACATATTTCTGCATGACTTGTATATAGTTGTTGCTTACATAAGGGTTATGTTACAGTTAAGATCAGTCGTTGGCTGATACTGTTTTGTTCATACTGTTAACTGGTGGAGGGGCATAGAGGGAGGAGCCGGTGCACACCCATTCTAAAGTTCTTTATAGTGCCCATGTCTCCTGCGGAGCCCGTCTATACCCCATGGTCCTTACGGAGTCCCCAGCATCCTCTACGGACTAGGAGAAAAAGATTTACCGGTAGGTTTAAAATCTTATTTTTTCTGTCTGACTTCCCTCTGTGCTTCCTATTCATGTCTTCATATGATCAGGAGCAGATGTTTATTTGTGTTGCCTGTGGATAGAACACAGCCAAGCAGTGGATACAGTTGTACTTATTAGCAGAACATATGGGCAAATATATGCGATGTCGGTGAAGTGCCGATGCGACTGCGTGTATACTAGCAAATAGCACCTTACATCACGCATTTTACCTAGCAGCCCCATAAGGCTGTGCAGGAAAAGGAACAGTGTTAGTCTGCCGTATGTGTGCACAAATTCCAAACTACACATCGATGGTGCATCAGAATACTGCCCTTCTGGAACAGGTTCTCCTGTCTATATGTCTACGGTGTCTTTACAGAGCTGGCACAGAGCACATTCATTGGGCATCACTAGGGCAAAACACCCGCAACCCAGGCCTCTAGCTGTATCACCGGATCATATAAAGCACCACCGCAGTGCGTATCTGAGTACTTTGCGGTGACTTTCGGATTTATTGTAGTGACCACTAAAGTTAATACACTTAATACATCTGCGTTATATACACGTGATTCCTTCGTGATTGTCTTTGTCCTTGATGTGACATGTTTGTAAAGCGTATTTTGTTCTAGATTACCTGGTTTCGCTATATGAAATAAAGCCTTTGAATTCTGTAAAATGATATAGAGAAATATATATATATATATATATGCAATATAATTAATTTGTTTGCATTTATATTACCAGGTTGAAGACCTTCCCAGACGTTCTCTATCGCATCCCCACTTTGGAGACTGTTCTCATCAGCAGCAATCAGATCAGCTCCATAGATCCTCTCCAGCTGATAAAACTCACCAAACTCTCTACCCTGGACCTGCAGAATAACGACCTCCTGCAGGTCCCTCCTGCCTTGGGGAACTGTGAAAGTCTGAGGTACGGGAAAACTAGCCAATGGGTCTGATTAGTGATGTGCGCTAATGCTGCCGCAGCTGCGATTGTGTACGCAGCGACTCTGGTAAAATAGACAAATGCCGCAGTCGCCTGGATTTATATTGAGACACCCTCCAGCGGCTTTGCGAGTCCCAGCGGGCTGCGTACAAAGATGAAGCGGCGGTCGCAGACGAGCCTATTATCAGACTTGTGGGTAGCCCTGTGGGTGTGCAGCACGGCCGCAGGAAGCAAGTCGCCGGAGTGTGTGGGATCCCAGTTGCAGGCTGGAACATGCCCAGAAAATGGTCACAACCCGCCTGCCACTCCCCGGAACCCTCTTGAACGCCTGACCTAACATGATATTAGCGCCCATGCGATCGCATTGCAGAATGCGATCGCATCGGGTGAATGTATCACCCGGCACAGGCAGGGACAGGTGCTCCCAAAGAAGTCCATCCCTGCGATGTGCCAAGTGTTGTGCTGGGCCTACTGCGCATATGTGGTCACGCTGACCGCCATGCACAGCGGCCATTTCCAGCGGAGGACTCCCGGGGAACCCTGCCAGAACTACAGACACATTTTGAAGCCCATAAGCTACAATGGGCTACCGCTGTCTGAAGATGACGGTAGCTGCTGGGGTAATATTGGGAACGCTTCGCATGTCGGATATTGGTAAATCTGGTCGCATGGCATACCCTATAGAAACCTATGGGGATGCGTCTGCCGGCAGAATTGGAGGGATCAGGAGATATCTGCTGCGGTCCCTCCTACGTATATTCAGGGGATACTTAATATTTGCGGCTGATCCCCGAAAACAGGTCTTTTTAGGGAAATAGCCATATTGGTTGATTTTATATGAGCCCCACTGTCTCAAGGAGACACTTGCTGCAGTAGACAAGGTATTGGCACGCTCACAAAAAACACATCATAAGAAAAAGCTGCACTTGGGGAAGCGTTGTTCAATCAACAAATTACACAACCATTGTTTTATTATTAAAAATGTTAAAATTCATATAAAAACCTTCAATTACACCAGCATAGATGTTATATACAGTACTAAATCTTTGAATAACAAAGTATCAATATTATAGTTTCTATGTAACAGACCGGTAATACTGTCTCTGCTGTATTAGGCCATTAAAAAAGTAGTTCAAATGCTTTATAAGATTGTTTAAATGGGTTTATACCAATGTCTGATGAACGCCTAAATTCTGCAGTACTTATCTAGGACCCACCTAGAAAAGGGAAAGTTCATTGCAGTTACTGTACATGACACAGGAAATAATGTCTTACAGCAGAGTTATGCAACATGTGGCCCTTAAGCTGCTGCAGATCTACACATTCCAGCATGCAGTTTTAGCATGCCCTCTTAGCAAACTCTGGAAGGGCATGCTGGGATGTGTAGTTCCACAGCAGCTGGAACACACATTAATACTCCAGTCTTACAGGTTAATGTGCAAATGCTGAAACTGAGTCATTGTAGAAGTTTACTCCAAAAGGCACTCTGACAGCAGATGTGTTATTCATTTTAGGAGTATTCAGCATATTTTGTAAAACCTTTCCAAATCGAGCCTGTTCTGACTTCAGAAAATTGGGTTTTGTATGCTGATAAATGTCAAAATTTGCAGATTGATGACATTTCATACTCCTAATAAATCAAAAATTAACTGTGATTAAAAAAACTCTGAATTTAGATATTTTGTAGTAAAGTGCAGAGAATACAGACATACGGAAATCCGCGTTGGTTCCGTGACCTGGAATTACCCCTTGTTACTGTTTCCCAGTCCCATCACCAAAGGACTATAGCGCATTACGTAATCGTATGATCTTGTTCCCTTCAGAATATACTGTTCTCTGTGAACACACTCGTTCGGTAGAGTTGATAACCATATTTTCTACACCCTACACCCCTCTGCACGTAGGAGCTGCAGAGTTGAAGGGCGATAAGGCAGCACCCACACATAGACAAAGTTTTGTGAGGACTGAACTCTGTACGGGTCCCAACTCTATAAGGTTTAAGCCTTCTCTTCCTACTTTCTTATTAATGTAGATGTCTGTTCTGATAATGCTGATTATCTTACAGGAATGAAAGCTATACCTTAAACACACCTTAAATACACTTTACCATGGTGCCGCTGCGGCCGCTATACTTAATACACCCTGTACGTACTTTGTACGCTATTAGCGTACAAAGTCTCGTACTGTGTACGGACTTTGCGTACAAACGCCGCGCTAACGGTACAAAGTACTCACAACGCGTACACACCCAGAGATACACTTTAAACCTTATACAGCAATGCAATGCAATGATAATACACTTTAAACCTTAGCAGGGCAATGAAGACACGACACCAGATTGTAATTAAACCGCTGGGTTCCGAAACCACAGCGTATTATTGCTGAAAAGGGGTTACAATACAAATAATACAATACAAATATAACAGAGTAAATGGCTACATTCAATGGTACATACGTGAGTGAATTCGCTTGCGCTTCCCGGTCCGGTCCTCCGTTATCTGATAGATAACGTTGTGAGTCTTGTGTCTGACCAGGCCAGCAGCAGGCTCTCTTTATACACTTCTTCCAAAAAGCAATACAATAGATACTGTAATCTCTTTGTCCATTGGACACAGGGATGCACATTTACAGTACAGGAAAGGTCATAGGTCGGTTTGAATAGGTGGGCGATGTCTGATCCAACTGCTCATGTGGGTGGTCTCCTCTGGATTCCCGCCACATACATAATGTACAGTAAATACAGTTTATATCTATATTCTGCTCCTGCACATAACTATCTGCAGGAACATGCGGTCTTCCTCAAACCAACACCGGAATGTTACCCTTAAAATATCCTTCAGCTGGATACCAAACACCACCTTATAACCTTGTTCTGTCCCCTCCTATTCTGAAAAGGTGAATCCCTTTGTTCTGAAACCCTTTAAACTGCTGTTACTTCCTGATGTGGTGCAGGGGGACTATGTGTACATTGTGCACTATTTGGATTAAATATGTAATGTGTTTTGATAGCTCTCCATGCGTCCACAAACTCTACCGTAAATACCCATACCACGCGCTGATGCGCACGACCGCGGGAGCGACCATACGCAAATTGCGAATATGTGCACGCACAGCAGAACAAGTACACGCGCGGAGGCCATCTGTGTGTAGTTTGTACGTGATGTGTGCACTGCAATATTTTTCGACTTTGACAGTCCACCCTTTGGCAGTCACCAATAACTGCCACTATCTAATCACTAAACAGAAAAATATCTACACAATATCTACAGAAGTTTTGGATGGTCGGGGGAGAGTTGTAGGTAGGAAATGTATGACCTAGTGGGATAGTAAAAAGCATGTATGTATGAATCCATGTCTGAGGGGCATGTATCATCGTGCCGTATATGTTCTAAATAAGCGTCGAGTTATTGCAAAGTATACATTAAATCCTTCTCATCCCGTATTAAGGGTCTGTAAATGGTCCAACAAACACTACCGAGCTCTTTTCGGCTTCTTGTTAAAACAAATGGGGTGCACATTTAGTTGATGATACATGGAGGGGGAAACATAAGTGAGTGCTAGTATATGTGGATATCACCTGTCGACTATGTGTGCTATTAACTGGAGGCTGCAGAGATGAAGATAAGACATATCTAAAATACATTCACATAAACATTTTGGGTAGGGCAGATGCCTTTTTCCGGTTGGATGTATCTGGGCAGAGGGGGAAACAAAAGAAAAACGGGTGAAAGAAACAGGTCATGAAATTCATTTGCAATCCTTATCATAACACTGTCTCTATGGATGGGTCATAAATTAAGTCTGCTGCTATAACCGCGCCCTCGCTCCTTAGACTCACCAACTTTGTGCCGTGCTTGCGCCACGTCAGAATTCGAACACACCTAAATATCAAACCAATAATTATGACGACTCCCAGGATACAAAGGAGAAACTTCCCTACACTCATGATGACATTTTGAGCCCACTCTCCTAAACCTGAGAACCATTTGCGTGGGTTCAGCCATGAGACCCAGCCGGTCAGTTCATTACTCACAGTCGCCAAGGTAAGGTTGTGTTTCCTCCTGAACTCCCACTTCAACTGCAAGATATCGTCCATCTTTTGATCGATAATCTCCGTTGGGTCATCAGTGCTGTTTGTAATATACGTACAGCACTTCACCCCATATTGAGTTGCCAGAGTAACACAGTACCCACCTGTCACGGCTGTGATATAATTTAGGACCATCCTGTGCTGAATCAGTTCTTTCTTGTAAGCTTGTAACTCCCTTCCCGTATACCTGAAGGTGTCGTCATACATCTCAGTGATATTGTTTATCAAGTTCGCTAGCGCATGGATATACCTATAATTTATAGTTCCTCTGGTGGTACGGGTGATGTCTAATGCGAGAAGGAATTGAATCCCGGTGGATTCGTGGATCAAATCAGAGGCTACGTGCTCTGTCCTATCTATGAGGTGTCTCTTGATAATGTGTTCATAGTGAGTATGAGTATGAGGAGCCTGAGCTCTGCGGTGAACGTCTTTCATCTTATCATGGGTTATGGTCATGACCTCTGGTAGTACTCTCCCAATATAACACAATCCCTCTGAGCTCGGGGCAAGCCACTTGTACGCCTTCCTCCCACATATGAAATAGGCATCATCTGGGAGAACATAGGGGACAAAATATAACATCACCATATTACAAACTTTCCAAGTGAAGAAACCAATTCCTAGTTCTCCCATCTGCTCAGTACAAGTATCGGGCTGGATGATATGAGCACAATACCCTGGCGATGCTTTTCCAACCCACATGGTCTTGCTTCCACGAGTATACCTATACCAAAAATACCTCCCACTGTTGGCTATTTGGCGTACAAGTTCAGAGTCTATGGGTATCACATTAGCTCTGTGTGAAAAGGTCATTGGGGCAGATGTATTAACCTGGAAAGAGCATAAGGAAGTGATAAACCAGTGATATGTGCAAGGTGATAAAGGCAGCAGCCAATCAGATACAATATGTAAATTAACAGTTAGGATCTGATTGGCTGCTGCCTTTATCACCTTGCACATATCACTGGTTTATCACTTCCTTATGCCGTCTCCAGGTTAATACATCTGCCCCATTGTCTGGTTATTCCACGTCACTTCCCAATTTCCCGGTTTTCGGTAATTGGAAATATTAAAACATAAGGATCTGTCTACATGATACTAGTGGAGCTTCAAACTAGGGGGCCTAGAAATATTGAATTTCTTGTCCACCGGTCTCCCACCCTGTAATTCGAGTACCTCATCTATTGCTAAAGGGTATGGTACTAATCCTGACTTGCTCTGACCTTGAGGTACCTGTGAGCACACCCAACATTTTGTCTGGTTTAAGACCTTAGTGGTAATCACTCAACGGATGACGGTCCATGTCGATATTAAGGTTGGACTGACATCTCTGGATGCACCCATCCTCAACTATATTCTCACAATTCCTACAAATGCAATATTCATCAGACAATAACCTCTCACAGTGCCTCCGAGCTCCCTGACTACCAGAGCGCTTACTGATGCCAGCCTTTACCAAAATGATGTGCTGATCCTGAGATCCTACAAATTCATACTTGCCATCAGAACCCATTCCAGATCCCTGCTTGACCTCTCTGGGACCCTCACCAAAACAAACTGTCCCTATCAAAACCATAATTACTAACAGAACCCGAAACGCAGTCTCCTGTGATTGATCCATTTCGTTAGGGGAAAGGAGGAAAATAAGGAGAAAAGAAAGGAAAAATGCAGGGGGAGGTGAAAAAAAGAAAGTGGTACGACAACCATTCTAGCTCTTGTTACTTCTCTGTGCTCAGATGCCCTTCAACAGTCCTGCCTTTCAACTTTCCCAGAACAAACACTCTAGTGTCTCTTTGCTTTGCTCTTTGGACACACAGTTACCAAATCACAAAACCTTGATGAAACTGCACGAATTCTCTCCGGGTCAGCGACCTTCTTGCAGTGGGACGAGTGGATCCAAGTCTCTCTTTCGGCGACCTTCAATGCTGTTGTGCTGGTTAACAAGACTTGATATGGTCCTTCCCACCTGTCTATGAGGCAACCTGAGCGTAAGAAATTTCGAAACATCACATAATCCCCAGGCTCAATGTCATTGCAATTACTGTTCGGTAGGTCAGGAATCACCAGCTTTAAATTTCTTTGTTGATTTTTTTTTTCAGCTGCTGGCTCATCCTAACCAAATATTTCACTGTCACTTCATTATTACAATTCAAATCATCCTGGGGGTCTATCATTACATGAGGTAGTCGACCAAAAAGAATTTAAAAGGGTGATAGGTTAAGGGGAGACCTGGGAGTGGTTCTGATGCTGTACAACACTAGTGGCAAAGCTTCTGGCCACGACAATCCACTCTCAACCATTAATTTGCTCAGCTTGTTCTTAATAGTGCTATTCACTCTCTCCACCTTTGCACTCGCCTGTGGACGGTACGGAGTATGCAGCTTGCTATTAATTCCCATCAGTTTGCACATGATCTGAAAGACTTCACCTGTAAAATGGGTACCCCTATCACTTTCAATTATTCTAGGGATACCATATCTACACACAAATTCCTGCATAATTTTCTTTGCAGTGACCGTAGCAGTATTTGTGGCCGCAGGGAACGCTTCTACCCAATTAGAAATACGTCAATACAAACTAATACATATTTTAAATACTTACAGGGTGGTAACTGTATGAAATCGATTTGTATTACCTGAAAAGGGCCGTCTGTCGGAGGGATATGGGATGGCTCTGTTGGTATTGACTTTCCAATATTCTTCCTCAAGCAAGTAAAACATGTCATTGCTCTCTTACCTGCATGAGAAGAGAATCCTGGCGCACACCAGTAGGCTCTCACCAGCTTACACATACCCTCTTTACCCAGATGAGTCAGACCGTGTGCCGCCTCAGCTAAGCTTGGAAGATATGCTCTGGGGGCTACTGGCTTACCATGTCCACCTGTCCACAGTCCTGAGGATTCCTGGCCATATCCCTTTGACCTCCAGACTGCCTTTTCCTGTAAAGAACACAAATCTTGCATTTCAATGTGTTTAACTGTTGTGTATTATCAGTTGTGTGAAGTAAACCGTCTGTGGAAAGTGAAAAGAGAGGGGAAATAATAAAAAGAAAATTTGTCAGATTTGCGTTCACCATCAGGCTGTCACACCATCATGCATATCGGTGTCTATGCACAGTCTCCCTTCACCGGTATTCTCATTCTCCACCCTTTGTGCATGACCAGGCACACTACGTTAATACTGGTGTCCCTATGTTGGTGAGATATACTGGATTTGGGCAGAGCTCTGAAAGACAGTGTAGGCATGTGGCGTTTGAACTATAATCCTGTTAGTGACCGTAAGAGATGAAGAGGAAACTTTGAAGACAAATCACATAGAGTTTAGTAACAGATAATTTTGTAGAGGCAAAGAATATTTTACAAAATTTGACACCTGGATTGGGCACTACGGGGAATGATTCTCTACGCGGTCTGCTCCCCTAAAATAAATTCTATGTGTGTTATATCTCTACTGGGACTATCCCAGCCATCTATCCAGTGTCCTGTCCATTCTAAGTTCATAGGGAACCCGGTATCTTTGAGATAATTTCCTCCTACCTGTGATGGACATGCATCTAGAACAGTGAAATGCAACATTAGTCTTCGTGGGTATCCAACATACTTTGTGCTTCCTGGGCGGGAGCACTCAATATGTATACCTTCTCTAACAAAACTCCTGTTAAGTTACTTAGAGGTCACTTCTGCTAGAGAGAGAAGCAGAAGTTTAGAGACCTCCTCCTAACCCCAGTAAGTTCTGTCAAAAGGGTAAAGTTGCATTTATTCTGTTCTTCCCATTAACCGAATCTGTGTTTTTCTATATGGCTCGTGATTCCTTACTTATATGTCCCTTGATCCCGTCTATGTGTTTAATAACGTGGCTTGTTTTCTCTGTCTAGGGGTCTATATTGGCTATGTGTTCTACTATACCTACAATCTCTGGCAAAATGCCCTTCCTTTTTACAACTGTAACATATTCTCGGTCTTTTCCAAACAGGGTTTAGGCTGATGAGACTTTGGTGTAAGGGCCTGTATACTTTCAATCCTCAGCCTCTCCTGTTGTTTTCTACGCCTAACAATATTCTTGTGGTGTACAATTGCGCACTCTCTAAGACAAGCTACTGTGACCCCTTTCCAATTAGGCAAAGATTTTTGTTCCCTGTCCCTTACTGTCTTACTGAGTCCGTCCATTAGCACAGAGACAGCCACTTCCCTATAATTCGCATCGTTCCCTGTATCTGATACCCCAATGTATCTATCCATTATTTGCAGGGCCCGATGGAAATATTCAGATGTCATTTAATTTTCCCTCTGTTTTATGGAGAAAATTCTTCTCCACTTAACATTAATGGGGAAACACAACTCTAGTTGTCTATTAATTCGTTCTAAGTTCTCCTGATTGTTTTTGTCAGTCATAAGACTATCCGACTCTAACCTACAATCAGTGATAAATGTTTGGGTGTCAATATTAGGGGGTAGGCACGCTTTCAAAAATATCCGCCAGTGTTTGTTTGTCGGTTCATACGCATTACCCAGATCTCTGATAAATTTCTGACATCTGGCTAAATGCTTCCGAGGGTCGGGGAATTCTGAAATGATTGATCGCAGCTCATCTCTGGGCCACGGGCAATACATTGCATTATTCCTAGTGAGGATTACTCCCTGACTCTCTGTTCCCCCATTGGGAGTTACTATTTCCAAGACAGGGTGTAATTCTACCATTCCGTTCCTAATCTGTTTACTGTGAGATGTTGTTGTCTCTGTGCAATGAACTGTCTCACACTTACCGGTAGCTGTGACCTCACTAGTTCTTTCATTGGGGAATATTGTTACTGCTCTACCTGGTTGGACAGGCCCCACCTGAGTTTCCTGCAAAGTGACTGCTTGGAGGAGAGCTGCGATTTGGCTAGATCCTTCATCTTTTTGTGACCTATAACCTTGAAAAGACTTCAAAACAGGATACATCTTGCAAAAATTAGGGTTAATACATTGTTTTTGCATACTACTATCATTTACGGATATACCATTGACTGTAGCCATCTCTTCCCCTTCGACCTGTGTCGACACTGGTGTGTTTGTGTTCTCATTCCCGCTAGGTTTTGAACCTGTTTTGCAAATTTGTTCTCTTTGCATATCCCCCTCTTGCTGCCATAATTTTAAACAATCATTATGTCTAATCCTTTGTTTTCTGGATTTAAGAAGACATATTTTACTGCTTACATTCTGCAGTACCTCTGGTTCAAAGCTGCCCACCCTAGGGAATGGTTCCCTATCTTTGTCAGTCACACGTTCCCATTCAGACAAAAAGTCTTCAATACTTTTTCCTTTAAACTTCGCTGACCCCATGGGCCGCGGCTCTTCAACCTGAACCCTGGTTACAAAACGTCCCTTACTTGAGCAACTGGCTCCCATAATTGTGGGCCTTTTCCCACAAACACCAAAATACTCAATATAAGGTAACGGTGAAAGTTCTCAGAGCGCTCTTCACCCGCTCACCGCCCACGTTGGCCAGTACTACCATACACTGTCGATAGCGAAGGCAATGTACCCAACTTAGGGCCCTATGTGACCTATATTTACTGGAAGTTTTTAGGAATAACTTACCCTTTCCAGTAAAGTATCGGCCGTTGGAGATTTTCCTGAGAGACCAGCGAAAACTCACTATGCACTTTATTATACACAAATCACGCTTGCGTATGCTCTATACAGCGCTGATGATACCGCGATTTTACGCAAAAGCTCGTAAAAAGGATATCACGTTGCGCTATTTATCGCACCCACAAACGCGCGGTCCAATCGTACAGCGTATAGGTACTTGTTACTTATCTGCCGTACGACCACTGGAATCGATTTTCAGGCTGCGAAACCTCAGCCGGAGCGTATAAAAAAAAAAAAAACTATATGGGTCACAACACAATTCACAATTCCCTACCACGCTCCTGTAAGTCTCCTCACGACTTACGTATTAAACCTTATACTAACGTGAGTCAGCCGCCTCACGCCGCCAAGTCTCCACTCACTTGATGTACCAAACGACGGGATCCTGCATTACGGGGTTCGAATTTCACTCACTCCTATGTTCGCTCACTCAGGTATACTTGGTTTTTCTGTACAGAAAATTAGGATTCATTCAAGTTGGCAGCTTTACCCCCAGAGGCAATTAAAAAAAATTATTTATACTAAATTTTGTTTTTATATTAAATTTCTTTAGAAACCGGGTAGTTTGGTGCTATTGTAGTGTGGCTACTGTCCCGCCTTTAAACTAAACGAACTATTGTGTAATTTGTACTTGGCGACCGTATTTCTTAAGCAATTTGCGTAAACACGAACCGTATGTCCGCAATTAAACAAATTCCACAACTTCTATAAATGTGAGCAATACCAACTATAATTGCTCACTAAACACAACACACATTCTTTCTGTATAAACCCTCTTACTACTGGGCCAGAAATGCGTTTTGTGATTTTACTCTTACTTCCTTAAATACTTATTTTATTTTTAACTATGTAGCAACAAATATCTCCGGTTTCATACAGGTTTAAATGATTCTAGCAATTTGAATGTTATGGCAACAATGTGAGAGAGTATGCAAAGTATGGGGTATGGGTGCCGTGTACGCTTTTGGCGCCAAAAAAAATAATTCACAGATTTTAAATAGCTTTTTTCCTGTTTACCTTACGAGTTCTACCAGCATCTCTACAAACCATACAGAGCAGACGCCATCTAATCAGCAATCAAGTAGGGTTTTCAGTGCATCTATCGACCAAGAAAAGGATACGTAGGATAACTTTCCACCCTTTGCTGATAGATTAAGTCTGCTGTGACCTGTTAGGTAGTAAGTATGTGGAAAACCGGAGGAGCCCCCAATTGATAATGCTGATAATCTTACAGGAATGAAAGCTATACCTTATACACACCTTAAATACACTTTACCATGGAGCCGCTGCGGCCGCTATACTTAATACACACTCTACGTACTTTGTACGCTATTAGCGTACAAAGTCTCGTACTGTGTACGGACTTTGCGTACAAACGCCGCGCTAACGGTACAAAGTACTCACAGCGCATACACACCCAGAGATACACTTTAAACCTTATACAGCAATGCAATGCAATGATAATACACTTTAAACCTTAGCAGGGCAATGAAGACACGACACCAGATTGTAATTAAACCGCTGGGTTCCGAAACCACAGCGTATTATTGCTGAAAGGGGGTTACAATACAAATAATACAATACAAATATAACAGAGTAAATGGCTACATTCAATGGTACATACGTGAGTGAATTAGCTTGCGCTTCCCGGTCCGGTCCTCCGTTATCTGATAGATAACGTTGTGAGTCTTGTCTGACCAGGCCAGCAGCAGGCTCTCTTTATACAATTCCTCCAAAAAGAAATACAATAGATACTGTAATCCCTTTGTCCATTGGACACAGGGATGCACTTTTACAGTACAGGAGAGGTCATAGGTCGGTTTGAATAGGTGGGCGATGTCTGATCCAACTGCTCATGTGGGTGGTCTCCTCTGGATTCCCGCCGCATACATAATGTACAGTAAATACAGTTTATATCTATATTCTGCTCCTGCACATAGCTATCCGCAGGAACATGCGATCTTCCTCAAACCAACACCGGAATGTTACCCTTAAAATACCCTTCAGCTGGATACCAAACACCACCTTATAACCTTGTTCTGTCCCCTCCTATTCTGTAAAGGTGAATCCCTTTGTTCTGAAACCCTTTAAACTACTTCCTGATGTGGTGCAGGGAGACTATGTGTACATTGTGCACTATTTGGATTAAATATGTAATGTGTTTTGATAGCTCTCCATGCGTCCACAAACTCTACCGTAAATACCTATACCACGCGCTGATGCGCACGACCGCTGGTGCGACCATACGCAAATTGCGAATGTGCACGCACAGCAGAACAAGTACACGCACGGAGGCCATCTGTGTGTAGTTTGTACGTGATGTGTGTACTGCAATATTTTTCGGCTTTGACAGTTCCATAACACTCTCTGTTTCTCCCATGAATATAGGGCCTAATTCAGACCTGATTGCAACAGCAACATTTTTCTGTAATGGGCAAACCCATGTGCAGTGCAGGTGGGGCAGATGTAACATGTGCAGAGAGAGTTAGATTTGGGTGGGGTGTGTTCCAACTGAAATCTAAATTGCAGTGTAAAAATAAAGCAGCCAGTATTTCTCTAACGTCCTAAGTGGATGCTGGGGACTCCGTAAGGACCATGGGGGGGAATAGCGGCTCCGCAGGAGACTGGGCACATCTAAAGAAAGCTTTAGGACTATCTGGTGTGCACTGGCTCCTCCCCCCATGACCCTCCTCCAAGCCTCAGTTAGATCTCTGTGCCCGAACGAGAAGGGTGCACACTAGGGGCTCTCCTGAGCTTCTTAGTGAAAGTTTTAGTTTAGGTTTTTTATTTTCAGTGAGACCTGCTGGCAACAGGCTCACTGCATCGAGGGACTAAGGGGAGAAGAAGCGAACTCACCTGCGTGCAGAGTGGATTGGGCTTCTTAGGCTACTGGACATTAGCTCCAGAGGGACGATCACAGGCCCAGCCATGGATGGGTCCCAGAGCCGCGCCGCCGGCCCCCTTACAGAGCCAGAAGACAGAAGAGGTCCGGAAAATCGGCGGCAGAAGACATCCTGTCTTCACCAAGGTAGCGCACAGCACTGCAGCTGTGCGCCATTGCTCCTCAGCACACTTCACACTTCGGTCACTGAGGGTGCAGGGCGCTAGGGGGGGGCGCCCTGAGCAGCAATAAAAACACCTTGGCTGGCGAAAATACATCACATATAGCCCCCAGGGCTATATGGATGAATTTTAACCCCTGCCAGAATCCATAAAAAAGCAGGAGAAAAGTCTGCGAAAAAGGGGCGGAGCCTATCTCCTCAGCACACTGGCGCCATTTTCCCTCACAGCTCAGTTGGAGGGAAGCTCCCCTGGCTCTCCCCTGCAGTCACTACACTACAGAAAGGGTTAAAAAAGAGAGGGGGGCACTAATTAGGCGCAGTATTAACAATACAGCAGCTATAAGGGGAAAAACACTTATATAAGGTTATCCCTGTATATATATATATGGCGCTTTGGTGTGTGCTGGCAAACTCTCCCTCTGTCTCCCCAAAGGGCTAGTGGGGTCCTGTCCTCTATCAGAGCATTCCCTGTGTGTGTGCTGTATGTCGGTACGTTTGTGTCGACATGTATGAGGAGAAAAATGATGTGGAGACGGAGCAGATTGCCTGTAATAGTGATGTCACCCCCTAGGGGGTCGACACCTGAGTGGATGAACTGTTGGAAGGAATTACGTGACAGTGTCAGCTCTGTATAAAAGACAGTGGTTGACATGAGACAGCCGGCTACTCAGCTTGTGCCTGTCCAGACGTCTCATAGGCCGTCAGGGGCTCTAAAGCGCCCGTTACCTCAGATGGCAGATATAGACGCCGACACGGATACTGACTCCAGTGTCGACGGTGAAGAGACAAATGTGACTTCCAGTAGGGCCACACGTTACATGATTGAGGCAATGAAAAATGTTTTACACATTTCTGATAATACGAGTACCACCAAAAAGGGGTATTATGTTCGGTGAGGAAAAACTACCTGTAGTTTTCCTGAATCTGAGAAATTAAATGAGGTGTGTGATGATGCGTGGTTTTCCCCCGATAACTGATAATTTCTAAAATGTTATTGGCATTATATCCTTTCCCGCCAGAGGTTAGGGTGCGTTGGGAAACACCCCCTAGGGTGGATAAAGCGCTCACACGCTTGTAAGGGCTCTACCCTCTCCTGAGATGGCCGCCCTTAAGGATCCTGCTGATAGAAAGCAGGAGGGTATCCTAAAATGTATTTACACACATACTGGTGTTATACTGCGACCAGCAATCGCCTCAGCCTGGATGTGCAGTGCTGGGTTGGCGTGGTCGGATTCCCTGACTGAAAATATTGATACCCTAGATAGGGACAGTATATTTTTGCCTATAGAGCATTTAAAAGATGCATTTCTATATATGCGTGATGCACAGCGGAATATTTGCCGACTGGCATCAAGTCTAAGTGCGTTGTCCATTTCTACCAGTAGAGGGTTATGGACACGTCAGTGGTCAGGTGATGCGTATTCCAAACGGCATTTGGAAGTATTGCCTTAATAAGGGGAGGAGTTATTTGGGGTCGGTCTTTCAGACCTGGTGGCCACGGCAACAGCTGGGAAATCCACGTTTGTACCCCAGGTCGCCTCTCAACATGAGAAGACGCCGTATTATCAGGCGCAGTCTTTTCGTGGACAAGCGGGCAAAATGTTCCTCATTTCTGCCCCGTGACAGAGGGAGAGGAAAAAGGCTGCAGAAATCAGCCAGTTCCCAGGAACAGAAACCCTCTCCCGCCTCTGCCAAGCCCTCAGTATGACGCTGGGGCTTTACAAGCAGAATCAGGCACGGTGGGGGGCCCGTCTCAATGAATTTCAGCGCGCAGTGGGCTCACTCGCAAGTAGACCCCTGGATCCTTCAGGTGATATCTCAGGGGTACAAATTAGAATTCGAGACGTCTCCCCCTCGCCGTTTTCCTAAAGTCGGCTTTACCGATGTCTCCTTCTGACAGGGAGACAGTTTTGGAAGCCATTCACAAGCTGTATTCCCAGCAGGTGATAATCAAGGTACCCCTCCTGCAACAGGGAACGGGGTATTATTCCACACTGTTGTGGTACCGAAGCCGGACGGCTCGGTGAGACCGATTCTAAATCTAAAATCTTTGAACACTTACATACAGAGGTTCAAATTCAAGATTGAGTCACTCAGAGCAGTGATTGCGAACCTGGAAGAAGGGGACTACATGATGTCTCGGGACATCAAGGATGCTTACCTTCATGTCAAAATTTACCCTTCTCACCAAGGGTACCTCAGGTTTATGGTACAGAACTGTCACTATCAGTTCAGACGCTGCCGTATGGATGGTCCACGGCACCCCGGGTCTTTACCAAGGTAATGGCCGAAATGATGATATTCCTTCGAAGGAAGGGAATTTTAGTTATCCCTTACTTGGACGATTCCCTGATAAGGGTAAGATCCAGGGAACAGTTGGAGGTCGGTGTAGCACTATCTCAGGTAGTGTTGCGGCAGCACGATTGGATTCTCAATATTCCAAAATCGCAGCTGGTTCAGACGACTTGTCTTCTGTTCCTAGGGATGATCCTGGACACAGTCCAGAAAAAGGTGTTTCTCCCGGAGGGGAAAGACAGGGAGTTATCCGAGCTAGTCAGGAACCTCCTAAAACTGAGCCAAGTCTCAGTGCATCAATGCACAAGGGTTCTGGGTAAAATGGTGGCTTCCTACGAAGCAATCCCATTCGGCAGATTCCACGCAAGAACTTTCCAGTGGGACCTGCTGGACAAATGGTCCGGGTCGCATCTTCAGATGCATCAGCGGATAACCCTGTCACCAAGGACAAGGGTGTCCCTCCTGTGGTGGTTGCAGAGTGCTCATCTTCTAGAGGGCCGCAGATTCGGCATTCAGGACTGGGTCCTGGTGACCACGGATGCCAGCCTGCGAGGCTGGGGAGCAGTCACACAGGGAAGGAATATCCAGGGCTTATGGTCAAGCCTGGAGACATCACTTCACATAAATATCCTGAAGCTAAGGGCCATTTACAATGCTCTAAGCTTAGCAAGACCTCTGCTTCAAGGTCAGCCGGTGTTGATCCAGTCGGACAACATCACGGCAGTCACCCACGTAAACAGACAGGGTGGCACAAGAAGCAGGAGGGCAATGGCAGAAGCTGCAAGGATTCTTCGCTGGGCGGAATATCATGTGATAGCACTGTCAGCAGTATTCATTCCGGGAGTGGACAACTGGGAAGCAGACTTCCTCAGCACGACCTCCACCCGGGAGAGTGGGGACTTCACCCAGAAGTCTTCCACATGATTATAAACCGTTGGGAAAAACTCGACAGGTATTGCGCCAGGTCAAGGGACCCTCAGGCAATAGCTGTAGACGCTCTGGTAACACCGTGGGTGTACCAGTCAGTGTATGTGTTCCCTCCTCTGCCTCTCATACCCAAGGTACTGAGATTGATAAGATGGAGAGGAGTAAGCACTATATTCGTGGCTCCGGATTGGCCAAGAAGGACTTGGTAACCGGAACTTCAAGAGATGCTCACGGAGGATCCTTGGCCTCTACCTCTAAGAAGGGACCTGCTCCAACAAGGACCCTGTCTGTTCCAAGACTTACCGCGGCTGCGTTTGACGGCATGGCGGTTGAACGCCGGATCCTGAAGGAAAAAAGGCATTCCGGATGAAGTCATCCCTATCCTGATCAAAGCCAGGAAGGATGTAACCGCAAAACATTATCACCGCATTTGGCGAAAATATGTTGCGTGGTGCGAGGCCAGTAAGGCCCGAGGGAGGAAATTCAACTGGGTCGATTCCTACATTTCCTGCAAACAGGAGTGTCTATGGGCCTGAAATTGGGGTCCATTAAGGTTCAAATTTCGGCCCTGTCAATTTTCTTCCAAAAAGAACTAGCTTCAGTCCCTGAAGTTCAGACGTTTGTAAAAGGGGTACTGCATATACAGCCTCCTTTTGTGCCTCCAGTGGCACTTTGGGATCTCAATGTAGTTTTTTGGGTTCCAAAAGTCACATTGGTTTGAACCACTTAAATCTGTGGAGTTAAAATATCTCACATGGAAAGTGGTCATGCTGTTGGCCCTGGCCTGGGCCAGGCGCGTGTCAGAATTGGCGGCTTTATCCTGTAAAAGCCCTTATCTGATTTTCCATTCGGACAGGGCGGAATTGAGGACTCGTCCTCAGTTTCTCCCTAAGGTGGTTTCAGCGTTTCACCTGAACCAACCTATTGTGGTGCCTGCGGCTACTAGGGACTTGGAGGACTCCAAGTTGCTAGACGTTGTCAGGGCCCTGAAAATATGTGTTTCCAGGACGGCTGGAGTCAGAAAATCTGACTCGCTGTTTATCCTGTATGCACCCAACAAGCTGGGTGCTCCTGCTTCTAAGCAGACTATTGCTCGTTGGATTTGTAGTACAATTCAGCTTGCACATTCTGTGGCAGGCCTGCCACAGCCAAAAATCTGTAAATGCCCACTCCACAAGGAAGGTGGGCTCATCTTGGGCGGCTGCCCGAGGGGTCTCGGCTTTACAACTTTGCCGAGCAGCTACTTGGTCAGGAGCAAATACGTTTGTAAAATTCTACAAAATTGATACCCTGGCTGAGGAGGACCTGGAGTTCTCTCAATTGGTGCTGCAGAGTCATCCGCACTCTCCCGCCCGTTTGGGAGCTTTGGTATAATCCCCATGGTCCTTACGGAGTCCCCAGCATCCACTTAGGACGTTAGAGAAAATAAGAATTTACTTACCGATAATTCTATTTCTCGTAGTCCGTAGTGGATGCTGGGCGCCCATCCCAAGTGCGGATTGTCTGCAATACTGGTACATAGTTATTGTTACCAAAAAATCGGGTTATTGCTGTAGTGAGCCATCTTTTCTAGAGGCTCCTCTGTTATCATGCTGTTAACTGGGTTCAGATCACAAGTTGTACGGTGTGATTGGTGTGGCTGGTATGAGTCTTACCCGGGATTCAAAATCCTTCCTTATTGTGTACGCTCGTCCGGGCACAGTATCCTAACTGAGGCTTGGAGGAGGGTCATGGGGGGAGGAGCCAGTGCACACCAGATAGTCCTAAAGCTTTCTTTAGATGTGCCCAGTCTCCTGCGGAGCCGCTATTCCCCCCCCATGGTCCTTACGGAGTCCCCAGCATCCACTACGGACTACGAGAAATAGAATTATCGGTAAGTAAATTCTTATTTTACCCTGCACAGAAACAATATAACCCACCCAAATCTAACTCTCTCTGCACATGTTACATCTCCCCACCCCCACCCCCTGCAGTGCACATGGTTTTGCCCATTAGAGAAAGATTTTGCTTTTGTGATCAGGTCTGAATTAGGCCCATTGGGCCTTGTGTCCTGTAATATTTTGCAGATGTGCCCACATACAGTACACCTATCCTAAAATTGCACCACATAGCCTTATGTAGCGCTCCAACAACTTCGCAACTTTGTCGCAGCAAAACACTAATCTTAACTATTAGGTGGTAGGATCAGCTCCTGGGCACCATACAGTTAAGTCTTTTGATATCCCAGGATGCTCCGGTCCCTCTCCCTATAACCCCGCCCCCTGCAGAGGCAGGTCAGTTTTCTGTTTGGTGCAGCAGGAAGCTGGGTGCACCTTTTTTTACAGGGGTCTTCTCTTCTTTTCTTTTTTTTATTTTACTTTTTTCTGTTTTTACACTGAGCCTGTCACTGCCGGACGTCTCGTAGACTCCCGCATACAGGCTCCCCGCCGGCGCCAAAACTCCCGCTTGGCCACTGCTTTTCATGGTACCCCTAGGATAAATGTTTTATTGATAAATTTAGAATTAAATATTAAATTAGGTAATTTGTCGGTCATCCTTAGGGTCACTTATGGGGCGTTGTACAGTTGTGCTTCTGATTGCCCACGTGTTATGATAGGCAAAACTACTGCTGGCGGCTGCAAATCACTTTGACCATAAATAATTTGATTTGCTCCTGGACCACAAACTGTCGGCACCTCTGGAAGAGCCTCGCGGCACCCCAGGGTGCTTAGGCACACAGTTTGGGAAACACTGATCTAGTATTCTATAAGTGACCTAAGGTGCAAGATGGAGGACAATGCACACCATAGGTGGTAAAGGGTAAAAGACCGGTAACTCGCTCCACGCAACCTTATGCTTAAACTGCAGCTTTATACCAAATTCTTTGCTACAAAATTAAAACTAATCCTGAGTCCTACACTTTGTACACTATGGGGGTCATTCAGAGTTGATCGCTCGCTAGCAGTTTTTAGCAGCCGTGCAAACGCTATGCCGCCTCCCACTGGGAGTGTATTTTAGCTTAGCAGAAGTGCGAACGAAAGGATCGCAGAATGGCGGCATAATTTTTTTGTGCAGTTTTAGAGTAGCTCAAAACCTACTCAGCGCTTGCGATCACTTCAGGCTGTTCAGTTCCTGTTTTGACGTCACAAACACGCCCTGCGTTCGCCCAGCCACGCCTGCGTTTTTCCTGGCACGCCTGCGTTTTTCGAACACTCCCTGAAAACGGTCAGTTGACACCCAGAAACGCCCACTTCATCTCAATCACTCTGCGGGCAGCAGTGCGACTGAAAAGCTTTGCTAGACCTTGTGTGAAACTACATCGTTCGTTGTAAAATTACTTTGCGCGTGCGCATTGCGCCGCATACACATGCGCAGAAGTGCCATTTTTTTTGCCTCCTCACTGCACAGCGAACGAAAGCAGCTAGCGATCAACTCGGAATTACCACCTATAAGCGAACTAAGAAGAATGGCGCCATATGGTGCAAGTAGGATAAGTGGTATAAGGATACATCTGTAGGAGCTCAGTATGATTTCCCAGCGGCTGGGATGCCTTCCGTCAGTATACCAGTATGCCGGCAGCGGGGTAAGACCCTGAGCACCAGGATTTTGTCTGCATTGCCAGATGTCGGGATTTCGGTGTCTCTATCCGGACCGCCGGCAAATTCACTGCAGCCCATCTGTAGCTTCCTAGAGAAATGAGTGTGATCTATACACATTTTATTTCTTGACACGGCTCAAATGGTCACTTCTATCATACTGGCTAACGCACTCCCGCACAGAAGGGTACATTTACTAAGATGGGAGTTCTACTGTATTTCATATCAGACTCTACTTCTCATTTATCTGGCACCTTCTAGAAGATAATACCCGGAAGCTGGTTGGTTGCTGTGGGAAACATCCCATCTTAAATAGAACTCCCATCTTAGTAAATTTACTCCAGAGAGTCTGTCTGTACAGCATCACCGAGCACTTACACAGAACGTCCAATCAGGTTTAATGCTTTCACTTGGAAGGGGTGCAGGAGATGTCTCTGGTATTGGCAGCACGATAGTAGATGGTCTAATACTGTCATGTTTCATGTCCACAGAGCTCTGAACCTGGAAGGAAACCCTTTTCGAAACCCACGAGCGGCTATTTTAGCAAAAGGTACTGTAGCCATTCTGGAGTATCTCCGGAGTCGCATTCCCACCTGATTCCCCTCCCTGCAGAGACTGGAAGCTGTCAGTCCTGAGACTCCATCAGTAAGATGTTTATATGGCCTGCAATGCTGGAAGAGAAGCTGGACACACAAGGATTGCTCCAGCCAGACAATTACTGTTCCATTGCGCCAAACCTGTTGGCGGCCGAATGGAATGAGATGGATCACTTTTACTCCATTGCCCCATAATGACTCTCCCGAGAGGAGCTTTGTATGGATTCTTGTTGTGTCTTGTACACACACACACACACACACACACACACACACACACACACACACACAGCTCTGATATCGCTTAGCTGTGATGTTTATACGGCTCGGTGCCTCCATGGTTACTTACATCTCATTGGTGCATTATGCATGTTACATGGAGCCATTGCCTGACACCCTCTGACCGCATTGCTGGAATCATTCCACTTTTTGTAAAACTGACATCCGAATGAAAAACGGTGATTAATAAAGCTGCATTCCAAAATGTCTGAGATTTCTCTGTCAAAATGTTGCTAAGAATGTACTAAGTTTTATATTTCTCTAACGTCCTAAGTGGATGCTGGGGACTCCGTCAGGACCATGGGGAATAGCGGCTCCGCAGGAGACAGGGCACAAAAATAAAGCTTTAGGATTAGGTGGTGTGTACTGGCTCCTCCCCCTATGACCCTCCTCCAAGCCTCAGTTAGGTTTTTGTGCCCGTCCGAGAAGGGTGCAATCTAGGTGGCTCTCCTAAAGGGCTGCTTAGAAAAAGTTTTTTAGGTTTTTTATTTTCAGTGAGTCCTGCTGGCAACAGGCTCACTGCATCGAGGGACTTAGGGGAGAGAATTTCAACTCACCTGCGTGCAGGATGGATTGGCTTCTTAGGCTACTGGACACCATTAGCTCCAGAGGGAGTCGGAACACAGGTCTCACCCTGGGGTTCGTCCCGGAGCCGCGCCGCCGACCCCCCTTACAGATGCTGAAGATTGAAGGTCCGGAAACAGGCGGCAGAAGGCTCTTCAGTCTTCATGAAGGTAGCGCACAGCACTGCAGCTGTGCGCCATTGTTGTCACACACTTCACACCAAGCGGTCACGGAGGGTGCAGGGCGCTGCTGGGGGCGCCCTGGGCAGCAATATTTTAATACCTTATGGCAAAAGAATACATCACATATAGCCATTGAGGCTATATGTATGTATTTAACCCATGCCAGTTATCTAAAACTACGGGAGGAAAGCCCGCCGAAATAGGGGGCGGGGCTTATTCTCCTCAGCACACAGCGCCATTTTCCTGCTCAGCTCCGCTGTGAGGAAGGCTCCCAGGACTCTCCCCTGCACTGCACTACAGAAACAGGGTAAAACAGAGAGGGGGGGCATTTTTTGGCGATATATTGGATATATTTAAGCTGCTATAAGGAACAACACTTATATAAGGTTGTTCCCATATATATTATAGCGCTTGGGTGTGTGCTGGCAAACTCTCCCTCTGTCTCCCCAAAGGGCTAGTGGGGTCCTGTCTTCGATAAGAGCATTCCCTGTGTGTCTGCTGTGTGTCGGTACGTGTGTGTCGACATGTATGAGGACGATGTTGGTGTGGAGGCAGAGCAATTGCCGATAATGGTGATGTCACACCCCAGGGAGTCGACACTGGAATGGATGGCTTTGTTTATGGAATTACGTGATAATGTCAGCACATTACAAAAATCAGTTGACGACATGAGACGGCCGGCAAACCAGTTAGTACCTGCCCAGGCGTCTCAGACACCGTCAGGGGCTGTAAAGCGCCCTTTACCTCAGTCGGTCGACACAGACACAGACACTGAATCTAGTGTCGACACAAACGTATTTTCAAGTAGGGCCACACGTTATATGATCACGGCAATGAAGGAGGCTTTGCATATCTCTGATACTGCAAGTACCACAAAAAGGGGTATTATGTGGGGGGTGAAAAAACTACCTGTAGTTTTTCCTGAATCAGAGGAATTAAATGATGTATGTGATGAAGCGTGGGTTAACCCAGATAGAAAAATGCTAATTTCAAAAAAGTTATTAGCATTATACCCTTTCCCGCCAGAGGTTAGGGCGCGCTGGGAAACACCCCCTAGGGTGGATAAGGCGCTCACACGCTTATCAAAACAAGTGGCGTTACCGTCTCCTGATACGGCCGCCCTCAGGGATCCAGCGGATAGGAGACTGGAAACTACCCTAAAAAGTATATACACACATACTGGTGTTATACTGCGACCAGCCATCGCCTCAGCCTGGATGTGCAGTGCTGGAGTCGTCTGGTTGGATTCCCTGACTGAAAATATTGATACCCTGGATAGGGACAGTATTTTATTGACTATAGAGCAATTAAAGGATGCTTTCCTTTATATGCGAGATGCGCAGAGAGATATTTGCACTCTGGCATCGAGAGTAAATGCGATGTCCATATCTGCCAGAAGGAGTTTATGGACGCGACAGTGGTCAGGTGATGCGGATTCCAAACGACATATGGAAGTATTGCCGTATAAAGGGGAGGAATTATTTGGCGTCGGTCTATCGGATCTGGTGGCCACGGCAACTGCCGGAAAATCCACCTTTTTACCTCAGACCCCCTCCCAACAGAAAAAGACACCGTCTTTTCAGCCGCAGTCCTTTCGGTCCTATAAGAACAAGCGGACAAAAGGACAGTCATATCTGCCTCGGGGTAGAGGAAAGGGTAAGAGAGGGCAGCAAGCAGCCCCTGCCCAGGAACAGAAGCCCTCCCAGGGTTCTGCAAAGCCCTCAGCATGACGCTGGGGCCTTACAAGCGGACTCAGGAGCGGTGGGGGGTCGACTCAAGAATTTCAGCGCACAGTGGGCTTGCTCACAGGTGGACCCCTGGATTCTGCAGGTAGTATCTCAGGGTTACAGGTTGGAATTCGAGAAGTCTCCCCCTCGCCGGTTCCTAAAGTCTGCTTTGCCAACGTCTCCCTCAGACAGGGCGACGGTATTGGAAGCCATTCACAAGCTGTTTTCTCAGCAGGTGATAGTCAAGGTACCCCTCCTACAACAGGGAAAGGGGTATTACTCCACGCTATTTGTGGTACCGAAGCCGGACGGCTCGGTAAGACCTATTCAAAATCTGAAATCTTTGAACCTGTACATACAAAAATTCAAGTTCAAGATGGAGTCACTCAGAGCAGTGATAGCGAATCTGGAAGAAGGGGACTTTATGGTGTCCCTGGACATAAAGGATGCTTACCTGCATGTCCCAATTTGCCCTTCACATCAAGGGTACCTCAGGTTCGTGGTGCAAAACTGTCATTATCAGTTTCAGACGCTGCCGTTTGGATTGTCCACGGCACCTCGGGTCTTTACCAAGGTAATGGCCGAAATGATGATTCTTCTGCGAAGAAGAGGCGTATTAATTATCCCTTACTTGGACGATCTCCTGATAAGGGCAAGGTCCAGAGAACAGCTGGAGGACGGAGTAGCACTAACCCAACTAGTGCTGCAACAACACAGGTGGATTCTGAATTTTCCAAAATCTCAGTTGACCCCGACGACACGTCTGCTGTTCCTGGGAATGATTCTGGACACGGTTCAGAAAAAGGTGTTTCTTCCGGAGGAGAAAGCCAGGGAGTTATCCGAACTTGTCAGGAACCTCCTAAAACCAGGGACAGTGTCTGTGCATCAATGCACAAGAGTCCTGGGAAAGATGGTGGCTTCTTACGAAGCGATTCCATTCGGCAGATTCCACGCACGAACTTTTCAGTGGGATCTGCTGGACAAATGGTCCGGATCGCATCTGCAGATGCATCAGCGGATAACCTTATCGCCACGGACAAGGGTGTCTCTTCTGTGGTGGTTGCAGAGTGCTCATCTGTTAGAGGGCCGCAGATTCGGCATACAGGACTGGGTCCTGGTGACCACGGATGCCAGTCTGAGAGGCTGGGGAGCGGTCACACAGGGAAGAAATTTCCAGGGAGTATGGTCAAGCCTGGAGATGTCTCTTCACATAAATATACTGGAGCTAAGAGCGATTTACAATGCTCTAAGTCTGGCAAAACCCCTGCTTCAGGGTCAGCCGGTGTTGATCCAGTCGGACAACATCACGGCAGTCGCCCACGTAAACAGACAGGGCGGCACAAGAAGCAGGACAGCAATGGCAGAAGCTGCAAGGATTCTTCGCTGGGCGGAAGATCATGTGATAGCACTGTCAGCAGTATTCATTCCGGGAGTGGACAACTGGGAAGCAGACTTCCTCAGCAGACACGATCTACACCCGGGAGAGTGGGGACTTCATCCAGAAGTCTTCCACATGATTGTGAACCGTTGGGAAAAACCAATGGTGGATATGATGGCGTCCCGCCTCAACAAAAAACTGGACAGGTATTGCGCCAGGTCAAGAGACCCTCAGGCAATAGCTGTGGACGCTCTGGTAACACCGTGGGTGTTCCAGTCAGTGTATGTGTTCCCTCCTCTGCCTCTCATACCAAAAGTACTGAGAATTATACGGCAAAAGGGAGTAAGAACGATACTAGTGGCTCCGGATTGGCCAAGAAGAACTTGGTACCCGGAACTTCAAGAGATGCTCACGGAGGATCCGTGGCCTCTACCTCTAAGACGGGACCTGCTTCAGCAGGGACCGTGTCTATTCCAAGACTTACCGCGGCTGCGTTTGACGGCATGGCGGTTGAACGCCGAATTCTAAGGGAAAAAGGCATTCCGGAAGAGGTCATTCCTACACTGGTAAAAGCCAGGAAGGAGGTGACTGCACAACATTATCACCGCATTTGGAGAAAATATGTTGCGTGGTGTGAGGCCAGGAAGGCCCCCACGGAGGAATTTCAACTGGGTCGATTCCTACATTTCCTGCAAACAGGATTGTCTATGGGCACAAATTGGGGTCCATTAAGGTTCAAATTTCGGCCCTGTCGATTTTCTTCCAGAAAGAATTGGCTTCAGTTCCTGAAGTCCAGACTTTTGTAAAAGGAGTACTACATATACAGCCCCCGGTTGTGCCCCCAGTGGCACCGTGGGATCTTAATGTAGTCTTGGATTTTCTCAAATCCCATTGGTTTGAGCCGCTCAAATCGGTGGAGTTGAAGTATCTTACATGGAAAGTAACCATGCTACTGGCCCTGGCTTCAGCCAGGAGAGTATCAGAATTGGCGGCTTTATCATATAAGAGCCCATATCTGATTTTCCATACGGACAGGGCAGAACTGCGGACGCGTCCTCATTTTCTGCCTAAGGTGGTGTCAGCGTTTCACCTGAACCAGCCTATTGTGGTGCCTGCGGCTACTAACGATTTGGAGGATTCCAAGTTGTTGGACGTGGTCCGGGCATTGAAAATATATATTTCAAGAACGGCGGGAGTCAGAAAGTCTGACTCACTGTTTATATTGTATGCACCCAACAAGCTGGGTGCTCCTGCTTCTAAGCAGACGATTGCTCGTTGGATTTGTAGCACAATTCAACTTGCACATTCTGTGGCAGGCTTGCCACAACCTAAATCTGTCAAGGCCCATTCCACAAGGAAAGTGGGCTCATCCTGGGCGGCTGCCCGGGGGGTCTCGGCATTACAACTCTGCCGAGCTGCTACTTGGTCAGGGGCAAACACGTTTGCAAAATTCTACAAATTTGATACCCTGGCTGAGGAGGACCTTGAGTTCTCTCATTCGGTGCTGCAGAGTCATCCGCACTCTCCCGCCCGTTTGGGAGCTTTGGTATAATCCCCATGGTCCTGACGGAGTCCCCAGCATCCACTTAGGACGTTAGAGAAAATAAGAATTTACTTACCGATAATTCTATTTCTCGTAGTCCGTAGTGGATGCTGGGCGCCCATCCCAAGTGCGGATTGTCTGCAATACTTGTACATAGTTATTGTTACAAACAAATTCGGGTTGTTATTGTTGTGAGCCGTCTGTTCAGAGGCTCCTACGTTTGTCATACTGTTAACTGGGTTCAGATCACAAGTTATACGGTGTGATTGGTGTGGCTGGTATGAGTCTTACCCGGGATTCAATATCCTTCCTTATTGTGTACGCTCGTCCGGGCACAGTATCCTAACTGAGGCTTGGAGGAGGGTCATAGGGGGAGGAGCCAGTACACACCACCTAATCCTAAAGCTTTATTTTTGTGCCCTGTCTCCTGCGGAGCCGCTATTCCCCATGGTCCTGACGGAGTCCCCAGCATCCACTACGGACTACGAGAAATAGAATTATCGGTAAGTAAATTCTTATTTTTTTGCGTGAGTATGTCTGGAGCAGTGTGGTATATTTTATTGACATTTATCATGTCGGCACTGATGAAATGTCGACATGATTAGAAGGATCCCGATGGTTTAGTGGTGGCTTACCGGTCATGGTAGCGCCTAACCCTATCCTCCCCTCCCGTAGTCTAACACTCACCCTAGTGCCTAACCTCCCCACCTGTAGCATAACCATTCCCCTAGTGCCTAACCTTAATCTCCCCTCCCGTAGCCTAACCCCCCCTGCCTGTAGCCTAACCATCCCCCTAGTGCCTAACCTTAATCTCCCCTCCCGTAGCCTAACCCTCCCTGCCTGTAGCCCACCCCCAATACCTAAGCTCCCCTCCCATAGCTTAACCCTCTCCTTAGTGCCTAACCATGCCCACCCATAGCCTTCCCCTAGTGCCATAACCTCCCCTTCCGTATCCTAGCCATCCCTCTAGTGCCTAACCCTAACCTACCCTTCCGTATCCTAGCCATCCCTCTAGTGCCTAACCCTAACCTCCCCTTCCGTATCCTAGCCATCCCTCTAGTGCCTAACCCTAACCTCCCCTTCCGTATCCTAGCCATCCCTCTAGTGCCTAACCCTAACCTCCCCTTCCGTATCCTAGCCATACCTCTAGTGCCTAACCCTAACATCCCCTTCCGTATCCTAGCCATCCCTCTAGTGCCTAACCCTAACATCCCCTTCCGTATCCTAGCCATCCCTCTAGTGCCTAACCCTAACATCCCCTTCCGTATTCTAGCCATCCCTCTAGTGCATAACCCTAACCTACCCTTCCGTATCCTAGCCATCCCTCTAGTGCCTAACCCTAACCTACCCTTCCGTATCCTAGCCATCCCTCTAGTGCCTAACCCTAACCTACCCTTCCGTATCCTAGCCATCCCTCTAGTGCCTAACCCTAACATCCCCTTCCGTATCCTAGCCATCCCTCTAGTGCCTAACCCTAACATCCCCTTCCGTATTCTAGCCATCCCTCTAGTGCATAACCCTAACCTCCCCTTCCGTATCCTAGCCATCCCTCTAGTGCCTAACCCACCCTTCCGTATCCTAGCCATCCCTCTAGTGCCTAACCCTAACCTACCCTTCCGTATCCTAGCCATCCCTCTAGTGCCTAACCCTAACCTACCCTTCCGTATCCTAGCAATCCCTCTAGTGCCTAACCCTAACCTACCCTTCCGTATCCTAGCCATCCCTCTAGTGCCTAACCCTAACCTACCCTTCCGTATCCTAGCCATCCCTCTAGTGCCTAACCCTAACCTCCCCTTCCGTATCCTAGCCATCCCTCTAGTGCCTAACCCTAACCTCCCCTTCCGTATCCTAGCCATCCCTCTAGTGCCTAACCCTAACCTACCCTTCCGTATCCTAGCCATCCCTCTAGTGCCTAACCCTAACCTCCCCTTCCGTATCCTAGCCATCCCTCTAGTGCCTAACCCTAACCTCCCCTTCCGTATCCTAGCCATCCCTCTAGTGCCTAACCCTAACCTCCCCTTCCGTATCCTAGCCATCCCTCTAGTGCCTAACCCTAACCTCCCCTTCCGTATCCTAGCCATCCCTCTAGTGCCTAACCCTAACCTCCCCTTCCGTATCCTAGCCATCCCTCTAGTGCCTAACCCTAACCTCCCCTTCCGTATCCTAGCCATCCCTCTAGTGCCTAACCCTAACCTCCCCTTCCGTATCCTAGCCATCCCTCTAGTGCCTAACCCTAACCTACCCCTCCGTATCCTAGCCATATCTCTAGTGCCTAACCCTAACCTACCCTTCCGTATCCTAGCCATGCCTCTAGTGCCTAACCCTAACATCCCCTTCCGTATCCTAGCCATCCCTCTAGTGCCTAACCCTAACCTCCACTTCCGTATCCTATCCATCCCTCTAGTGCAGGCCTGGCCAACCTGTGGCTCTCCAGCTGTTGTAAAACTACAAGTCCCATCATGCCTTGCTACAGTTTTGCTATTAGGGAATGCTAAAACTGTGGCAGGGCATGCTGTGATGTGTAGTTTCGCAACATCTGGAGAGCCACAGGTTGGCCAGGCCTGCTCTAGTGCCTAACCTCCCCTTCCGTATCCTAGCCATACCTCTAGTGCCTAACCTACCCTACCCTTCCGTATCCTAGCCATCCCTCTAGTGCCTAACCTACCCTACCCTTCCGTATCCTAGCCATCCCTCTAGTGCCTAACCCTAACCTACCCTTCCGTATCCTAGCCATCCCTCTAGTGCCTAACCCTAACATCCCCTTCCGTATCCTAGCCATCCCTCTAGTGCCTAACCCTAACCTACCCTTCCGTATCCTAGCCATACCTCTAGTGCCTAACCCTAACATCCCCTTCCGTATCCTAGCCATCCCTCTAGTGCCTAACCCTAACCTACCCTTCCGTATCCTAGCCATACCTCTAGTGCCTAACCCTAACCTACCCTTCCGTATCCTAGCCATACCTCTAGTGCCTAACCCTAACCTCCCCTTCCGTATCCTAGCCATCCCTCTAGTGCCTAACCCTAACCTACCCTTCCGTATCCTAGCCATACCTCTAGTGCCTAACCCTAACCTACCCTTCCGTATCCTAGCCATCCCTCTAGTGCCTAACCCTAACCTCCCCTTCCGTATCCTATCCATCCCTCTAGTGCCTAACCCTAACCTCCCCTTCCGTATCCTAGCTATCCCTCTAGTGCCTAACCCTAACCTACCCTTCCGTATCCTAGCTATCCCTCTAGTGCAGGCGTTCCCAACCACGGTCCTCAAGGCACACCAACAGTGCAGGTTTTAGTGATATCCAGGCTGCAGCACAGGTGGTTAAATCAAAATAACTGGGCTAGTAATTAAGTCACCTGTGCTGAAGCCTGGATATCACTAAAACCAGGACTGTTAGTGTGCCTTGAGGACCGTGGTTGGGAATGCCTGCTCTAGTGCCTAAGCCTAACCTCCCCTTCCGTATCCTATCCATCCCTCTAGTGCCTAACCCTAACCTACCCTTCCGTATTCTAGCCATATCTCTAGTGCCTAACCCTAACCTCCCCTTCCGTATTCTAGCCATCCCTCTAGTGCCTAACCCTAACCTCCCCTTCCGTATTCTAGCCATCCCTCTAGTGCCTAACCTACCCTTCCATATCCTAGCCATCCCTCTAGTGCATAACCCTAACCTCCCCTTCCGTATCCTAGCCATCCCTCTAGTGCCAAACCCTAACATATCCTTCCGTATCCTAGCCATCCCTCTAGTGCCTAACCCTAACCTCCCCTTCCTTATCCTAGCCATCCCTCTAGTGCCTAACCCTAACCTCCCCTTCCGTATCCTAGCCATCCCTCTAGTGCCTAACCCTAACCTCCCCTTCCGTATCCTAGCCATCCCTCTAGTGCCTAACCCTAACCTCCCCTTCCGTATCCTAGCCATACCTCTAGTGCCTAACCTCCCCTTCCGTATCCTAGCCATCCCTCTAGTGCCTAACCCTAACCTCCCCTTCCGTAACCTAGCCATCCCTCTAGTGCCTAACCCTAACCTCCCCTTCCGTATCCTAGCCATACCTCTAGTGCCTAACCCTAACCTCCCCTTCCGTATCCTAGCCATCCCTCTAGTGCCTAACCCTAACCTCCCCTTCCGTATCCTAGCCATACCTCTAGTGCCTAACCCTAACCTCCCCTTCCGTATCCTAGCCATCCCTCTAGTGCCTAACCCTAACCTCCCCTTCCGTATCCTAGCCATCCCTCTAGTGCCTAACCCTAACCTCCCCTACCGTATCTTAGCCATACCTCTAGTGCCTAACCCTAACCTCCCCTTCCGTATCCTAGCCATCCCTCTAGTGCCTAACCCTAACCTCTCCTTCCGTATCCTAGCCATCCCTCTAGTGCCTAACCCTAACCTCCCCTTCCGTATCCTAGCCATACCTCTAGTGCCTAACCCTAACCTCCCCTTCCGTATCCTAGCCATCCCTCTAGTGCCTAACCCTAACCCCCCCTTCCGTATCCTAGCCATCCCTCTAGTGCCTAACCCTAACCTCCCCTTCCGTATCCTAGCCATCCCTCTAGTGCCTAACCCTAACCTACCCTTCCGTATCCTAGCTATCCCTCTAGTGCCTAACCTACCCTACCCTTCCGTATCCTAGCCATCCCTCTAGTGCCTAACCCTAACCTCCCCTTCCGTATCCTATCCATCCCTCTAGTGCCTAACCTACCCTACCGTATCCTAGCCATCCCTCTAGTGCCTAACCCTAACCTACCCTTCCGTATCCTAGCCATCCCTCTAGTGCCTAACCCTAACCTACCCTTCCGTATCCTAGCCATACCTCTAGTGCCTAACCCTAACCTACCCTTCCGTATCCTAGCCTTACCTCTAGTGCCTAACCCTAACATCCCCTTCCGTATCCTAGCCATCCCTCTAGTGCCTAACCCTAACCTCCCCTTCCGTATCCTAGCCATACTTCTAGTGCCTAACCTACCCTACCCTTCCGTATCCTAGCCATCCCTCTAGTGCCTAACCCTAACCTCCCCTACCGTATCCTAGCCATCCCTCTAGTGCCTAACCCTAACCTCCCCTTCCGTATCCTAGCCATCCCTCTAGTGCCTAACCCTAACCTCCCCTTCCGTATCCTAGCCATCCCTCTAGTGCCTAACCCTAACCTCCCCTTCCGTATCCTAGCCATCCCTCTAGTGCATAACCCTAACCTCCCCTTCCGTATCCTAGCCATCCCTCTAGTGCATAACCCTAACCTCCCCTTCCGTATCCTAGCCATCTCTCTAGTGCCTAACCCTAACCTACCCTTCCGTATCCTAGCCATCTCTCTAGTGCCTAACCCTAACCTCCCCTTCCGTATCCTAGCCATCCCTCTAGTGCCTAACCCTAACCTCCCCTTCCGTATCCTAGCCATCCCTCTAGTGCCTAACCCTAACCTCCCCTTCCGTATCCTAGCTATCCCTCTAGTGCCTAACCTACCCTTCCGTATCCTAGCTATCCCTCTAGTGCCTAACCCTAACCTCCCCTTCCGTATCCTAGCCATCCCTCTAGTGCCTAACCCCCCCTTCCGTATCCTAGCCATCCCTCTAGTGCCTAACCCTAACCTCCCCTTCCGTATCCTAGCCATCCCTCTAGTGCCTAACCCTAACCTCCCCTTCCGTATCCTAGCCATCCCTCTAGTGCCTAACCCTAACCTCCCCTTCCGTATCCTAGCCATCCCTCTAGTGCCTAACCCTAACCTCCCCTTCCGTATCCTAGCCATCCCTCTAGTGCCTAACCCTAACCTCCCCTTCCGTATCCTAGCCATCCCTCTAGTGCCTAACCCTAACCTCCCCTTCCGTATCCTAGCCATCCCTCTAGTGCCTAACCCTAACCTCCCCTTCCGTATCCTAGCCATCCCTCTAGTGCCTAACCCTAACCTACCCTTCCGTATCCTAGCCATACCTCTAGTGCCTAACCCTAACCTCCCCTTCCGTATCCTAGCCATCCCTCTCGTACCTATCCCTAACCTCCCCTTCCGTATCCTAGCCATCCCTCTAGTGCTAAACCCTAACCTATCCTTCCGTATCCTAGCCATCTCTCTAGTGCCTAACCCTAACCTACCCTTCCGTATCCTAGCCATCTCTCTAGTGCCTAACCCTAACCTCCCCTTCCGTATCCTAGCCATTCCTCTAGTGCCTAACCCTAACCTCCCCTTCCGTATCCTAGCCATCCCTCTAGTGCCTAACCCTAACCTCCCCTTCCGTATCCTAGCCATCCCTCTAGTGCCTAACCCTAACCTCCCCTTCCGTATCCTAGCCATCCCTCTAGTGCCTAACCCTAACCTCCCCTTCCGTATCCTAGCCATCCCTCTAGTGCCTAACCCTAACCTCCCCTTCCGTATCCTAGCCATCCCTCTAGTGCCTAACCTCCCCTTCCGTATCCTAGCCATACCTCTAGTGCCTAACCCTAACCTCCCCTTCCGTATCCTAGCCATCCCTCTAGTGCCTAACCCTAACCTCCCCTTCCGTATCCTAGCCATCCCTCTAGTGCCTAACCCTAACCTACCCTTCCGTATCCTAGCCATCCCTCTAGTGCCTAACCCTAACCTCCCCTTCCGTATCCTAGCCATCCCTCTAGAGCCTAACCCTAACCTACCTTTCCGTATCCTAGCCATCCCTCTAGTGCCTAACCTCCCCTTCCGTATCCTAGCCATACCTCTAGTGCCTAACCCTGCTCACCTGTAGCCTAACTGGTGCCTTACCCTGCCAACCCATAGTCTTCCCCTTCCCCTTGTGTCTAACCCTTCCCCTAGTGCAGAGGTTCTCAAACTCGGTCCTCAGGACCCCACACAGTGCATGTTTTGCAGGTAACCCAGCAGGTGCACAGGTGTATTAATTACTCACTGACACATTTTAAAAGGTCCACAGGTGGAGCTAATTATTTCACTTGCGATTCTGTGAGGAGACCTGCAAAACATGCACTGTGTGGGCCCCCGAGGACCGAGTTTGAGACCCTCTGCCCTAGTGCCTAACCCTCCAGTCTCTGCAGATGCTGACATTGTCAGTGTTGACATTTCAATAATGCCGACATAACTGCTGACATTGCAGTATTGGCGTTATGAATGCATCCCGTCTTGTGCCCTTGGACCAATTGCAGGTAATTAAAAATATCTTTGTATCTATTGTGTTACTGGAAAGGCATTTGTTTCCTTTGTTACCATCATTGTATGGAACAATGGGGGTCATTCCGAGTTGATCGCTAGCTGCCGTTGTTCGCTGCGTAGCGATCAGTGGAAAAAAAACGGCTAATCTGCGCATGCACCGCAATGCGCACGCCCGTCGTACGGGTACGAAGTCCATTGTGGTTTTGCACTGGTTCTAGTGACGATTCTAATCGCACAGCCGAACGCAAGGAGATTGACAGAAAGAGGGCGTTTATGGGTGTCAACTGACCGTTTTCTGGGAGTGTTTGGAAAAACGCAGGCGTGGCCGGGCGTTTGCTGGGCGGGTATCTGACGTCATTACCGTGTCACTCGTCGCAGCAATCATCGCACAGGATAAGTAACTACAGGGCTGGTCCGGTTTTGCACAAAATGTGTTTGCAGGCGCTCTGCTGCACAGGCGTTCGCACTCCTGCAAAGCGAAAAAACACTCCCCCCGTGGGTGGCGACAATGCGTTTGCACGATGCTAAAAACTGCTAGCGAGCGATCAACTCGGAATGACCCCCAATGTTCCATAAACACTTACAAAGAGAGGAAACCTGTCTCCATTTGTTGTTCAGGTGATATAACATTATTTGGGATTATTATGGGTGTTTGAGAATTCCGGGTGTTTATTTCACCTAATGTTTTAGTTTTAAATCAGTCTCCAAATATTAAACTAATGTTTCTCTGACGTCCTAGTGGATGCTGGGAACTCCGAAAGGACCATGGGGAATAGCGGCTCCGCAGGAGACTGGGCACAAAAGTAAAAGCTTTAGGACTAGCTGGTGTGCACTGGCTCCTCCCCCTATGACCCTCCTCCAAGCCTCAGTTAGATTTTTGTGCCTGAACGAGAAGGGTGCAATCTAGGTGGCTCTCCTGAGCTGCTTAGAGTAAAAGTTTAAATTAGGTTTTTTATTTTCAGTGAGTCCTGCTGGCAACAGGCTCACTGCATCGAGGGACTAAGGGGAGAAGAAGCGAACTCACCTGCGTGCAGAGTGGATTGGGCTTCTTAGGCTACTGGACATTAGCTCCAGAGGGACGATCACAGGCCCAGCCATGGATGGGTCCCAGAGCCGCGCCGCCGTCCCCCTTACAGAGCCAGAAGAGCAGAAGAGGTCCGGAAAATCGGCGGCAGAAGACGTCCTGTCTTCAATAAGGTAGCGCACAGCACCGCAGCTGTGCGCCATTGCTCTCAGCACACTTCACACTCCGGTCACTGAGGGTGCAGGGCGCTGGGGGGGGGGGGGGCGCCCTGAGACGCAATAAAAATACCTTAGATGGCAAAAAAATACATCACATATAGCTCCTGGGCTATATGGATGCATTTAACCCCTGCCAGAATACATAGAAAAACGGGAGATAAGGCCGCCGATAAGGGGGCGGAGCCTATCTCAGCACACTGGCGCCATTTTCCCTCACAGCTCCGTTGGAGGGAAGCTCCCTGGCTCTCCCCTGCAGTCACTACACTACAGAAAGGGTTAAAAAAGAGAGGGGGGGCACTAATTACGCGCAGTATTAAAGATACAGCAGCTATAAGGGGAAAAACACTTATATAAGGTTATCCCTGTATATATATATATATATATATATATAGCGCTCTGGTGTGTGCTGGCAAACTCTCCCTCTGTCTCCCCAAAGGGCTAGTGGGGTCCTGTCCTCTATCAGAGCATTCCCTGTGTGTGTGCTGTATGTCGGTACGTTTGTGTCGACATGTATGAGGAGAAAAATGATGTGGAGACGGAGCAGATTGCCTGTAATAGTGATGTCACCCCCTAGGGGGTCGACACCTGAGTGGATGAACTGTTGGAAGGAATTACGTGACAGTGTCAGCTCTGTATAAAAGACAGTGGTTGACATGAGACAGCCGGCTACTCAGCTTGTGCCTGTCCAGACGTCTCATAGGCCGTCAGGGGCTCTAAAGCGCCCGTTACCTCAGATGGCAGATATAGACGCCGACACGGATACTGACTCCAGTGTCGACGGTGAAGAGACAAATGTGACTTCCAGTAGGGCCACACGTTACATGATGGAGGCAATGAAAGATGTTTTACACATTTCTGATAATACGAGTACCACCAAAAAGGGGTATTATGTTCGGTGAGGAAAAACTACCTGTAGTTTTCCTGAATCTGAGAAATTAAATGAGGTGTGTGATGATGCGTGGGTTTCCCCCGATAACAACTGATAATTTCTAAAATGTTATTGGCATTATATCCTTTCCCGCCAGAGGTTAGGGTGCGTTGGGAAACACCCCCTAGGGTGGATAAAGCGCTCACACGCTTGTAAGGGCTCTACCCTCTCCTGAGATGGCCGCCCTTAAGGATCCTGCTGATAGAAAGCAGGAGGGTATCCTAAAATTTATTTACACACATACTGGTGTTATACTGCGACCAGCAATCGCCTCAGCCTGGATGTGCAGTGCTGGGTTGGCGTGGTCGGATTTCCTGACTGAAAATATTGATACCCTAGATAGGGACAGTATATTTTTGCCTATAGAGCATTTAAAAGATGCATTTCTATATATGCGTGATGCACAGCGGAATATTTGCCGACTGGCATCAAGTCTAAGTGCGTTGTCCATTTCTACCAGTAGAGGGTTATGGACACGACAGTGGTCAGGTGATGCGGATTTCAAACGGCATTTGGAAGTATTGCCTTATTAAGGGGAGGAGTTATTTGGGGTCGGTCTTTCAGACCTGGTGGCCACGGCAACAGCTGGGAAATCCACGTTTGTACCCCAGGTCGCCTCTCAACATGAGAAGACGCCGTATTATCAGGCGCAGTCTTTTCGTGGACAAGCGGGCAAAAGGTTCCTCATTTCTGCCCCGTGACAGAGGGAGAGGAAAAAGGCTGCAGAAATCAGCCAGTTCCCAGGAACAGAAACCCTCTCCCGCCTCTGCCAAGCCCTCAGTATGACGCTGGGGCTTTACAAGCAGAATCAGGCACGGTGGGGGGCCCGTCTCAATGAATTTCAGCGCGCAGTGGGCTCACTCGCAAGTAGACCCCTGGATCCTTCAGGTGATATCTCAGGGGTACAAATTGGAATTCGAGACGTCTCCCCCTCGCCGTTTCCTAAAGTCGGCTTTACCGATGTCTCCTTCTGACAGGGAGACAGTTTTGGAAGCCATTCACAAGCTGTATTCCCAGCAGGTGATAATCAAGGTACCCCTCCTGCAACAGGGAACGGGGTATTATTCCACACTGTTGTGGTACCGAAGCCGGACGGCTCGGTGAGACCGATTCTAAATCTAAAATCTTTGAACACTTACATACAGAGGTTCAAATTCAAGATTGAGTCACTCAGAGCAGTGATTGCGAACCTGGAAGAAGGGGACTACATGATGTCTCGGGACATCAAGGATGCTTACTTTCATGTCCAAATTTACCCTTCTCACCAAGGGTACCTCAGGTTTATGGTACAGAACTGTCACTATCAGTTCAGACGCTGCCGTATGGATGGTCCACGGCACCCCGGGTCTTTACCAAGGTAATGGCCGAAATGATGATATTCCTTCGAAGGAAGGGAATTTTAGTTATCCCTTACTTGGACGATTCCCTGATAAGGGTAAGATCCAGGGAACAGTTGGAGGTCGGTGTAGCACTATCTCAGGTAGTGTTGCGGCAGCACGATTGGATTCTCAATATTCCAAAATCGCAGCTGGTTCCGACGACTCGTCTTCTGTTCCTAGGGATGATCCTGGACACAGTCCAGAAAAAGGTGTTTCTCCCGGAGGAGAAAGCCAGGGAGTTATCCGAGCTAGTCAGGAACCTCCTAAAACCGAGCCAAGTCTCAGTGCATCAATGCACAAGGGTTCTGGGTAAAATGGTGGCTTCCTACGAAGCAATCCCATTCGGCAGATTCCACGCAAGAACTTTCCAGTGGGACCTGCTGGACAAATGGTCCGGGTCGCATCTTCAGATGCATCAGCGGATAACCCTGTCACCAAGAACAAGGGTGTCCCTCCTGTGGTGGTTGCAGAGTGCTCATCTTCTAGAGGGCCGCAGATTCGGCATTCAGGACTGGGTCCTGGTGACCACGGATGCCAGCCTGCGAGGCTGGGGAGCAGTCACACAGGGAAGGAATTTCCAGGGCTTATGGTCAAGCCTGGAGACATCACTTCACATAAATATCCTGAAGCTAAGGGCCATTTACAATGCTCTAAGCTTAGCAAGACCTCTGCTTCAAGGTCAGCCGGTGTTGATCCAGTCGGACAACATCACGGCAGTCACCCACGTAAACAGACAGGGTGGCACAAGAAGCAGGAGGGCAATGGCAGAAGCTGCAAGGATTCTTCGCTGGGCGGAAAATCATGTGATAGCACTGTCAGCAATTCCGGGAGTGGACAACTGGGAAGCAGACTTCCTCAGCAGACACGACCTCCACCCGGGAGAGTGGGGACTTCACCCAGAAGTCTTCCACATGATTATAAACCGTTGGGAAAAACTCGACAGGTATTGCGCCAGGTCAAGGGACCCTCAGGCAATAGCTGTAGACGCTCTGGTAACACCGTGGGTGTACCAGTCAGTGTATGTGTTCCCTCATCTGCCTCTCATACCCAAGGTACTGAGATTGAAAAGATGGAGAGGAGTAAGCACTATATTCGTGGCTCCGGATTGGCCAAGAAGGACTTGGTAACCGGAACTTCAAAAGATGCTCACGGAGGATCCGTGGCCTCTACCTCTAAGAAGGGACCTGCTTCAGCAAGGACCCTGTCTGCTCCAAGACTTACCGCGACTGCGTTTGACGGCATGGCGGTTGAACGCCGGATCCTGAAGGAAAAAAGGCATTCCGGATGAAGTCATCCCTATCCTGATCAAAGCCAGGAAGGATGTAACCGCAAAAACATTATCACTGCATTTGGCGAAAATATGTTGCGTGGTGCGAGGCCAGTAAGGCCCGACGGAGGAAATTCAACTGGGTCGATTCCTACATTTCCTGCAAACAGGAGTGTCTATGGGCCTGAAATTGGGGTACATTAAGGTTCAAATTTCGGCCCTGTCAATTTTCTTCCAAAAAGAACTAGCTTCAGTCCCTGAAGTTCAGACGTTGTAGAAGGGGTACTGCATATACAGCCTCCTTTTGTGCCTCCAGTGGCACCTTGGGATCTCAATGTAGTTTTTGGGTTCCAAAAAGTCACATTGGTTTGAACCACTTAAATCTGTGGAGTTAAAATATCTCACATGGAAAGTGGTCATGCTGTTGGCCCTGGCCTGGGCCAGGCGCGTGTCAGAATTGGCGGCTTTATCCTGTAAAAGCCCTTATCTGATTTTCCATTCGGACAGGGCGAAATTGAGGACTCGTCCTCAGTTTCTCCCTAAGGTGGTTTCAGCGTTTCACCTGAACCAACCTATTGTGGTGCCTGCGGCTACTAGGGACTTGGAGGACTCCAAGTTGCTAGACGTTGTCAGGGCCCTGAAAATATATGTTTCCAGGACGGCTGGAGTCAGAAAATCTGACTCGCTGTTTATCCTGTATGCACCCAACAAGCTGGGTGCTCCTGCTTCTAAGCAGACTATTGCTTGTTGGATTTGTAGTACAATTCGGCTTGCACATTCTGTGGCAGGCCTGCCACAGCCAAAAATCTGTAAATGCCCACTCCACAAGGAAGATGGGCTCATCTTGGGCGGCTGCCCGAGGGGTCTCGGCTTTACAACTTTGCCGAGCAGCTACTTGGTCAGGAGCAAATACGGTTGTAAAATTCTACAAAATTGATACCCTGGCTGAGGAGGACCTGGAGTTCTCTCATTTGGTGCTGCAGAGTCATCCGCACTCTCTCGCCCGTTTGGGAGCTTTGGTATAATCCCCATGGTCCTTTCGGAGTTCCCAGCATCCACTAGGACGTCAGAGAAAATAAGAATTTACTTACCGATAATTCTATTTCTCATAGTCCGTAGTGGATGCTGGGCGCCCATCCCAAGTGCGGATTGTCTGCAATACTTGTACATAGTTACAAAAATCGGGTTATTATTGTTGTGAGCCATCTTTTCAGAGGCTCCTCTGTTATCATACTGTTAACTGGGTTCAGATCACAGGTTGTACGGTGTGATTGGTGTGGCTGGTATGAGTCTTACCCGGGATTCAAAATCCTTCCTTATTGTGTACGCTCGTCCGGGCACGGTATCCTAGCTGAGGCTTGGAGGAGGGTTGTGGGGGGAGGAGCCAGTGCACACCAGCTGGTCCTAGAGCTTTTACTTTTGTGCCCAGTCTCCTGCGGAGCCGCTATCCCCATGGTCCTTTCTGAGTTCCCAGCATCCACTACGGACTATGAGAACTAGAATTATCGGTAAGTAAATTCTTATTTTCTCTGACGTCCTAGTGGATGCTGGGAACTCCGAAAGGACCATGGGGATAGCGGCTCCGCAGGAGACTGGGCACAAAAGTAAAAGCTCTAGGACCAGCTGGTGTGCACTGGCTCCTCCCCCCACGACCCTCCTCCAAGCCTCAGTTAGATTTTTGTGCCCGAACGAGAAGGGTGCAATCTAGGTGGCTCTCCTGAGCTGCTTAGAGTAAAAGTTTAAATTAGGTTTTTTATTTACAGTGAGTCCTGCTGGCAACAGGCTCACTGCATCGAGGGACTAAGGGGAGAAGAAGCGAACTCACCTGCGTGCAGAGTGGATTGGGCTTCTTAGGCTACTGGACATTAGGTCCAGAGGGACGATCACAGGCCCAGCCATGGATGGGTCCCAGAGCCGCGCCGCCGTCCCCCTTACAGAGCCAGAAGAGGTCCGGAAAATCGGCGGCAGAAGACGTCCTGTCTTCAATAAGGTAGCGCACAGCACCGCAGCTGTGCGCCATTGCTCTCCGCACACTTCACACTCCGGTCACTGAGGGTGCAGAGCGCTGGGGGGGGGGCGCCCTGAGACGCAATAAAAATACCTTAGATGGCAAAAAAATACATCACATATAGCTCCTGGGCTATATGGATGCATTTAACCCCTGCCAGAATACATAGAAAAACCGGAGATAAGGCCGCCGATAAGGGGGCGGAGCCTATCTCCTCAGCACACTGGCGCCATTTTCCCTCACAGCTCCGTTGGAGGGAAGCTCCCTGGCTCTCCCCTGCAGTCACTACACTACAGAAAGGGTTAAAAGAGAGAGGGGGGGCACTAATTACGCGCAGTATTAAAGATACAGCAGCTATAAGGGGAAAAACACTTATATAAGGTTATCCCTGTATATATATATATATAGCGCTCTGGTGTGTGCTGGCAAACTCTCCCTCTGTCTCCCCAAAGGGCTAGTGGGGTCCTGTCCTCTATCAGAGCATTCCCTGTGTGTGTGCTGTATGTCGGTACGTTTGTGTCGACATGTATGAGGAGAAAAAAGATGTGGAGACGGAGCAGATTGCCTGTAATAGTGATGTCACCCCCTAGGGGGTCGACACCTGAGTGGATGAACTGTTGGAAGGAATTACGTGACAGTGTCAGCTCTGTATAAAAGACAGTGGTTGACATGAGACAGCCGGCTACTCAGCTTGTGCCTGTCCAGACGTCTCATAGGCCGTCAGGGGCTCTAAAGCGCCCGTTACCTCAGATGGCAGATATAGCCGCCGACACGGATACTGACTCCAGTGTCGACGGTGAAGAGACAAATGTGACTTCCAGTAGGGCCACACGTTACATGATTGAGGCAATGAAAAATGTTTTACACATTTCTGATAATACGAGTACCACCAAAAAGGGGTATTATGTTCGGTGAGGAAAAACTACCTGTAGTTTTCCTGAATCTGAGAAATTAAATGAGGTGTGTGATGATGCGTGGGTTTCCCCCGATAACAACTGATCATTTCTAAAATGTTATTGGCATTATATCCTTTCCCGCCAGAGGTTAGGGTGCGTTGGGAAACACCCCCTAGGGTGGATAAAGCGCTCACACGCTTGTAAGGGCTCTACCCTCTCCTGAGATGGCCGCCCTTAAGGATCCTGCTGATAGAAAGCAGGAGGGTATCCTAAAATGTATTTACACACATACTGGTGTTATACTGCGACCAGCAATCGCCTCAGCCTGGATGTGCAGTGCTGGGTTGGCGTAGTCGGATTCCCTGACTGAAAATATTGATACCCTAGATAGGGACAGTATATTTTTGCCTATAGAGCATTTGAAAGATGCATTTCTATATATGCGTGATGCACAGCGGAATATTTGCCGACTGGCATCAAGTCTAAGTGCGTTGTCCATTTCTACCAGTAGAGGGTTATGGACACGACAGTGGTCAGGTGATGCGGATTTCAAACGGCATTTGGAAGTATTGCCTTATTAAGGGGAGGAGTTATTTGGGGTCGGTCTTTCAGACCTGGTGGCCACGGCAACAGCTGGGAAATCCACGTTTGTACCCCAGGTCGCCTCTCAACATGAGAAGACGCCGTATTATCAGGCGCAGTCTTTTCGTGGACAAGCGGGCAAAAGGTTCCTCATTTCTGCCCCGTGACAGAGGGAGAGGAAAAAGGCTGCAGAAATCAGCCAGTTCCCAGGAACAGAAACCCTCTCCCGCCTCTGCCAAGCCCTCAGTATGACGCTGGGGCTTTACAAGCAGAATCAGGCACGGTGGGGGGCCCGTCTCAATGAATTTCAGCGCGCAGTGGGCTCACTCGCAAGTAGACCCCTGGATCCTTCAGGTGATATCTCAGGGGTACAAATTGGAATTCGAGACGTCTCCCCCTCGCCGTTTCCTAAAGTCGGCTTTACCTATGTCTCCTTCTGACAGGGAGACAGTTTTGGAAGCCATTCACAAGCTGTATTCCCAGCAGGTGATAATCAAGGTACCCCTCCTGCAACAGGGAACGGGGTATTATTCCACACTGTTGTGGTACCGAAGCCGGACAGCTCGGTGAGACCGATTCTAAATCTAAAATCTTTGAACACTTACATACAGAGGTTCAAATTCAAGATTGAGTCACTCAGAGCAGTGATTGCGAACCTGGAAGAAGGGGACTACATGATGTCTCGGGACATCAAGGATGCTTACCTTCATGTCCAAATTTACCCTTCTCACCAAGGGTACCTCAGGTTTATGGTACAGAACTGTCACTATCAGTTCAGACGCTGCCGTATGGATGGTCCACGGCACCCCGGGTCTTTACCAAGGTAATGGCCGAAATGATGATATTCCTTCGAAGGAAGGGAATTTTAGTTATCCCTTACTTGGACGATTCCCTGATAAGGGTAAGATCCAGGGAACAGTTGGAGGTCGGTGTAGCACTATCTCAGGTAGTGTTGCGGCAGCACGATTGGATTCTCAATATTCCAAATCGCAGCTGGTTCCGACGACTCGTCTTCTGTTCCTAGGGATGATCCTGGACACAGTCCAGAAAAAGGTGTTTCTCCCGGAGGAGAAAGCCAGGGAGTTATCCGAGCTAGTCAGGAACCTCCTAAAACCGAGCCAAGTCTCAGTGCATCAATGCACAAGGGTTCTGGGTAAAATGGTGGCTTCCTACGAAGCAATCCCATTCGGCAGATTCCACGCAAGAACTTTCCAGTGGGACCTGCTGGACAAATGGTCCGGGTCGCATCTTCAGATGCATCAGCGGATAACCCTGTCACCAAGAACAAGGGTGTCCCTCCTGTGGTGGTTGCAGAGTGCTCATCTTCTAGAGGGCCGCAGATTCGGCATTCAGGACTGGGTCCTGGTGACCACGGATGCCAGCCTGCGAGGCTGGGGAGCAGTCACACAGGGAAGGAATTTCCAGGGCTTATGGTCAAGCCTGGAGACATCACTTCACATAAATATCCTGAAGCTAAGGGCCATTTACAATGCTCTAAGCTTAGCAAGACCTCTGCTTCAAGGTCAGCCGGTGTTGATCCAGTCGGACAACATCACGGCAGTCACCCACGTAAACAGACAGGGTGGCACAAGAAGCAGGAGGGCAATGGCAGAAGCTGCAAGGATTCTTCGCTGGGCGGAAAATCATGTGATAGCACTGTCAGCAATTCCGGGAGTGGACAACTGGGAAGCAGACTTCCTCAGCAGACACGACCTCCACCCGGGAGAGTGGGGACTTCACCCAGAAGTCTTCCACATGATTATAAACCGTTGGGAAAAACTCGACAGGTATTGCGCCAGGTCAAGGGACCCTCAGGCAATAGCTGTAGACACTCTGGTAACACCGTGGGTGTACCAGTCAGTGTATGTGTTCCCTCATCTGCCTCTCATACCCAAGGTACTGAGATTGATAAGATGGAGAGGAGTAAGCACTATATTCGTGGCTCCGGATTGGCCAAGAAGGACTTGGTAACCGGAACTTCAAAAGATGCTCACGGAGGATCCGTGGCCTCTACCTCTAAGAAGGGACCTGCTTCAGCAAGGACCCTGTCTGTTCCAAGACTTACCGCGACTGCGTTTGACGGCATGGCGGTTGAACGCCGGATCCTGAAGGAAAAAAGGCATTCTGGATGAAGTCATCCCTATCCTGATCAAAGCCAGGAAGGATGTAACCGCAAAAACATTATCACTGCATTTGGCGAAAATATGTTGCGTGGTGCGAGGCCAGTAAGGCCCGACGGAGGAAATTCAACTGGGTCGATTCCTACATTTCCTGCAAACAGGAGTGTCTATGGGCCTGAAATTGGGGTCCATTAAGGTTCAAATTTCGGCCCTGTCAATTTTCTTCCAAAAAGAACTAGCTTCAGTCCCTGAAGTTCAGACGTTGTAGAAGGGGTACTGCATACACAGCCTCCTTTTGTGCCTCCAGTGGCACCTTGGGATCTGGGTTTGAACCACTTAAATCTGTGGAGTTAAAATATCTCACATGGAAAGTGGTCATGCTGTTGGCCCTGGCCTGGGCCAGGCGCGTGTCAGAATTGGCGGCTTTATCCTGTAAAAGCCCTTATCTGATTTTCCATTCGGACAGGGCGGAATTAAGGACTCGTCCTCAGTTTCTCCCTAAGGTGGTTTCAGCGTTTCACCTGAACCAACCTATTGTGGTGCCTGCGGCTACTAGGGACTTGGAGGACTCCAAGTTGCTAGACGTTGTCAGGGCCCTGAAAATATATGTTTCCAGGACGGCTGGAGTCAGAAAATCTGACTCGCTGTTTATCCTGTATGCACCCAACAAGCTGGGTGCTCCTGCTTCTAAGCAGACTATTGCTCGTTGGATTTGTAGTACAATTCAGCTTGCACATTCTGTGGCAGGCCTGCCACAGCCAAAAATCTGTAAATGCCCACTCCACAAGGAAGATGGGCTCATCTTGGGCGGCTGCCCGAGGGGTCTTGGCTTTACAACTTTGCCGAGCAGCTACTTGGTCAGGAGCAAATACATTTGTAAAATTCTACAAAATTGATACCCTGGCTGAGGAGGACCTGGAGTTCTCTCAATTGGTGCTGCAGAGTCATCCGCACTCTCCCGCCCGTTTGGGAGCTTTGGTATAATCCCCATGGTCCTTTCGGAGTTCCCAGCATCCACTAGGACGTCAGAGAAAATAAGAATTTACTTACCGATAATTCTATTTCTCATAGTCCGTAGTGGATGCTGGGCGCCCATCCCAAGTGCGGATTGTCTGCAATACTTGTACATAGTTACAAAAATTGGGTTATTATTGTTGTGAGCGATCTTTTCAGAGGCTCCTCTGTTATCATGCTGTTAACTGGGTTCAGATCACAGGTTGTACGGTATGATTGGTGTGGCTGGTATGAGTCTTACCCGGGATTCAAAATCCTTCCTTATTGTGTACGCTCGTCCGGGCACAGTATCCTAACTGAGGCTTGGAGGAGGGTCATAGGGGGAGGAGCCAGTGCACACCAGCTAGTCCTAAAGCTTTTACTTTTGTGCCCAGTCTCCTGCGGAGCCGCTATTCCCCATGGTCCTTTCGGAGTTCCCAGCATCCACTACGGACTATGAGAAATAGAATTATCGGTAAGTAAATTCTTATTTTTGTTTTTCTTTAACTGCTTTATGGTTGAAAAACGTTTTTTTTTTTTAGGGACATCTATGAAACCAGCTGCCGTATTTTTGCAATTTAAAAAACTTAATAGCAAAAAAAAACTCATCAGTTGCTATGGGCAACAACAAATATTTCCTTTTGCTGCTGTTTTTAGCACTATCCCTGATTGGTAGTATGTGCTTTATTTCCACCATAAAGCAGCAGAACCGATATGGACAATGATTTTGATGCCATCTTGGTAACTGAGTAAAATAAAGTAAATCCAACTGGGGGTGGTCCTTACATTAGACACCAATATACATTTAGGGGCTATAAGAACATTGAGCACTTGTACCTGTATTTCTGCTGCGGCGTACACTGGGATTCCACAGGGAATACATTGGGGGGTGCAGAGTTGGATCTTGATCCGAGGCACCAACAGGCTAAAGCTTTGACTTCCCAGGATGCACTGCACTGCCTCCTCTATAGCCCCGCCTCCAGGCACTGGAGCTCGGTTTCATTAATCAGTCCAATGCAGTAGCAGGTAAAAGACGGCAGATGTTAGAACATAGGGTCAGGCAGTCAGTGATAAAGATGATAATTACACAAGACATGTCCTTGCATTATGGTGACCCCATAAATAACGTTTTGTAAAGAGTTCTGTGAACCCCAGAGGCAGTTTTCTAATACCCCTTTCACGCTGAGGGGGATATCCTATTAGCAGCGGTAATTTACCACTAATAGGTTCATCGGGGCTATCCTATTTTCCCCGCTGTCGGTATCCTGATCCCCCTATGCCAATCATGGCAAACAAATTGTACTAAGATAGCCTGATACCATCGGGCTAAAATTGCGATATCGGGCCATTTTTCTTTTTCATCCAAAAAATTATTGGGGCTAATCGGATACCCCTCTTAGCCTTTGACCCAGAATATTGCCGAAGCAACCAGGGTCCTGGCTGGGTGTGAAAAAGTCAACCCGGATTCGGTCCCCTGGTCGAGACCAGTGTTATACATGGGACTGACTGATAAGCTGCAGTGTGAAAGGTGCAACCCTTTAAAAGCTGCTGATTGGCCGTGTATGCAGAGGCCCCGCCTCAAGGGAGTGACGTGCAGGGCAGACATGAGTGCAGTGTGAAGGTGACCACCCTGAAATAACCTGGGTCCAACGTGTGCAGTTGTGAAACGGCTTGAAACCGTATTCACCTTACTGGGATCAGTCCCGGGATTTAGGTGTGAAATGGGTATAATTTTCAATGTGCAGTTCACTTGTAAGAGCAGCCTGCTGTGCAGTGATTCTGTCAATAAACTACAGTACATCTCCCATAATTCATTGCAGCATCGCACCCAATAGCATCATTGACATTCGTGTTCCTGCTTTGTGATACTGTCACCAAGGATTGTATCAGCTATGTCTGTGTAAAACATTGGCGGCCAAAGTACAGCTAGTGGGCCACACGTAGCCCGCCCCTGCTGTGGTCTGGTCCCCTGTCCCTTCTGAGATTGGTTCGGACACCTTTCTCCAGATTACAGAGATAGTAATTGCTTTGAGGCTGCAGTGCGTCCTGGTGGCGTCACTCCATCTGCACATGACCGTGGCACGAGTGGAATCGACGGCAGCAGATGGACGTACTCATGGAGACTTGGCCACAGACCAGGAGACTTTCGACAGGACATATTCTCTTACGTCCTAGAGGATGCTGGGGACTCCGTAAGGACCATGGGGTATAGACGGGCTCCGCAGGAGATAGGGCACCTAAAAAGAACTTTGACTATGGGTGTGCACTGGCTCCTCCCTCTATGCCCCTCCTCCAGACCTCAGTTAGATCTTGTGCCCAGAGGAGAATGGGTGCACTGCAGAGAGCTCTCCAGAGTTTTCTGTTGAAGAAGAATTTTGTTAGTTTTTTTTAATTTTCAGGGAGTCCTGTTGGCAACAGGCTCCCTGCATCGTGGGACCGAGAAGAGAGAAGCAGAGCTGGCTTGTCAAGTTGGGCACTGCTTCTAAGGCTACTGGACACCATTAGCTTCAGAGGGAGTCGGAACACAGGTCTCACCTGGGGTTCGTCCCGGAGCCGCGCCGCCGTCCTCCTCACAGATGCCGAAGATAGAAGCCGGGTGAGTATGAGAAGGCAAGAAGACATCAGGCGGCAGAAGACATCAGATCTTCATGAGGTAAGCGCGCAGCGGTAAGCTGCGCGCCATTGCTTCCAGTACACACACACAAGCAGGCACTGAAGGGCGCAGGGGGGGGGGCGCCCTGGGCAGCAATATTCCTCATTTTGTGGCAATATAAGCAGGATTAGGCTGTGGCACAGTAAATCCACAAATCCCCCGCCATTTTTTATATAAGTTTACTGGGACCGAAGCCCGCCGTCAGGTGGGCGGGGCTTAATCCTCAGCACTAACCAGCGCCATTTTCTGATCTCTCCCCTGCTGAACTTCACAGGCTGGAAAAAAGAGGAGGGGGGCACTTTGGAGACGCAGTGAGTGGGAATTAAGGCTATATATATATAAAAAGCGCTATCTGGTATATATATTCCAGTGTTTTTAAGCGCTGGTGTGTGCTGGCATACTCTCTCTCTGTCTCTCCTAAGGGCCTGGTTGGGGTTTTGTCCCCTTATAGGTTAATCCCTGTGTGTGTGGGGTGTCGGTACGTGTGTGTCGACATGTCTGAGGCGGAAGGCTTCTCCAAGGAGGCGGTGGAGCAAATGAGTGGTGTGTCCCCGTCGGTTGTGCCGACTCCGGATTGGATGGACATGTGGCATATGTTGAATGCAAGTGTGGCATCTTTACATAAAAGGCTTGATAAGGCTGAATTAGGGGGGACATCAGGGGGTCAATCCTCCGATTGGACCGACTCACAGGGCCCGTCGGGGTCTCAAAAGCGTCCCTTAACACAAGACACTACTACCGACACGGATTCTGACTCCAGTGTCGACTACGACGAAGTAAAATTGCACCCTAGGGTGACTAAAACCATTCAGTGTATGATTGTGGCAATAAGGGATGTGTTACATATTGAGGATGAACCCTCTGTCCCTGACACAAGGGTACACATGTTTAAGGAAAAGAAACAGATTATTAATTTTCCCACATCTCATGAATTAAATGATTTCTTTGGGAAAGCTTGGGAGACTCCGGAAAAGAGACCGCAGATCCCCAAAAGAATTTATATGGCATATCCCTTCCCTAAGCAGGACAGGGAGATTTGGGAATCACCCCCCACTGTGGACAAGGCCCTGCCGCGCTTGTCCAAGAAAGTGGCGCTACCATCTCCTGACACAGCGGCCCTTAAGGACCCTGCAGATCGCAGGCAAGAAACTACCTTAAAGTGTATTTATTCTCATATGGGGGCTGTGCTAAGACCGACAATTGCGTCGGCATGGGTGTGTAGCGCAATTGCAGCTTGGACAGATGAGCTGACAGATCAATTTGATAATATGGATAAGGATACTATATTCTTAACTCTAGCCCATATTAAAGACGCAGTCTTATTTATGAGGGATGCTCAAAGGGACATTGGATTGCTAGCTTCCAGGGCCAATGCCATGTGTATCTCAGCGAGAAGATCCTTATGGACTCGTCAATGGATGGGTGATGCGGATTCCAAACAACATATGGAAGTACTACCATATAAGGGTGATGTATTGTTTGGGGATGGGCTGACGGACCTGGTTTCCACAGCTACAGCAGGTAAATCAAATTTTTTACCATATATTCCCCAACAGCAAAAGAAAGTAACACCCTATCAGATGCAGTCCTTTCGGTCGCACAAGTCCAAAAGAGGTCGGGGATCCTCTTTCCTCGTCAGAGGTAAGGGCAGAGGCAAAAGAGCACCTGCTTCGGCAGGTGCCCAGGAACAAAAGTCCTCCCCGGCTGCTCCAAAACCCACAGCATGACGCTGGGGCTCCCCTGAGGGAGTCCGCACCGGTGGGGGCACGTCTTCGACTTTTCAGTCAGGCCTGGGTCAGATCAGACCTGAATCCCTGGGTGTTGGAAATAGTTTCCCTGGGGTACAAACTGGAATTCGAGGAGGTGCCCCCGCGCTGATTTTTCAAATTGGCCCTACCAGCTTCCACATCGGAAAGGGATGTAGTGTTAGCTGCAATTCAAACGCTGTGTATACAACAAGTGATAATCAAGGTTCCCCTGCACCAGCAGGGAAGAGGTTACTACTCAACCCTATTTGTGGTCCCGAAACCGGACGGTTCGGTCAGACCTATTTTGAATCTGAAATCCCTAAACCTGTACATAAAAAGATTCAAATTCAAAATGGAATCACTCAGAGCGATAATAGCCAACATGGAGGAGGGGGAGTTTATGGTGTCTCTGGACATAAAGGATGCGTACCTTCACGTCCCCATATATGCCCCCCATCAGGAATACCTGAGATTCGCTGTACAGGATTGTCATTACCAATTTCAGTCGTTGCCGTTTGGACTTTCCACGGCCCCGAGGATTTTCACCAAGATAATGGCGGAAATGATGGTGGTCCTGCGCAAGCATGGAGTCACAATTATCCCATACTTGGACGATCTCCTGATAAAAGCGAGATCAAGGGAGAAATTGCTGAGCAGTGTGGCACTCTCTCTGAGAGTGCTCCAGCAACACGGTTGGATTCTAAATCTACTGAAGTCACAGTTGATTCCGACAACTCGACTACCGTTCCTAGGTATGATACTGGATACGGAACAAATGAAGGTCTTCCTCCCAATAGAGAAAGCCCAGGACATCCAGAACATGGTCAGAGACCTGCTAAAACCGAAAAGGGTGTCAGTTCACCAATGCACTCGAGTTCTGGGAAAAATGGTGGCGGCCTACGAGGCCATTCCCTTCGGAAGGTTCCATGCAAGGACTTTTCAATGGGACCTTCTGGACAAGTGGTCCGGGTCCCATCTGCACTTACATCGGAAAATAACTCTGTCCCCAGGGGCCAGAGTGTCTCTCCTGTGGTGGTTGCAAAGTGCTCACCTGCTGGAGGGTCGCCAGTTCGGGATTCAGGACTGGATCCTGGTTACCACGGACGCGAGCCTCCGAGGATGGGGAGCGGTCACAAAGGGAAAAAACTTTCAGGGACTTTGGTCAGACCAGGAGTTCTGTCTACACATCAATGTGTTGGAACTCAGGGCCATTTACAACGGCCTTCGACAAGCGGAGAGTCTTCTTCGAAACCTATCGGTTCTGATTCAATCAGACAATGTCACAGCAGTGGCTCATGTGAACCGCCAAGGCGGGACAAGAAGCAGAGTCGCGATGGCGGAAACCACCAGGATTCTTCGCTGGGCGGAAAATCATGTAAGCGCTCTGTCGGCTGTCTTCATTCCGGGAGTGGACAACTGGGAAGCAGACTTCCTCAGCAGACACGATCTCCATCCAGGAGAGTGGGGACTTCATCAAGAAGTCTTTGCAGACATAACACGTCTTTGGGGAACTCCTCAAATAGACATGATGGCGTCACGCCTCAACAAAAAGCTTCAGAGGTATTGTGCCAGGTCTCGGGACCCTCAGGCAGTGGCAGTAGACGCTCTGATAACACCGTGGGTGTTCAAATCGGTCTACGTGTTTCCTCCTCTTCCTCTCATCACAAAAGTGTTGAGGATCATAAGGCAAAGAAGAGTACAGACGATACTCGTTGTCCCAGACTGGCCTCGAAGGGCCTGGTACTCAGATCTACAAGAGATACTCACAGGAGATCCCTGGCCTCTTCCTCTGAGGGAAGACCTGTTGCAACAGGGGCCCTGTGTATTTCAGGACTTACCGCGGTTACGTTTGACGGCATGGCGGTTGAACGCCGAATCCTAACGAAAAAGGGTATTCCGGAAGAGGTCATCCCTACTTTAATAAAGGCTAGGAAGGAGGTGACGGTTAAGCATTATCACCGTATCTGGCGAAAGTATGTGTCTTGGTGTGAGACCAAGAATGCACCTATGGAAGATTTTCATCTGGGTCGTTTTCTCCACTTCCTACAGACAGGAGTGGATATGGGCCTGAAATTAGGCTCGGTTAAGGTACAGATTTCGGCCCTCTCAATTTTCTTTCAGAAGGAATTGGCTTCTCTTTCAGAAGTCCAGATGTTTGTAAAGGGAGTGCTACACATCCAGCCTCCTTTTGTGCCTCCAGTGGCACCGTGGGACCTCAACGTGGTGTTGCAGTTTCTAAAATCACACTGGTTTGAACCGCTTAACAAGGTTGAGTTGAAATTTCTTACTTGGAAGGTGGTCATATTGTTGGCCTTGGCATCGGCAAGGCGAGTATCAGAATTGGCGGCTTTGTCACACAAAAGCCCTTACTTGATTTTTCATGTGGATCGAGCTGAATTGAGGACACGTCCGCAATTTTTGCCTAAGGTGGTTTCTTCATTCCATGTGAATCAACCTATTGTGGTGCCTGTGGCTACAAGTGACCTGGAGGATTCCAGATCCCTGGACGTAGTCAGGGCCTTAAAGATTTATGTAGCCAGGACGGCTAGAATTGGGAAAACAGAGGCTCTGTTTGTCCTGTACGCCGCCAATAAGATTGGCGCACCTGCTTCGAAGCAGACTATTGCTCGCTGGATCTGTAATACGATTCAGCAGGCTCACTCTACGGCTGGATTGCCGGTACCAAATTCGGTTAAGGCCCATTCCACTAGGAAGGTGGGCTCTTCTTGGGCGGCTGCCCGAGGCGTCTCGGCTCTACAACTTTGCCGAGCGGCGACTTGGTCAGGGGTCAAACACTTTTGCTAAATTCTACAAGTTTGATACCCTGGCTGATGAGGACCTAGCGTTTGCTCAGTCGGTGCTGCAGAGTCATACGCACTCTCCCGCCCGATTGGATGCTTTGGTATAAACCCCATGGTCCTTACGGAGTCCCCAGCATCCTCTAGGACGTAAGAGAAAATAAGATTTTAAATCTATCGGTAAATCTTTTTCTCCTAGTCCGTAGAGGATGCTGGGCGCCCGTCCCAGTGCGGAAACTCTGCAAGACTTGTATATAGTTGTTGCTTACATAAGGGTTATGTTACAGTTGAAATCGGTCTTGGACCATTACTGTTGTTGTTCATACTGTTAACTGGTTATGTATGATCCAGGTTATATGGTATGATTGGTGTGGGCTGGTATGAATCTTGCCCTTGGATTTCTAAATCCTGCCTTGTATTGTCCATCTCCTCTGGGCACAGTTCTCTAACTGAGGTCTGGAGGAGGGGCATATAGGGAGGAGCCAGTGCACACCCATAGTCAAAGTTATTTTTAGGTGCCCTATCTCCTGCGGAGCCCGTCTATACCCCATGGTCCTTACGGAGTCCCCAGCATCCTCTACGGACTAGGAGAAATAGATTTACCGGTAGGTTTAAATCTTATTTTCGGCAAGTAACATAGGGGAGCTCTGGGCTGGCACATAGGTGGGGGCTCAGCAAAGAACCTTTCTCTTGTTGGGAGAAAAGCCATGAGAAAAAAACTTAGTGATCCGCCATCACAAGTCATTTTCGTAGTACTGCATTCCAAGAAAAAGTTTAGACGCCCTTGTTAGAGAGAGTGGTAACACACCATAGTGTTGCCCCCCCCCCCTCACTGAGGTAGCATTTGGGGCTCACAAAGGTATCACAGGAGTAAGTGTTACACAGGAATCACAGGTGTCATGTTATATTGGCAAATTTAAATGTCACATGTAACCACTATGGGCCAAATTCAGATCTGATCGCAGCAGCAAATTTGTTAGCTAATGGGCAAAACCATGTGCACTGCAGGAGGGGCAGATGTAACATGTGCAGAGAGAGTTAGATTTGGGTGGGGTGTGTTCAAACTGAAATGTAAATTGCAGTGTAAAAATAAAGCAGCAGAAAGAAAATAACCCACCTACATCTGACTCTCTCTGCACATGTTACATCCCCCCCCCCCCCCCCCCCCCCCCATGGTTTTGCCCATTAGCTAACAAATTTGCTGCTGCGAGCAGGTCTGAATTAGGCCCTATGTACTTTGATTTACATTGGTCATTGTTATTGCATACTGTTTCTCCCTGCAAACAATAATTGCTCATAGTACAGAGTGGTTTCCTCAGGATCCGGTGGGCCCAATACTGTTTCTCACTCACGCCATCCTAATAACATCAGCCTGGTCTGTACGCCAAATTGCTGCAGCTATTGCACTAGGAGTAGGGCAGCTCATTCTGTTGTAGATGTATCAGGCAGTAAAAAGTGGCTTAGTGGTCAGCTTCTACTTTTATAGAATGTAATTGATACATGCTACCTCAATGCTGATTGGTTGCGATTGCAACTTCTCAACTGTTCCATTTCTACATTCTTTTTACTGCTTGATACATGAACCCCTCTGTCACCAACACCTCTCTGTAGAGTTACAGGATATTGTTGCTGCTCACAACTATAATCACTATACCCATAAACTAGATCAGAAGAGAAGTCTGGATATAAAGGCATATAATACACATAATACATACTTACAGTAACCTCTTCATTTTTAAAAAATTTTTTTTTTCCCGTTTTCTCTTCTTCATCTTTTCTGTTTTATTTGTCTAATTTGTTTCCACATTTCTCCATTTTCTTTTGTTCTTTAAGTCTTATGTCTCCTGTCACCTTGCTTCCTTGATTGTGTCTTTTAAGGAGATCATCCTGCACAAACAATTAATGTAAGGTATTTTCCTAGCTAACAAAAAGGCTGGGGGTGGATAATGTCTGAAATCCAAGCCATTTAGTAGAAACCTTACTATCTGACTAGTGTTTCTGAACCTCGGTCCTTAAGGCACACTAAGGTGGGATTGAATTGGGCGAAAGTTTTGGTTGCAAAAAACCTTGCGGACCTCGCACCCAGTTTTGGATTACCGAGGGCATGCATGCTTACAATACCGGCAGTATCCAATTAAAAGTAAATGCATACTGGGTTTTCAGCTTTGTGAGAAATAAATATTATATTTACCGTTCTAGTAGTCTCCTCGGCTCTTGATCATCTGTTATCTATCTTTCCACTGGGAAGATGTGGCTGCTGGGAGATGTTCATCATGGTGGTGGCAGCATCATGCTGTGGGGATGGTTTTCTGCAGCAGGGACTGGGAAACTGTTTTGTGTCAAGGAAAAGACGGATGGTGCTAAATACAGGGATATTCTTGAGCAAAACCTATTTCAGTCTGCCTGTGATTTGAGACTGGGACGGAGGTTCACCTTCCAGCAGGATAATGACCTGAAGCATACTGCTAAAGCAACACTCGAGTGGTTTAAGGGGAAACATTTAAATGTGTTGGACTGGCCTAGTCAAAACCCAGATCTCAATCCAATTGAGAATCTGTGGTCAGACTTGAAGATTGCTGTTCACAAGCGGAAACCATCCAACATATGAAGGAGCTGGAGCAGTTTTGCCTTGAGGAATGGGCAAAAATCCCAGTGGCACGATGTGGCAAGCTCCTAGAGACTTATCCAAAGCGACTTGCAGCTGTGATTGGCACAAAAGGTGGCTCTACAAAGTACTGACTTTAGGGGGGTGAATAGTTATGAAGTTTTCTGTTATTTTGTCCTATTTGTTGTTTGCTTCACAATAAAAATAAAAAAAATCTTCAAAGTTGTAGCCATGTTCTGTGAATGAAATGATGCAAACCTTCAAACAATCCATTTTAATTCCAGGTTGTGAGGCAACAAAACATGAAAAATGCAAAGAGGGTGAATACTTTAGCAAGGCAATGTATACTACACACACTTACACATACTTAAGCTAGGTACACGTTGTCAGATTTTATTTGGTTGGCCCAACAATCGTCCGATTTTTTTGGGGAATTTGTAGGCACCAATATTTGAGCTACATACTACACACACGTGTGTACGATACTTCATACACACTATACAATAAATTTGGCAGAGAACCCAATTATTGGCAAAGCGGCTCAATAATTGTATAGTGTGTACCTAGCTTTAAACACACCTCTGCTGCAGAAGACCAGATCCTGACGCTGGAGGAATAAGACACTGCTTTCTTAAGGTGAGCAATTAAGGACTAATTAAGCTAATTGAAACTTCCAGTTGCATAATTAGTCATTAGGAGGAGATGCAGGAGCAAGTCCCGCTGAGTTTTCCTAAAAATACAGATTTTGGGAAAAATCAGACTTGCTCTGAGGCTGCGTGAAAAAAGATGCCGTGATTTCTGTTGGAATCAGTGCATCTAATTTTCTCTCCTTTAATTGAATAGGAAAAACACCGGCTGCGGGAAAACCCACACACTGCGTGATTTTACAAAACTCCACTCTCAATTTAATGTGCCCCTAAATCTAGGTACACACTATACAATTATCTGGCAGATAAACACGGGAGCATAGTAAATTTCCATATTTCATTTAAAAAAAATGCTACTGTGTTTGATCTATCCCACCCGTCATCTTGGACAAACACGGGTGAGATACGATGCTTAGTAAATTTACCCCTTAATGTGCCTTGAGGACCGTGGCTGGTAACCCCTTATACGACTCCTTAGTAGGTGTCACTTATTTGCTGTTGGAGGATTTAGCATTTTTACCATCTTAGAAACAAAATTTGAGAGCAGATAAGAACCTCTTGGCCCATCTAGTCTGCTCTTTAAAGGGATATATATGCGATGCGGCTGCTTTTAGCAGAGGAGGAGAAGGAGGGGGAGAATGTTACAGTGCACACAACAGTCAGACCTCTTGGTTGTGGACCGAATGTTCCCAGCTGCAGGAGAGTACCTGTATGACATCATCTCAGAGGGTCCTATGACAGTTGGACATTGGAATTCACAAAGGTGAGTAGCAGTGTGTGGCTTATGGTGATGTCAACAACTTGGAAACAATGGCCGTATTTCTCTGCCTCTCAGAAGGTTCGGATTCATCAGAGGTTTACAATCTGCCCTGTAAGATCCCCCCTTTAACCTTTGCTAAGAGTTCTGAACCTGTGCGTGTTTGTTCTAAGGAGGGAATTCAACTGGCTACAAATCCTTCGCCCGGCTGAATCTGCGTGGCATCCACCATGCTTTACAGCAGCAGGATCTCACACAAAAGTGCTCACTACCCCTTCACCAGCAATTGAATCCCCTCTATAAATCTTTTCTGCTCACTACACCTTGTACCATGTGACTGTGGTTGCCATGGTAGTTACATGACACTGTGGAAACTGCAGAATTAGAACTCATTAATAGCAGCCTGAGAAACCAAACTAAGTAAACTTGTAATTTAAGGGATTGCTCCTTTGATCCATGAAATCTTTTTGTTCGACTTTTATGAATGCCTCTCACCAGTCACCCAATGTTAAAATCCAGGTGTATATTGTGGTCCTACTTCACCTTGCCCATCTAAAATGACATTTGCGAATGGCTTCCCTACATCGGTTACTCGCAATAGCGCAAGGGCGATTATTCACGTGTCAACCAGCTTGTTGTAGTTTTATGTCCCAGTGAGTGTCACACACACAGGCTAATTGTGTAATCTGTGTATGAGTAATTGACTGATGTGGGGGTAGAAGGTAATATTTTGGGCTGTTTATGTTATTCCTGAAATTAAGGATAACGTGCAGCCCTTTTGAAGGTTAAATCCTGCCACGTTCACCTCTGCAATATATCCGGAATCAGACCCTGAGGCTACCAAATCTCTTATTGCCCTTTTTTATCTCCCACCTGGATTACTGTAACCTTCTACTCTCTGGTCTTCCTCTCTCCCACCTCTCCCTTCATACAGCGTACCTCAGTACTACTGCTTGTCTCATCTTCCGATGTTGTCGCTCTTGTTCAAGATTAACTTTTAAAGCACTCACGTCTCCGACATGCTCTCAGTCCGCACTCTGGGCCTAATTCAGACCCGATTGCAGCAGCGGCAGCAATCGTAGCCTAATGCAAAAGCATCTCACTGGTGCGATCGCCTCTGCCTGATTGACCGGCAGAGGCGGGAGGGGGCGTGCCAATGGCGTTAGAACGCCGTTCGGAGGGGTCCGATCCGGACAACGCAGTCATGTCCGGACAGTTGCTGGGGCAGGCTGCGGCGACTGTCAGACGTCACATTCAGGTGCTGCCACCCAGAACGTGGCAGGTAACCGCCTGCCAGCGCAGCTAGGCTGCGCAGGCAGGGAGCTACTTGGGTGCGAAAGCATCGCCGCCGTGCAATGCTTTCTCACTGGTGCGGGGTGGGGGGTAGGGCTTGACATGTGGGGCGGACTAGCCCTGTGCTGGGGTGTCCCGCTGCATGTCAGAGAATCTGATCATAGATGTGCTAAATGTAGCATATCTACGATCAGGTCTGAATCACCCCCAATGTCTCTGATCCGTGCTGATTGCCTCCCCCAACATCCAAGACTACTTCTGTGCTGCACCCCTGCACTGTAAGTATATCATCCTGCTGTAATTCAAATCTGCCTTGGAATCGCACCTCTGCATTAAAGCCTTATGGCCTTCCTCACATACTTAACTTGTCCTCTGACCTCCAATAGGGGCCCATTTATCATTGTATATTTACGGCTTAATATCTGCTGCAATCCCGCCTATGCTGGCAGATTTACCAATTTACGGTATGCGAAGCATTTTCGGAGATTGGCCTCCGCCTCTGATGATGGCAGTAGGCCGCTGTAGCCTATGGGCTACACATTGCGGATTCAGCCGGCAGAGGGTTCCCCAGGAAATGGCCGCTTTACATGTGTGGTCAGCAGAGCTGAGATTGTGCAGCAGTACTCGGAGAACATTGCAGGGACGGGCTCCTTTCAGAGCCCCCGTCCCTGCAGGCAGTCTATAATACATCCTGCCAATGTAATCACACTTTGCAATGTGATTCTGGGTGCTAATATCGCGCCCGTATTGCATTGCAAGTGCGATTAATAATAAATGGGCCCCGTAGCCTGTGGGCTCTCTCGGGCAGGGCCCTCCACCCTCCTGGTTCTCTCCCTGCACTTTCCTTGTCCCTAGTGCGCTCCCATTCCGTCAGCAAATCCTCTCTGCCCACCCTTTCGTTGGTGTGGGCATGTTTTTCAGCAGTAGGGACTGGGAAACTGTTTCGAGTGGAGGGAAAGATGGATGGTGCTAAATACAGGGATATTCTTGAGCAAAACCTGTTTCAGTCTGCCTGTGATTTGAGACTGGGACGGAGGTTCACCTACCAGCAGTACAATGACCCGAAGCATACTGCTAAAGCAACACTCGAGTGGTTTAACATTTTATATTTGTATTGCTTGCTTTGTAATACTTGTCATTCTCACTGTACAGTGCTTTTGTACGGTTGTTTCATTTAAACCCAGGTACAATTGCGACTCTGTATAGACACACAATAAAATACAAATCGCAACCGATGTGTACAATAAGCTGACGTTTTATTTTTGTACAATAGACTTTTTTTTTTATTATTTGTATACGTTATTTAAAACACTAGAATACTGAAAAAGAGTTGGTACTTCAAAGCCTTAAAAATTGGCTCGCTGTACACTGCACAGCATTAATCTAGTCCCTGTATTTGTATATACAGAAAGCATCTGCAAAATTTATTCTAAACACAGCATCACCTTACCGATTCAATATAGTCCCTCACGTAAAAGTCAGCTGGAAGTATACACTTTGCCAGTGCAAAAATAACTGAACAAGAAAATTGATTGCACAGAATCAATAAGTGTAAAATATAATACGTACTCCCTCCGCACGTACAGTAAAAGCAGCTTTCAAGTTCGGTAAATCTTTTATACTTCAAAAACGTGTAATACATTCACAATATTTCTGAATTAAGCAGTACATCGTCACTGCTTCAGCATTATTTACATCCAACCTTTAAATAAAATTAAAATTACATTGTTCTTTATAATATAAGCATCTTAAACACTTACAAAATGACAAATTTTCATATGTATTTTAAGCTTAAAACCACAATTTTCTTTAAAAAAAAAAATACTTATACCAGCATCAATTTAAACATTCTTTACACATTTCTTTCGTATTAATCTATTTATATATATCGTTATATATGTGTATAAAAATTTGGCTGATTTCTAATAAAGTCCACCGTGATCTGGATTGGTTCCCAGGTAGAAAAAAAAAATCTGTTATTTTATAATTTATTTTTATTTCGTTTTTCTTTTTTTACACAATATTTAAAAATTTCACCAGTCGTAACTCATGGATTAATGTACCCTCTTTATTGATGTTCATTAAAGAAATGTAAAAAAAAAAAATGATTTCGGCATAATGATGGATCATTAAATGCATGGTCTTGTAATATTCACATTTTAATGACGGAGGCAAAGTATCGGAGTTTAGGCCATTTACATAATACACGCTCAGTTTCTAGGCTGCCTCTTTCTTTCTGTCAGATGTTAATTTATGCAGAGCACTTTTATTACAAAAGATGGTTTACTAACAAAGAGCAAAATTATTACCAGTTACAAATTAGCATTGACTGATATAGTGCAAGTTAGATATTAAAGGTCATTTAAAAAAAGTGCAGAACATGCGTCTACTACAGCACATAGCCCGTGGCGCCTTAAAATTATACATGCGTAAATGCCCCAGTTGTTATCTGAAGAGCATGGATTTCTGGGTGAACATGAGTCAGCATGGTATATACAGGGATGCAATATGACCCATCAGATAGGGATAACGGAAGGCTGAGCTAATTATTCACAGGTGTGCAAAAAATGATGTTTCAGTCAGTGAGATGGGGGTGCTTAACCACTTAACTGGCATGGTCAGATCACATGCGAAACGCGTCGCCCCATTGTATCCTCCAATTTTGAGGCGATCCGTTCTGCAGATGGGCATAATATAATATTTAAATATGTAAAAAAAAATGCTTTTTAAACTATTTTAAATAAATAGTTTAAAAAAATTATGAACGGTTTTGAAGGAAAAATCGTCAGTTAAGTGGTTAAAAGGATGGGGAAGGAACATTTGGGAGGGGAGTCTTGTAGCTAGACGTCATGCTCATTGCAGATGCTCCTAAATTTTAGACATTCTCTATGAGGGTGGAAAGTAATGCATGAAATAAAGACAGTCCTGGCATCTGTTCACTCACGATTCATTTAAAATATGAATGAGACTATTCTAGGGTGTGTTTTGTGAAGCGAAGCTTTTATGTATGAATGGGGCGGTCCTACAGTGATAATAGAAAAAGACTGATCTTTCTGGCAGCAGCTCCCAAAAGTGCTAAGTGATCGGAAAAGATCTGTGCGTCGCCTTTTTGCACTTTTGTAAATGATCTTTAATAAAAAAAAAAAAAGTGGTAAATTACTAAGCGGCTGCTTTTTTGTTGTCCTACAGTGTTTTGGCTTTTCTAATAATTGCCATAGTAGATTTTGGGGTTAAATACACTGACAGCCGCTTTGTAAATTGTCCACCTTTGTCTGATTGCAATGGGTTATTATACATTTGTCAGTAACAAAAATAAAATAAAACTCCTACAACGTAGAAACGTATTTTGACTGTAAATCCGAACAACACAGCCCCTTCCTCTAATTTATTGCAGACAGCAGGTGGGGTTGTGCGCTCGCAGATTGTCAGAGAAAAGGGGAAAGGGGTTTTGGAGACGCATTTTTGCACCTGTGTTTCTTGATATATAAAGGCAAAGGTAGCGAAACGCGTTGCTCGAGCTTGTGGGAAATGACCCAGCTAGTTTTGAGGTTCCACAGGAGCTGGAGAGGTATAAGTTGCCTTCCTCTTTACTGATCAAGCACTTTTATGTATATATTTCTTGTTAATGTTTGGGGGTTTGGGTTTTTTTTTTTAAACAAAAAATCTAGTATTCATTCTATTCATTCTCCTTTCACAGTACACAAAAGTATTGCAATTGTCCTCAAACTAGATATTGCTACAATACAGTCAGGTTTACATAGCGGTTTGTATAGATGCCTCTAGCGCATCGCCCTGGGAATGGTGAACGCAGTTTGTAAGAAGGTAAAAATAGGGAACATTGATCTCTACTGTATGTTAAATGCCTTAGCTGGACTTAAAAAAACTGGTGACATAAAAAAGCTTTTGCATGCAACTAATGATATTGAAAGCCACAAATGAATAAATACATTTTGAGAATTGACCTCTCTACAAGGTGAAGAGTAAAATTTAGTTTCAGGTCATTAAATGTTAATTGTATATTAATTGTCAATATCGCATCCAACCTTTTGTGAAACATCGAGTGAAAACATCAGTTCTACCTATTTTTCTTCCTTACTAAGTATCATTTTGGTGAATGTAAAGCCACATTAAAATGTTAAAACGATACAGCCAGTCAGACCGCTACAAACATTTAACAGCAGCACAAAGGATTTCAGCACGATGAGGCACGTTTGTCATTTTGGGAGCTAGGCTGAGATGTAGTAGAACGAAGCATTTCAATGTGAACAACAACTTGGGCAGTTGTGTTTAGCACGTGTAAAACTGGGGGCGGATTTGGGCAATCCAAGTTAATGAGGCGTTCGTATGATTAGGAGCATTTAATATGCAAATAAGTGAAACCTTGGTCTCATTGATCATTTTTAGCAGACAAAAACGCTATGCAGTAAAATAGGATAAAAAGAGTAAATGCAGAGTCATCTTGTCTTCTGAAATAGTTACCATGGCAACCACTGCAGAGATTGGGGGCGGGGGGGGGGGGGGGAGGATGCACAGCAGTGATCGCAATCCCAATATCCTAACTTACAGCAGATGACCTATCAGAAATATCAGGTTTCCAGCAGCTGCATATAAAATGCTGGGGGGTCTTGTGAAATACAATTGAGACTTTATATTCATATGGGGAATAAAAATTTCTCACGGTAGTGAAATTAATATTTTTTCCATTAAGGAAAAACAAAACATTTTTGGTACTTTTTTATTTATTTTAGAAAAATATATTCTTTCTGATCATTTCAGCAAAGTGTAACAAGTATCTGCATTTCAATGTAACGCTACTTCCATAGTGCACCAGCCACCTCCAGGCAGGGGGTCCTGTATACAGAGCATATCGAAATGCACAACAGTCCACCCAGGAACCTCCTACCGTGCCTTGTTAAAGTATTCACCCCCTTTGCTATGAAGCCCCTCAAAAGTTCTGGTGCAACCAATTACTTTCAGAAGTCACATAATTAGTGAAATTACATCCACCTGTGTGCAATCTAAGTGTCACATGATCTGTCAGTATAAACACACCTTTTCTGAAAGGCCCCAGAGGCTGCAACACCACTAAGCAAGGGGCATCACATCATGAAGACCAAGGAGCTCTCCAAACAAGTCAGGGACAAAGTTGTTGAGAAGTACAAGTCAGGGTTTGGGTTATGAAAAAATATCCAAATCTATGATGAGCCCCCGAAGCACCATCAAATCCATTGTCTTCAAATGGAAAGAACATGGTACCACAACAACTCTGCCAAGAGAGGGCCAGCCACCAAAACTCACAGACCAGGCAAGGAGGGCATTAATCAGAGAGGCAGCACAGAGACCAAAGGTAACCCTGAAGGAGCTGCAGAGTTCCACAGCAGAGACTGGTGTATCTGCGTATGTGACCACAATAAGCCGTACACTCCATAGAGCTGGGCTTTATGGAATAGTGGCCAGAAAAAAGCTATTACTTAGTGTTAAAAATTAGAAGGCACTGGCCAGGAAACTGAGGGCTCAGATCTCCTCAAAAAATATTCTATCTATTCGCACCAAACAGGGAACACTAACACATGACCCTGACCGCATCCTGGGTGAATTCGAGGAATTCTATAAACTATTGTATAACGCGGAGGCGGGCCCTTCGTCGTCTTCACCGAGATTCCATGAGGGGATTGAATCCCTTTTAGATAAGTGTGACCTACCGTCACTAAGTAGCACGACAGTCTCTCAGTTAAGCTCAGAGATAACTTTGGAAGAGTTAGATAGTGCGCTTAAAACTCAGAAATCTGGTAAAGCCCCTGGCCCCGACGGGATGTCAATTATGTACTACAAGAAATTTAAAGGGATCCTATTACCCCATCTCTGTAGACTCTTCAACGGTTTCCTTAGAGGTAATCCTATGTCACCCCGGGCACTAGAGGCAAGGATAGTTTTAATTCATAAACCTGGGAAAGACCCCAATTCCTGTGCTAGCTACCGCCCCATCTCGTTACTAAATAATGACATCAAACTCTTTGCCAAAATTCTCGCCCTAAGACTAAACCCAGTTCTTCCACGTTTGATACACGCTGACCAGGTGGGCTTCATCCCAGGCCGACAAGCTAGAGACAATACCCGTAGAACCATTGATTTGGTCCATCTTATCAATAAAGATAAATTACCCTCTGTCCTTCTCTCGCTTGACGCGGAGAAGGCTTTTGATAAAATATTGTGGCCATTCATGTTCGCCACTTTACGTAGGTTCGGCCTGGGAGGAAGCCTACTTCAGGGTATTCAGGCACTCTACTCCAACCCCTCTGCCAGAGTTAGGGTTAATGGTAAGGACTCGCCCCTCTTTCACATCAATAACGGTACACGTCAGGGGTGCCCTCTGTCTCCATTAATCTTTGCTATGACCATCGAACCATTGGCGTGCATGATTAGGGCTAACCCTGATATTAAGGGCATTAGTGTTGGCAACGAGGAGTTCAAATTGTCATTATTTGCAGATGATGTTCTGTTAACTCTGTCTTCACCTAATATTTCTATCCCCAATCTATTTAAAACCCTATCATCATATTCTCATTATTCGGGATATCGTATTAACTATTCCAAATCGGAGGCCCTCCCTCTACATCTCAGTGAGGACACCAGATCTCTCCTAGCTGCTAACTTTAATTTTGCTTGGCGCCCCAAGAAAATTAAATACCTAGGCGTGTTCATCACGAACTCCTACGACTCCCTATACTCTGAGAACTTCCCAGCTTTATTCAAGTGTATAGAGTCGGACCTTCGGGTCTGGGACAAGCAGATTATAGCCTGGTTCGGACGGATAGTCTCAGTAAAGATGAACATCCTACCCAGGCTCTTATATCTGATTCAAACAATTCCCGTACGCATCCCCGCTGAGGCCCTGGGCCGAATGCAGAAACTCTTCCTAAAATTTATATGGTCTGGTAAGCCTCCTAGAATTAGGATCTCTACTCTAGTACGTGATCCACTATCTGGAGGCAGAGGTCTGCCGGATATTCGTAAATACTACCACGCAACTCACCTGAGCCAGGCTGTCGCCTGGTTTTCCCCAGCGCCCCATCTACCCTGGATCCGTATCGAGCGTCTGGCGGCCGGGGTCTCCACTTTGGTTTCCCTACTTGCGCCGACCAGACCAACCCAGATAATGAAAGCGTGCACCTCTCCCACTAAATTTACCTGCTCCCTATGGTGTTTCTGCATTCGGCATTACGGTTTATCCACTTTCCCTTCGCCCATCACTTCCATTTGGGACAATCAGGATTTTCCCCCTGGCTCCACCTTACGGTCCCACCTGTGGTTCCATTTGAGCCCACGTCCGGGACTGGTGTTTGATTTCATAGAGGGCTCCTCCTGGCGCTCCCTTCAGTCCCTACGTGACAAATATAATATCCCCCAACCTGTATCTTATGAGTATTTACAAATTCGTTCTTTCTTAAGTTCCCTTTCAAAATCCCAAGTCATACGCCAACTTACTCCCTTAGAACGTTTGTGTATTTATTCTCCCATGCGGCAGGGTATTATTTCTATACTTTATGGCTTACTACGTTCTCTGAAGGCAGCGAACATACTTCCCCATGAGCGTAAATGGGAACAGGACCTTGGCCCACCCCCAGCAGAGGACTCATGGGAAATTATTAGGCAAAAGGTAGCTCAGTCCTCAATTTCCTCCTTAGTGAAGGAAAATTCCTATAAAGTCTATACTAGATGGTATCGGGTCCCTGCTACACTACATAAGTTTTTTCCTGGGTCATCACCATTGTGTTGGCGTGGATGTGGTCAAATTGGAGACTTTTTGCACATCTGGTGGTCATGCCCCAAAATTTGCACGTTCTGGTCTCAGGTGGAAACCCTCATTAGCTCCATTTTCTCCTCGCAAGTAACGTTATGTCCCTGGTCGGCCCTTCTGGGCCTACCTTTGTCCAATCTAGACTCCCAGGAGAGCAACCTGGTACTCCAGATCCTACACGCTGCCAGATGTGTGATAGCTAAAAATTGGAAAAAAACTACTCCCCCCCCTAGGAGCATGTTAATAGCCAAAATTTGGCATATCTCCATGATGGAGAACATCACGGCCTCCTTACGGGATAGGTCAGAGAAATTTAGGAAGATCTGGGACCCTTGGTTCACCTATACTATACCCTCGTCTACCAGGATGTAAAGTTTACAGTTGGGAGGTCTCCCCTCCTGCGCCCGGCCTCTACCTTGTATGCTCCTATGATGATCTCCCTTTCTCCCACCCACCTTTTCCCTTTCTCTCCCCCTCTCTTCTCCTCTTCTTCTTTGTCTCTTCTCCCCTATTCTTCTCTTATTTTTTGTTTAAACGTAAAAAATTGTTGTCGACAGATATTTACATACAATATATTGATGATGTGCATCCGTGTTGTTGTTACATTTGGTTATTCCCCACGGGATAGCTTGTATGTGATTTTGGATATTTCTTTGGAGTCATCATCTCCTGTTTGTCTTGTATCAGCATATTCGACTTCTTTTCAATAAAAATATTAAAAATTAGAAGGCACGTTTTGAGTTTGCCAAAAGGCATGTGGACGACTCCCCAAATGTATGGAGGAAGGTGCTCTGGTCAGATGAGACTAAAATTTTACTTTTCGGCCACCAAGGAAAACGCTATGTCTGGGTTTCAACACATCCCATCACCCCAAGAACACCATCCCCACAGTGAAACATGGTGGTGGCAGCATCATGCTGTGGGGATGTTTTTCAGCAGCAGGGACTAGGAAACTGTTTCGAGTCGAGGAAAAGACGGATGGTGCTAAATACAGGGATATTCTTGAGCAAAACCTGTTTCAGTCTGCCTGTGATTTGAGACTGGGACGGAGGTTCACCTTCCAGCAGGACAATGACCCAAAGCATTCTGCTAAAGCAACACTCCAGTGGTTTAAGGGGAAACATTTAAATGTGTTGAAATGGCCTCGTCAAAGGCTAGATCTCAATGCAATTAAGAATCTGTGGTCAGACTTGAAGATTGCTGTTCACAAGCGGAAACCATCCAACATGAAGGAGCTGGAGCAGTTTTGCCTTGAGGAATGGGCAAAAATCCCAGTGGCAATATATGCCAAGCTCATAGAGACTTCTCTAAAGCGACTTGCAGCTGTAATTGCCGCAAAAGGTGGCTCTACAAAGTACTGACTTTAGGGGGGTGAATAGATATGCACGCTGAAGTTTTCTGTTATTTTGTTCTATTTGTTGTTTGCTTCTCAATAAAAAAAAAACATCTTCAAACTAGTTGTTGTAGCCATGTTCTGTGAATGAAATGATGCAAACCTTCCAACAATCCATTTTAATTCCAGGATGTGAGGCAACAAAACATGAAAAATGCAAAGGGGGGTGAATACTTTAGCAAGGCACTGTAGGTGCATGCCTTACTCTCTGTGCTCTGTATTTGCCTCTACAAACTAAGGGGGATATCCAATTATCCCCGGTAAAACATCGGGTCTGGAAAACGGATGTTTTTCTGACCTTTTTTAGATGTTACACCGATTTTTTTTAAATTTTTTTACAGACTATCCAGAAAATAATACCTTTCTCCCGAAAACACACAGGTTCAGTGAAACCTGTGTGTTTTCGTGTGAAACAGCCCACTGTTTCCGGGGATTCTGCTTCGCCTGCCGGAGGCAGGTGAAACAAAATCCCAGACAAGCCGCGGCACGCACCGACTTATCAGGGTTAATTAGATATCCCCCAGCGGGACAATTAGGATATCCCCCTAAGGGGGGTACTTATCAAAGCCTGGTGGGAGATAAAGTGGAGCGAGATAAAGTAACAACCAATCAGCTCCTATATGTCATTTTTCAAACCCAGCCTGTTGGCAGTTAGGAGCTGATTGGTTGGTACTTTATCTCAACTAATCTCCCACCAAGCTTTGATAAATATCCCTCTAGACATTTGCAGAGATGTGAAAAAAATAAGAAGAGTCTCACTGTCCAAAATTGTAACTGAAGTCTGACCTTATTTACGACATACAGTAAATTGATCAGGAAAGCGTTGATTGGGATTGCCTGCTTGGTACTGGGCCAGGGTTACCGGTTCCTAGCAAACAGATTGGCTGCATTTGCATCAGTATTTGCAAGGTCACAAAATGCTTGCATCCACTTTATGTAGATGATGGTTACACATTAAATATAACTAAGGATCTAGTTAAATGTGTATGAAAACTAAAATAAATTGTTGTAACAATCTAACTAACAAGAAGATTTATCAAGGCTGGGAGAGAAAGTACCAGCCAATCAGCTCCCAACTGTCATGTTACAGGCTGTGTTTGAAAAATGACAGGAACTGATTGATTGGTTGGTAGTTTATCGGTCTCTAATTTATCTCTCTTCAAGGTTTGATACATTATTTTAAACAGAATATTCGTAACCGCTTTGTTTTACATCTTGAAATATATTCACTGATTCACTTTCACTATTTTCATAGAATTTTTTTTCATATACATCATGAATTAGAAAAATGCATCTCAATTGGGGGCCCTTGTTATAGTAACTACATTTTAAGATTTCCGTCAGTATTTATTATATTGCGCCACTATTAGTCATAAATAAAACACTGCAATGTTCTGTAAGTAGGACGGGGGGAGGGGGGAGACGACGACACTATCTTGTATTAATGTTTCTCCTAGTGTTACAAAATTGTTAATATGGGCAGGAGCGGATTAGGAAAACCAGCCTGGGAAATTTAGGGAAGCAGCCCTAATGGGATCTGTAATGACGAGGGGGAGGGGGATCCCTCCTCATAGGGTTGGACACATCTTACATCTTTTGGGACTTTATGCTAATGGTCAGTGCCAGATTAAGGTTCACATGGGCCTAGAGGTGATATTTATGAAGGGACTACTTTGTGCTGCCCTCGGAGGTGTCACCAGTGATGTGGGAACGTAACTCTTTCACTGCCGCCTTCCTCCATATTATTACCCCCTCCAAAGCTGTTTCACTGCCCCCTCCCTGCATATCTCCATGATTGCCCCCTCCATAGCGCTCTCATACCCCTACAAAAGCGCTCATTGCTAGATCCCTCCATACCTCACTACCCACCACACAACTTACACTGCTCCATCACAGCTCACTCTGCTCCCCTTCTCCACTCACTGCCTCCTCACTGCTTACCCTGCCCCATCACACCTCACCTCGCAGCTCACTCTGCTCCCCTCACACCTCATGCCTCACACTGCCCCACCTCACCTCGCAGCTCACTCTGCTCCCCTCACACCTTACTGCCACCCTCATGCCTCACACTGCCCCATCTCACCTCACAGCTCACTCTGCTCCCCTCACACCTTACTGCCACCCTCATGCCTCACACTGCCCCATCTCACCTCACAGCTCACTCTGCTCCCCTCACACCTTACTGCCACCCTCATGCCTCACACTGCCCCATCTCACCTCACAGCTCACTCTGCTCCCCTCACACCTCATGCCTCACACTGCCCCATCTAACCTCGCAGCTTACTCTGCCCCCTCACACCTTACTGCCAACCTCATGCCTCACATTGCCCCATCTAACCTTGCAGCTCACTCTGCCCCATCACACCTTACTGCTCCCCCCGCAGCTCACTGCCACCCTCATGCCTCACACTGCCCCATCACACCTCACAGCTCACTCTGCTCCCCTCACACCTCACACTGCCCCATCTCACCACGCAGCTCACTCTGCCCCCTCACACCTTACTGCCAACCTCATGCCTCACACTGCCCAATATCACTTCACAACTCACTCTGCCCCATCACACCTTACTGCTTCCCCTGCATCTCACTGCCACCTTCATGCCTCACACTGCCCCATCTCACCTCGCAGCTAACTGTGCCCCCCTCACACTTTACTGCTCCCCCTGCAGCTTACTGCCACCCTCATACCTCACACTATCCACTATCACCTCGCAGCTCACTGTGCCCCCTCACACCTTACTGCTCCCCTGCATCTCACTGCCACCCTCATGCCTCACGCTGGCCCATCACACCTCACCTCGCAGCTCACTGTGCCCCCTCACACCTTACTGCTCCCCTGCATCTCACTGCCACCCTCATGCCTCACGCTGGCCCATCACACCTCACCTCGCAGCTCACTGTGCCCCCTCACACCTTACTGCTCCCCCTGCAGCTCACTGCCACCCTCATGCCTCACGCTTGCCCATCACACCTCACCTTGCAGCTCACTGTGCCCCCTCACACCTTACTGCTCCCCCTGCAGCTCACTGCCACCCTCATGCCTCACACTGCCCCATCTCACCTCGTAATTAGCATATCTAAAGATCCATGTAAATGTGTTGTGTTTGTCACAACTCAGGACCTCTGAACTGTGAAAATGAGCCAGGGAGCCCTGACTGAGGTATAAGTCCTGCTTCAGAGGGACATGAGGGGGCTCTTCACAGGAATAGAAAGAGCCCCCATAATCTTAACGTGAATTGGGGAATGGGTGGTAATTTGCACAAGAAAGTCACAGACATTGCTTCAGCAGCAGTAATATAATACAGGCCCGGCGGCACTCACATGCTCAGGAAGAAGATAGCTCTGCAGTTTTGTCCTATAGAGGAATTCGTGCAGGCAAGGTTTTCTTTGGTTTGGATTTGTATGAAAAGCTTCCACATGACTTGCACCCATTTTCCTCACAAGCAAATCACACACACACACACACACACACACACACACACACACACACACACACACACACACACACACACACACACACACACACACACACACACACACACACACACACGTCACACCCTAATACCCTAACCCTAAAGGGCAGACTGGATGGGCCATTTGGTTCTTATCTGCCGTCAAATTCTATATTTCTATGTAACCCCTAATACAAAAAGATAACCAGTCCTAATATCCTATCCCTATTACCCAAACCCCTTCCCCCAAACTAACCCTAATACCCTGTTAATAAAACCCTAATACCCTATCCCTAATACCCTAACCCAATCCAGTAAACTAACCCTAATACTCTAACCCAGGGGTGGGTAACATGCGGCCCGCTTGCCGGATGCGGCCGCGAACTGATCCTGCCTGGCCCGCTGTCTCCCGTCAGTGTGCAATGACAAGCGGCCCGACTGGCTGAGCCGCTTGTCATTGCGCTACACTGCTGCCAGACCCTGGTCACGTCACAGGGTCTGCTGACCGGGATTTCCTCTGTGATGTCATGCGCTGGGCGGCACGGAGGGCGGAGCCACAGCAGGAGCGGCGGGCAACGGCAATGACTCTGGGGAGCGGACAGCAGCAGCGACTCCGTGAAGCACGGGCAGCGGGGATCAGGCAGCGGATCATCTTCCTCTGTGAAAAAAAGGTAAACCCCCTGCCCAGCCAGTACCTGACATGGATCTGTACTTACTGCTATATGGGTTCAGGAGAGGGGGGGGAGATAAAAACTGCTATATAGGTGGCGGGAAAGGGGGGTAGGGACTGCTATATAGGTTCAGGGGAGGGGGGAAGGGGGGTAGGGACTGCTATATAGGTTCAGGGGAGGGGGGAAGGGGGTAGGGACTGCTATATAGGTTCAGGGGAGGGGGAGAAGGGGGTAGGGACTGCTATATAGGTTCAGGGAAGGGGGGTAGGGACTGCTATATAGATTCAGGGGAAGGGGGGTAGGGACTGCTATATAGGTTCAGGGGAAGGGGGGTAGGGACTGCTATATAGGTTCAGGGGAAGGGGGGTAGGGACTGCTATATAGGTTCAGGGAAAGGGGGTTAGAGACTGCTATATAGGTTCAGGGGAAGGGGGGTAGGGACTGCTATATAGATTCAGGAGAAGGAGGGTTGGGACTGCTATATAGGTTCAGGGGAAGGGGGGTAGGGACTGCTATATAGGTTCAGGGGAAGGGGGTAGGGACTGCTATATAGATTCAGGAGAAGGAGGGTTGGGACTGCTATATAGGTTCAGGGGAAGGGGGGTAGGGACTGCTATATAGGTTCAGGGGAAGGGGGTAGGGACTGCTATATAGATTCAGGAGAAGGAGGGTTGGGACTGCTATAAAGGTTCAGGGGAAGGGGGGTAGGGACTGCTATATAGGTTCAGGGGAAGGGGGTAGGGACTGCTATATAGGTTCAGGGAAAGGGGGGTAGGGACTGCTATATAGGTTCAGGAGAAGGAAAGTTGGGACTGCTATATAGATTCAGGAGAAGGAGGGTTGGGACTGCTATATAGATTCAGGAGAAGGGGGGTAGGGACTGCGGTGCGTGCGCAGTTCAGACCCGATTTACAAGATATTTTGTGTGTGGCCCTCGACTATTCACTAGAAGTGTTAAGCGGCCCCCCAGCTGAAATAATTGCCCACTCCTGCTCTAACCCCTAACCCTAATACAGTACCCTAACCGTAAAGGGTAGACTGTATGGGCCATATGGTTCTTATCTGCCGTCAAATTTTGTATTTCTTCGTTAAGCAAGTTAAAGGTAAAGGCCATCTCTAAGCAGCCTGATGTTCCTGCGACTATTAAGGAGTTTAAAGTCCATGGGATTGTAGCCAACCTCTCTGGATGTGGCTGCAAGAGGAACGTCGACCCCAGATTAAACAGAAGGATAGTGAGAATGGTAAAAAAAAATAAAAAGCCAGGTTAAACTTCCAAGAGATACTAGCTGAACTTCAAGGTCAAGGCATGTCAGGGTCTGATCGCGCCATCCAACGCTATTTGAGCGACAGTCAGGCTCCATGGAAGAACACCCAGGAGGACTCCACTTTTGAAAAAAAATAAAAAAATCCAAACTGGAATTTTCTAAAATGTATTTTGACACAATGCTTCTGCGAGAATGTCCTTTGGACAGATGAGTCAAAACTGAAGATTTGTATAGCAAGTCTCATTAACGCTATGTTCATAGATGACAAAATGAAGCTGTGAAAGAAAAGAACACCATACATACTATGAAATACAGAAGATGCTAGACCATGTTATGGGGCTGCTTTGCTGCGGCTGGCATGGGATGCCTTGTACCTGTCCACGGCACAATGAAATATCAAGGCATTTTAGATTGAAACAGAATGGCCAGTGTCGGGAAGCTCTGTCTCCGTCGCAGGTCATAGGTCCTCCAACAGAATAATGAGCCACACTGCTAGAAGCACTCAACAATGGATAAGAACTGAAGAAGGGCCCGTAGGTCCAAAACACGTTAAGCGGGTGACGCTATACCTTTGGAGGTTTACTGACGGGGATGTCCTGCACTTATCCAGGAGTGTGACAACTGGCTCCTGGGACTTGGTTGATCCTTTCATACCATTACCATCTGGCCTGGGTAGACGTCTGGTACCGGGAAGCAAGTAACCCCAGAGGGATTCCACCTGTTATGGTTTCATATGCTTTTATATGTTTACTAAAAATGAACCACACTGATGCCAAATATAGAGTGTGGAGATCTATAACATTGAGTGTTCCTGCTGATTAAGAAAGTATCCTCTTGCCTTATTGTGAGATTAAGAAGAATACTACCTAACTGTAAACTGTATGATGGTCACTGGGATGCTGTACAGTAGATATGGCACGGGCGCCATTTTCTTGGAGACCTGGGTTCTTTTTTCATTGAAGGGTACCAACAAATTTGTCCACGTCTGTATGCCTTTCTAACCAAATATTGGGTATTTTGCTCTAGATCTATCATTTTCTTCATTCTATCCTATTTATCTGCAGCTTCTTCTAGTTCTCAGACCTCATTAGATGAGGTTTCTCTTCTGTTCAACATGATTTAATCAGTGTAAGAAATGAGCTAGTAAATAGATATTATTGGTGCTCCAATTAAACTCTGCCAGGTCAGCTGTTAAATACCCGACTCACACACAAAATACTGTCCAGGCACGCATTACACAACGCAACCATGCGGGATGGGTACATCTAATATATGTCTGGGTTAACACTGTTAATTAGCAGCAGGCAACACTCCTCTATAGTAGATATTATCGTTATTTCTCCCTAGACATCGTTTTGTACGATGGGAAACTATATTGTGCAGGTACACCTAAGAATACCTACATATAATTATTGCCGTCATGAGTTATTCACACTCGGATTGAAAACATTTAAAAGTGAATGATACCCGGTACCAGTAGATGGCGATTCTTGATTATATAGGAATACCTCAAACATACCTAGCTGTAGGACTCGATTGTGAGGTACTTCTCTCTCCTCTGTACTCATGGGTGTAACTATAGTGGATGCAAGGGGTGCCATTGCTAGGGGGCCCAGAGGCTTAGTGGGGCCTGGACCCAGGTTATAAAACTGCATGCCCTTTTCTCAGATTTGCCTGCTAAGCAGTTTGTTTCTGATGCATAGCCCAGCCTATTGTGTGACGTTATATTATCAGATGTGTGTAGTGGATGTTATAATGGTAAGGGGGCACTGTAATGTGGCAGAATGTGACCTGGAGGGCACTGTAATGTGTCATAAACTGATCTGCTGATTGTAATGTGGAGGGCACAATAATATGACATAATAAGAACTGGGGCACTCTGTTATGGCACAATATGAAAAGGAGGCACTATAGTGTAGTGTGGCACAATATGAAAAGGAGGCACTATAGTGTGGCATAATATGAATTGGGGCACTGTAACATGACATAATTTGACCTGGAGGGCACTCTAATGTGGCACAGTATGAACAGGGGGCACTGTACTGTGGGATAATATAAACTATGGCATAAAGTGAATTGGGGGTACTGTGTTACATGAGGTGTACTGGCAGCCATACAATGTGACATCATGTAAACTAGGGAACGACGATGATTTATACAATAAACTAGCGCACTACTATGGGGCATAACATTGACTAGGCACTACAATGGTGCATAAAACAGCAGAGGTGTCTCTCAATAAGCATTGGGACAGGCGCCATTTCAATATGTTGTCCTAAGGCCCACAAAGTCCTGGTTACGCCCTGGCTCTTACTGTCTCTTATGTACCCTACTGTCTCCTCAATATCCCTATGTTCTTCTCTATATTCCTACGCTCCGCTTTGTATTCCTACGGTCTATGCTGTCTCCTCTGTATTTCTATGCTTTGCTCTTTGCCCCTACTGTCTCCTCTGTATTTCTACTCTCTGCTTTGTATTCCTAGAGGTCAATCCAATTAGCCACGATGATCTTGTGGGTGCGAGTGGGGACTACTCAGTGCTCCTACTCTCTACTCTGTATTTAATGTTCAAACGTGTAAAGATCACAGCAAACGTCATGCCACTTTATGACCACTTCTTTAATTAGACTATCTTAATTTGCGGATTAAACTAACCATGAGAGTGAGGGAACATTGGTTCTACCTTTGTCACTTGCGGCACTTTTAAGTGTTTAAATAATTATTTTACAATGGCCAAAGTGCAACTAGAGATGCGCTTCTCCATCTAACTGGAAGCGGTAAGGTGTTTCCCAGTACAAGTATGGCAGGAATCCCGATTTCCTCCAGTTCAAAGATGTTGCAAACATCAAACATCAAGTACAGCACCCTTGCAGTGTGCAAAATGCCAATGCACGGGATGCCTCTTAACGCGCACCCTCTTTGCAAAACCAGGTGCATTTCAGTATTTTACGTAACTGAGAGGGACTCTCGCACAGCCCTAGTTACCGCCCTGACCTTATAAACCATTAGACTGATCAGGCTGCAGTGTACGGTGATAGGACTTGGAGGCAACTAGTGGCGCCCCTCAACACTTGCATATTGTGGCACAGCCGGAGCAATCCAGCGCTCGGCTACCTGCACGTTTCAAGGTAGCAGACATAAATCTTGACGCCGAAATGCGATTTGTGTAGAGATGTCTGGAAGGGGAGGAGCCATCAGGAAAAGACGCTGTAGACGCAGATCACATAGGGGGGAAGAGTGTTGTAAGAAAGTAGTAACAAATGAAATGATGCACAGTTTTTGACAGGGCCTATGAGAGGTGGCGGTGGGAAAGTCTGGGATAAAAAGTATAGAGGGGGACAATACGGGATCGGTATGAAATACCGACACCGGAGCCCCGACTGACACAATCCCGACAGGGGGGCGAGCGCAACGCAGCCCCTTGCGGGTTCGCTGCGGGCACGGTGCCTCCCTGAGCTCGGCACACTAATTTATTCTCCCTCTATGGGTGTTGTGGACACCCACAGAGGGAGAATATGTCGGGATTGTGCCGGTCGGAATTCTGGTGTCGGTATTCCGACCGCCGGGATTCCGTCCGGCGGGATCTTGACCGCATCCTGACAATAAAAGGCATATACTTTGCGATGTATGGGGGAAGGGGTAAATCAAAGGGGCGCACAACATAATCAAATTTGTAAAGTATATGAGGAATACTAGGCAATTGCTTTACAAATTAGAAGGGGGATACAAAATAATCTTAATTTGTAAAGTTGTGGGAGGTATACAAATTGTTAATCTAATTTGTAAAATATATATTAACATAACGGCCTGGCATGTTGAAAAATACTGAACGGTGCTGCATTTATCCTCTGTAGGTATATTTACTAACTTTTCAATTATCCATTGTCAGTAATGGTCTACAAATGGCACAAGACTATAATGCTTTTATATTACAACTTAATATGGAGTTAATATACACATTTTTAATAAAGACATAAAAATGTATTAAATAGAAGCTGTGTGTATAGTATGGCGGCCGCTGGGATGCAGTGCGGTCACTGGAATGCTATGTGTACTGTATGGCAGTCACTGGAATGCTGTGTGTACTGTATGGAGGTCACTAATGCTATGTTTACGGGATATGTTCAATTTGTCGGCTGTCGGGATATGGCAGTCTGGATACCGACACCGTAATCCCGACAGCCAACAATACCGCCACCCATAGAGTGGGAATAGATTCTGTGGCGAACGCAGTGAGCCACCGATCCCGGCCACCGGTAAATCATACTGAATCCATGTGTACTGTATGGAGTTCAGTGGAATGCTTGTGTGCTGTGGGACAGTCACTGGGATGCTGTGTGTACTGTATAGTGGTCACTGATGCTATGTGTACTGTATGGTGATCACTTGGATGCTATGTGTACTGTATGGCAGTTACTGGGATGCAGTGTGTGCTGTATGGCAGTAACTGATGCTATGTGTACTGTATGGTGATCACTTGGATGCTGTGTGTACTGTATGGCAGTTACTGGGATGCTGTATGGCAGTAACTGATGCTATGTGTACTGTATGGTGATCACTTGGATGCTGTGTGTACTGTATGGCAGTTACTGGGATGCAGTGTGCTGTATGGCAGTAACTGATGCTATGTGTACTGTATGGTGATCATTTGGATGCTATGTGTACTGTATGGCAGTTACTGGGATGCAGTGTGTGCTGTATGGCAGTAACTGATGCTATGTGTACTGTATGGTGATCACTTGGATGCTGTGTGTACTGTATGGCAGTTACTGGGATGCAGTGTGTGCTGTATGGCAGTAACTGATGCTATGTGTACTGTATGGTGATCACTTGGATGCTGTGTGTACTGTATGGCAGTTACTGGGATGCTGTGTGTGCTGTATGGCAGTAACTGATGCTATGTGTACTGTACTGTGGTCACTGTGATGCTATGTGTACTGTATGGAGGTCATTGATGCTATGTGTACTGTATGGCAGTTACTGTGGTGCCATGTGTTCTGTATGGAGGCCACTGATGCTATTTGTACTGTATGACAATCACTGCAATGCTGTGTGTACTGTATGGTGGTCACTGGGATGCCATGTGTACTGTATGGTCACTGATGCTATGTGTACTGTATGGTGATCACTTGGATGCTGTGTGTACTGTATGGCAGTTACTGGGATGCTGTGTGTGCTGTATGTCAGTAATTGATGCTATGTGTACTGTATGGTGGTCACTGGGATGCTGTGTGTACTGTATGGAGGTCATTGATGCTATGTGTACCGTATGTCAGTCACTGTGGTGCCATGTGTTCTGTATGGAGGCCACTGATGCTATTTGTACTGTATGACAATCACTGCAATGCTGTGTGTACTGTATGGTAGTCACTGTGATGCTGTGTGTACTGTGTGGAGGTCACTGGGATGCTGTGTGTACTGTATGACAATCACTGCAAAGCTGTGTGAACTGTATGGTAGTCACTGTGATGCTGTGTGTACTGTATGGTGGTCACTGTGATGCTGTGTGTACTGAATGGTAGTCAATGTGATGCTGTGTGAACTGTATGGTGGTCACTGGGATGCTGTGTGTACTGTATGGTGGTCACTGAGTTCTGGCTGTGTTTCTTTATACTGATTCTCTAGTGCATATGTGGGAGGTATTACTGTAATGTTAGGGGTGATTATTGATGTAAATTGGATGCAAATCATATAATTAGATGTTGACATTCGCACTTTGAAACCCCTGGGCCTGGAGTGCATATTTCTCCAATCTGGCTCCCCCTCATGTCAAATGCTGGCTACACCACTGTCCCATACTCCATCTTGCTTGGTATACTAATGTGCCTTCCCGGAATCGAGGCAAAAGGCACCTCAAAGAGGATTTTGTGCTGCGACTTGTACATCAGACCTAGCAGATGTTTAATATTACATTGTAAATGCCTATATTATCATTTACAAGGTTTGTTTGTACAGTGCAGCCAACAAAAGCTTTGATGAAATGGTTACAGATTGGACAACTAACTTTTTCTTACCAAGGAAAACGAGCCGCTTCAGATGAGTCTGTCCAATAAGGTTCCGTCTGCACTCCTGATACAGAATACCTTGGGAGGTGGACATGTAACTTGTGCTACCGACATAGATTTCAAGAAGAGCAGTAGAACATTTATCTGAAATAATGAGGAGGAACCCCAAACTCTTCTGCGGAGGGCAGTGTTCTTTCTAAGGCACGTACCGGCCTGGCATTTTTTTCAACCCGCCCAGGTGCCAATCCGTTCCAATGTCCGCGATTGACAGCTGGGAGTCGCGGCATCAGGCACCCAGGGCTGTCCTGACCTATGCAAGAGTAGGCTGGCACATAGAGCACCAGCTAGCAGATGGCACCATGAGCAAAAAAAGAGTCATCCCCACTGGAAGGAGGACCTCCTGGGGGCACCTCCACCCTGGCCCACCCCACACTGGAGGCAAGCAAAGCAGACCCACAGTCTTCCTCTCTCCTTCCCGGAACCCGCCAAATAATTTTTTGTTTTAGGCAGTCGCAACATCTTGTTGTTTTCACTGTTTGTTGTTTAAATGCCAGAAAGAAAGCAAGCAGCCTACAGTTGTTTGGCTAATGCAACATTACTAAAGATCTGAATCACTTTTATTTAAAATCTTCCACAGAAGCAATTAAAAGCATGAAAAAAAAAATATTCTAAGAATAAACAAAGCCAAAAAGGTAAAACAGAACACATGCCATCGAAAAGCTAACAGTCCTTGATGCTCCGTCTTGCCACAACATAAAAATTCTTAATACAAATATTTTAGAAATAGTAACTGAATTTCACCCGAAAAACTGAGTTTTAACATTCATTGGTGTTCAAACGTAAACGGGAGATAAAGCAGTGTTTACACATTGGTGACCATTAAAATAGAGCTTTACTGGGTTGAGTGCCGAAGGATAGTTGGAGAGACGATTATTTTCTTCCCCAAACTGTCTTTGAAAACCCTTTTTTTTATTTTTTATAATAATTGACTTTATTATGGCCTCAGACTATAGCACAGAACTGTAAAATATTCTATGAAGTATTGGCTTACTTGGTGTGTATTAAAAAAATAGTTGACCCAAACATCTGTACCTGTAAACCCAATCTCGGGTTAAAAAAAAGAAAAAGAAAAAAGTTTTCAGCTAACCATGACCCACTAAAATAGATTTCCCTAATGCATGACTAAAACACCCAATGCAGAAATAATTTCTGGCAAAATGATGGTTTAACCACATCTGCTAACATACAATTATAGAAGTTATGAAACGCGTTAAGAGCAGGTCGGAGAGATCGAGTTCCACTTCTTCATTAAATGAAAGTAATGGAATTAAATCTATACGTTTAAAGTGATTTCCATAAGGCATAAGTATCTATTTCTTATATAAAAAGGGATTAATAATTCAATGTAACATCTACATCTTTAATAAATACTTTCTTATCAATTTATCCATTAGTTAAGAAAATATTTTTCTGTTTTGTAATCATTTTTTGTATAGAAGTCAAAATATGACTTGCGATTCCTCTTGTTATTTTTTTTATGTTCTATATAAAAGACATATACAACGTCGAGGCAGTGCTTGATGGCGATTTCAGGTACAGGAAGAGCTGCTTCTTGTGTGCTTCCATGCTCTCAAAACTATAAATCCACTTTGGGAATAAACTTATTCGTTTTAATTTTATAAAACTGCACCAATGCTCAGCCCAGCCTCAGGCTATTGGTTAAAAGGACTACATCTGTTATCCACATTATTTTCCATATGTATATTGTCAACATCTGTCAGTCAATAGCAACCATTATTCTACATTTGGCACTGATCTTTGCCATTGATCCAGCAATTGGCAAAACGTCTTAGAAGAGATCTGTCTAACTGATATTATTACCGCTTATAAAAAATATTTAGACAGTAAGCTCACGTTGAATTACAAGGTCTACTGTTGTTGAAAAGTTCTTCAGGAGCGAGACAGCCTTTTCATGCTCCATATATACAAAACTGTGTCCGTTTGCCTGTAACACAAACAAGAAATAAACCGTTCAAGTTTCTATCTTGCCTTAAAGATTGTTTTGACGCTTATTTCAACATAATGTCAATGTTCTTTAGGTAAGGAGATGTGTATTTTCTTGTGAATAATTTTGGTATAATCTGCTCCAGTATAAGTCATTGGAAACTTGAGTTTCAGAAGTATGTTGAGGAAGTTGTAAAAATCAGTTACACTGGGTAGTCTCAAAATAGCTTACCTGACGCGTTTCACTGTGGAATAACATACAATTTCATCAGGTAAAGTTGTATGTTATTCCACAATTAAACACGTCACTAACACTACATAGTTTCATGAGAATGTAGGAAGAGATGCTTTGATGCAGGTCACCAATATTCAAGGTGACTTTTAATATCCATAATAATGTACAGTGGGGAGTGTATTTCCTGTCATATACAAGTTTTCCTAATCAACACATAAGTGATGACTTCAAAAAGTCTCTTGTAAAAACTCATAAATAATATCTGTATAACATGTCCTAACATAGCATCTCAAATATAACTATAATATTATACCTTGGGCCTATCGCAGTAAATAAACAATTACATATTCAATAGTATGTCTTTCCCAATACAATAGCGTTGTTTTATGTACATACTTACCGTTTTATAACTTTATATCACAAGATTTCGCCTTGTTCCTAGGTAATAACAAATGTTCCTTCTTTAATACAGAGGGCGTGATTGTGCCCTGCAATGCACTTAGCGTACACAGAGGGTCAGACCCTACTGAAGTACACATGGCACACAGTGTAGAGGAGAGAGATTGTGCATTTCCAGTTTTTACATTTTATTTTTTGACTTGTGGAAACAATTTGCAAACAGAAGTTTTCTGATCATTATTTTTGAGGTGCGGGGAAGTGACATATATCCATTACCCCCCACCCCCTCCCCAGTGCTCACCTCATACTTTATGTATGAAGTGTTCCTCACACCTCTTAGACTGTAAGCTCTTTGGGCAGTGTCATCTTCACATTCTGCTGTTGTATGCTATTTAGTTGTATCATTATCTACCTTAATGTACAGTGCTAGGTTAAGCATTGACTCTTTAAAAAAATAACCATGAAAATAATTGGTACATTATTCGCACGGATGCAGCCTATGACATCACTAGAAACTCCCGACCTCACCAACACCTCGCTGATGTCATGACTGGCGGGTCAGCTGATGTTCTCAGTGCTACGGTGGGAAAAAAGTAGGTGAACACTGCTTCCCGTCTCACAATATCACCATCTTCCAATCGTCATCAGACTCGTGTGACAGGAGAGGCACGTTTCACTTTATCCCGTCATTAGAGCTTGTGAGCTGTGTAACACCAGCATAACATATAACACGCCGCATAATATAGCAAGCATGTGGTGTAAAGTATTTTATTTACATTAAATACTGATGTTTTATTTTGTATACAGGGTAAAAGTGGCACCTTCGGGGCAATTACACGTATTCCAAGACAACTCTCCACCCCCCCACCTCAATCCCCCCTTCTTGTATCACACGTTATCCATTTTAGTATTCACACATACATTTACAGCGTTGTAACAATGGCCCAAATGTATTAAGCCTTAAGATGAGATAAAGTGGAGACGTATAGAGAGTGATAAATGATCAGCCAATCATCTCTTGCCATTTTTCAAACACAGCCTGTGACATGGGAGTTAGGAATCTGATTGGCTGGTCATTTGTCTCTTTTTATCCGTCTCCACTTTGTCTCTTGTTAAGGCTTAGTACATTTGGGCCATTATACCTTAAGGCCCCCTACCTATTGATGCATAACCTGCTGCATATAAATGCTCTGATAAGTGCTTGACATGCTGACTATATCTGGCCATCCGATAGGCTCTTGACGGGTGTAGTATGCAAGGTCGACAGTAACTAGGTTGACAGTAACTAGGTCGAAAGGGTCTCTAGGTCGACGGGTCAAAAGGTCGACATGAGTTTTTTATGTTTTTTTGGTGTCGTTTTCTCTTTACATCGACCGGGAACCCCTATTAGTGCACCGTGTCCTCTCGCATGGCGAGCGAGCTTCGGGCAAGGTGCCTCGCTCCGCTACCTCTGCGCTCGCCACAGGCTACTATTCCCAATCATAGTCCACGTGGATCCTTAAATATGAAAAAGGTAAAAAAAAAAAAAAAATATTGTGAAAAACTCATGTCGACCTTTTGACCTGAAGACCTAGAACATGTCGATCTAGAGACCCTGTTGACCTAGTTACTGTCGACCAATAGTGGTCGACCTAGTTACTGTCGGCCTAGAGACCGGATCCCGCTCTTGACATGTCAACATCCATGTGTCAATGGGGTAAAGGGCTTTTCAATACTTGCCAACTTGAAAACGTAGCTGATCATTTTGGGGGGTCCAGAGCGTTTCATCATTGGGCCGGACGATGCAATTCTGAGAGTAGTGTTATCACGCACCTCGTCCCAACCATATCACTAGAGAGTGGTCAGGATGCAGGTGGGTGACTTAATCTTCTGGGGGTCTATGTGACCCCACCACCTGTCATAATAGAGACCAATCGAAGTCTGGTTATTGCAGGGTTGGATGGAAGAGTGCTTAAAAAAAACATTGGCTCTTTTCCCCGCAATAGCCACTTCTGATTGGTGGGCTGTCAAGGGATTCCCAGAGAAATGAGACCAGAGGTGACTATGGGGAATCCACATCTTTTGCCACTGGGGAGTGGGTGGGAGGAATTATTAACACCTGGTAGTTGGGAGATTTACTGCCACTGGGTTATGTATTGCCACTGGTGGGGAGGGGGCAGTTTGATGTCACTGGGGTATCTTTTACCACTGCAAGGGTGAGTAAGCCACTGGGGAGCAATGGGGGATAATGCTATAGGGGTGACGGGAATAGGGGTGGGTGGGGGTAATGCTGTAACGCTGATTGGAAATGCTACGTGGTCTTGGGATAATGGTGCAGCGTCTGCTAGCGTCCCCAGGCTTATTTTATTTTTTTCGAAATATTATTAAATAAGCTTCTAAATAGATTTTTTTAACCAAATTAATGAATTAAAAAATAAGCAATTTCTGAAACATTTGTGCGAAAAATATTCATCCGTTAAGCAGTGAGTGAGGGGCCTCCGTCTGTATCGGTCTGACTTTGGCCCCGGTTTCTGATGAGCAATAGACATGCACTTAGTTGCACCTTCTTCACAAGACGCTATGAATAATGCATCATGCTGTACAGCGCTGCCTGATCTCCATATCCGTGAGACGTGAATAGTGTGGATTAATCATACCTTCCGTGTATACAGTACATAGACTGGCCTGACATACATCCCACTCATGACATACAGTGGATGAAACATGCAGCAATTGTCTAACGGGCATCAGGATCAGCAGTTACATCCGACAGTGGGAGACCAGGTCTGGCTACATGAGCAGGGATTGCTACAGACCATACAACGGTTTCCCCATTACTAAAGGTCAGAGGCCCTCATTCCGAGTTGATTGCTTGCTAGCTACTTTTTGCAGCCGTGCAAACGCATAGTCGCCGCCCACGGGGGAGTGTATTTTCGCTTTGCAAGTGTGCGATCGCCTGTGCAGCCGAGCGGAACAAAAAAGTCTTGTGCAGTTTCTAAGTAGCTCTGGACTTACTCAGCCGCTGCGATCACTTCAGCCTATTCGAGCCCAGAATTGACGTCAGACACCCGCCCTGCAAACACCTGGACACGGCTGTGTTTTTCCAAACACTCCCAGAAAACGGTCAGTTGACACCCACAAACGCCTTCTTCCTGTCAATCTCCTTGCGATTGGCTGTGCGAATGGATTCTTCGTTAAATCCATCGCCCAGCTATGATCCGCTTTGTACCCGTATGACGCGCGTGCGCATTGCGGTGCATACACATACGCAGTAGTAACCTGATTGCTACGCTGCGAAAAATGGCAGCGAGCGATCAACTCGGAATGACCCCCATAGTGTCTTGTATTCATCCCCACTGAGTCTTCTGTTCTATGCTATGTGGGATGCCACCTGGGGCTAATTTAATGTATAAAATACGCACAGTTGACATGTACACTGTTATTATATTGTTACCTAGTGCTCCCTTATTATGCATTAGATTATATCTAGGACAGGAACTTTTTATTATTTTTAAGTCTTTGGCCCACACTACTCTAACGGCCCTTACAATCTTCATTTAGATTTTTATTTTTTGCTTTTCCCTTGATGAATCTTTGTGATTGGGAAACTCCAATCTTTAACAAGCGCCTTCATTAAATGTAAAATTTTTATGTAGTTTACAAAGTGGCCAGTAGGTGGCAGTTACATCCTTCACTGATAATGAACCAGGTCTAGGTGCTTTAAAACCTCCGGAGTATATAAGGGTAACTAATTATATTTTCAAATTCAAGGAACAGCAGCATAAAAATTAAGGGGAAGATGTACTAAGCAGTGATAAGAGTGGAGAAGTGAGCCAGTGGAGAAGTTGCCCATGGCAACCAATCAGCACTGAAGTAACATTTACAATTTGCATACTATAAAATTATACAGATCAGCTGATTGGTTGCCATGGGTAATTTCTCCACTGCCTCCCTTCTCCACTCTTATCACTGCTTAGTCCTCCTAAGTTTTCAATGATATTATTCTTCTACTTAGTTTTGCAGATTAGTGACATTCTACACACTAGTCTTTTTTTAAGCTAAATTTCTTGAAAATTGTTAATGACAAAATAAAGTGAGAGGCGTGTGTGGCATAAAAAGGATAACGGGGAGGGGCAGAAGAGAAATTGGGACATAATAAGATGTGGAATTACTGACTTAGGCCCTGATACAGCATGAGTTGTAGTTGTGCGACTATTCGCACAACTACAACTCATTACACTAACATGCACAGAGCATGGCCGCCCCACGCGCTGGCTCCTCCCCCACTTCCCTGCTGACACACGAGCGCTGCTTTAAACAGCAGCAAAGCGCTCGCATGATAAGGATAGCCCCCTGCCTAGGCAGCCTAGCTGCAAAGGCAGACGGCTACACGCCATGTTTAGGCTCGCAGCGGCTGCGTGTGATGTCATACAGCCGCCGCGGCCTGGCACACAAACGTCCGGACACGCCTCCATTGTCTGGACCCGCCCCTCAAACGGTGCACTGACACCCACAAAATGCGGCGTTTGTGCCCCATCGCATTTTATCTCCAGCGACTTTAACTCTATCCAAGGCTTAGTAAATAGGCCCCATAGTCCACTATCATACTATGGAGTATCCTCCTACGTGGTGTGGATGTGCATACAGAGGGCCTGATTCAGAGGCCATGACCCAGCCTGTGACATGACAGTTAGGAGCTGATTGGCTGGGACTTTATTCCATCCACCTTATCTCCATCCAACGATTAGTAAATAGGCCCCTTAAACTGCTTTCTGAAGAGAGCTCAGTTTAAGACCTTGCGAGTCCGCGCACCGGCGTACATGGGCAGAAATTGCCAAATAGCGATCCATGCGGAGCCAGGGCCTTAATTCAATGTAATGAGCAAAAGGTTGAAGGAGGGGCAATCACTGGACAACGTTCCCTTGGAATGGGACTATTTACACTCCTCACTACAGATATAAGATAACTGTTGATTGGTTTCTGTGGCCATGACAGAGCAAATAAAAAAAATTCCTCCCAAGTTCAACATTCTAGTTCTTTAGCTATATAACTGTACTGGAGGGAATTTGACAAGGATCCCGGCAGTCGACACTTAGCAAAATGCCGGCACCCTGACAAGCATCGCCATCCCAGCACCGGAATTCCGAACGACCATGGAGAGGGCCACCAGGCAAGCCGTTGGGGGAAGGTTAGGGCTAGGCTACAGAGGAAGGAGGGTTGGGTTTAGGCTGCGGGAAGGGGGGGTTAGGGTTAGGCGGGTGTGGTATAGCACATAGACAGTTAAAAGATAGACAGTCATTAGGTAAACACCATATGGTCTATCTATTGATTGTCGACCATATGGTGTCTACCTAATGACTGTCTATCTTTTAACTGTCTTTCTATAGACTGGAACCCGGGTTAGGCTGTGGGTAGGGAGGTGTAGGGTTAGGGGGGTATTGGATTATGTTAAGTATACTTAACTTGCCCATGTCGGGATTCTAAGCCTTCGATTTTGACCGCATCGTTCCCAACCGCCAGCGTTTCCTACCAAACGCGTACTGGAGCATACTTACATAATTATACCACGCCTCCATCATGGCATGGCCATGCCCCCTTGGGAGTACATCAATAATCCATCATTGCCTGGTTTAGCTGTATTCTTGGCATACCTTCCTACATCTGAGGTTTCCTCTCTGGGTGAAGCCCAGAGAGGAGATGATTCTCCCCTACACCATAACCTTAATCCACCCTTCCCATGGCCTTGCCAAAACCTAAACCCCATCACTGCAGCCTAAATCTAACCCTCCTTCTCCTGCAGCCCAACCCTCCCCGGGGGTTCCTAACACTAACATCTCCCGTGCCGCGGCACCTAAACTAAACAACCTCCAGCCCTAAACCTAACCCGCGCTGTACTTGCTACGGTCAGGATTCCGTCGTCGGTGTCCTGCCCTTTTCGGAATTACAGCATTCTGGGTGTTGGGATTCCGCTATCGGTATTCCTAGTGCCGGGATTCCGACAGCCGGTATATTAACCGCATCCCGGGTATCCATTCTTTCAGGTTTCAGGGGTGAGGGGGACTGCCTGAAAAATTGGATGTCTCCTGCAGCTGCAGGATCCAAGACAGTCGGCAAGTCTGATTCTGGGATTCAATGAATCAACTGCATCACACTATGGTATGAGGTTTGTGGTGATTTCACAGCAAGTTGCAAATTGTCATGTGATAGAGGTTAAATCGATGAAAAAACGCTAATTTAAAACACGAGTTGCCACATGTCACCATTACAATTGTCTAGGGGCCTAATTCAGATCTGATCGCAGCAGCAAATTTGTTAGTTAATGGGCAAAACCATGTGCAGTCTGCAATGCAGGAGGGGCAGATGTAACATGTGCAGAGAGAGTTAGATTTGGGTGGGGTGTGTTCGAACTGAAATCTAAATTGCAGTGTAAAAATAAAGCAGCCAGTATTTACCCTGCACAGAAACAATATAACCCACCCAAATCTAACTCTCTCTGCACATGTTACATCTGCCCCCCCTGCAGTGCACATGGGGTGGGGGTCATTCTGACCTGATTGCACACTAGGTTTTTTTGCTGCAGTGCAATCAGGTCCAAACTGCGCATGCATATGCACCGCAATGCGCATGCGCGTCGTACGGGTACAAAGCGGATCGTTGCTGAGTGATGGATTTAACGAAGAATCCATTCGCACAGCCGTTTGCAAGGAGATTGACAGAAAAAGGGCGTTTATGGGTGTCAACTGACCGTGTTCTGGGAGTGTTTGGAAAAACGCAGGCGTGACCAAGCATTTGCAGGGCGGGTGTCTGACGTCAATTCCGGCCACGAACAGGCTGAAATGATCGGGCAACTCCGAAACTGCAAAAAAAATAATTGTACCGCTCGGCTGCACATGCACTCCCCCATAGGCGGCGACTATCTGATCGCAGCGCTGCACAAAGTAGCTAGCGAGCGATCAACTCGGAATGACCCCCATGGTTTTGCCCATTAGCTAACACATTTGCTACTGCAATCAGATCTGAATTAGGCCCTAATGGGGACATTTACTAAGCAGTGATAAGAGAGGAGAAGTCAGCCAGTGGAGAATTGATACAGCAGCTCTGTATCATTCTATAGTATGCAAATAATTATAGATGTAACTTCAGTGCTGATAGGTTGCCATGGGCAACTTCTCCACTGGCTCACTTCTCTGCTCTCATCACTGCTTAGTAAATGTCCCTCTATGTGTTCTAAACACATTGAAAAAGTTGTTGCCCCCTTCCTGATTCCTCTATTTTTGTACATCTCTCACACCTAATTGCTTCAGATCAAACTGAGTATAAGATGAAGACAACCTGAGTCATACTTGCCTACCCTCCCGGAATGGGCGGGAGGCTCCCGAAAATCGGGTGACCCTCCCGGCCCCCCGGAAGGGCAGACAAGTCTCCCGATTTCAGCGGTCACCCCCGGCCCGGCCGCCCACTTAGCGAGTAAAGTGGGCGGTCCGAGCAGGCGATGACGCGATTCTTGTTGAATCGCGTCATCATAGCCACGCCGCCTGCTGTATAATGCCGAGAATAGCGGCATTACACAGTGGGGGGCGTGGCTTACATGACGCGATCAATCAGCCATGCCCCCGTTCCGCCTCTGGCCCGCCCCGTTCCGCCTCTGGCCCGCCCCCCTCTGGACGTCACCTCACTTCCTGCCTGCCCTGATGAGCCGACCGGCTGCTCTCTCCCGGAGAGAGCAGCCCAGAAGTCGGCAAGTATGACCTGAGTATGTACAAAACACAATTTTAAATGATCCCTTGATTTACTGAAGAAAAAAGGGTTGTGAAGTCGCCCAATGGAGAAGTTACCCATAGCAACCAATCAGCTCTACCTATAATTTCATAGAACATACTTATACATGCCTCCTGGTGCAATATAACCGGCAGGGCTGTTTCTAGTCAATTTGGCTCCCAGTGCGAAATTTAAAAATGCGCCCCCATGACATTAAAAAATGTGCCCCCCCCCCCCCCCCCCCCCCACACACCTAGAATAAAAAAAACCTTGCGCGCACACCCGGCAAGGGGGCGTGGCCTCATCTAAATGGGCATGGCCTTGTCTGAAAAGACTACCTCACAATCCAGTTTTTGACCCATATTAAGCCCCACACAGTAATGCCCCCTGCACCATATTATGCCACACACCGCAATGCCCTTGATACATTAAATCCCCACACTACGGCAGGCAAGAGTCCCCATTTCACACATTACGGCAGGTGTCCCCATTTTACACATTGAGAGAGAGAGAATACTCACAGAGGCGATTACCGCTCTTCGGCCCGCCTCACCAGTCGCTCCTCGCGCTGGCCTTTCCCTCTTCCTAGCTTGGATCCCCCTCTGTACTCCACTCGGGGTGGGGTGGGGGGGAGTTTCACGGAGTGACAGGGTTGCGTCGTGACGTAACGACGCAACCACGTCATTCCGTGAAACTCCGCCCCCCGAGCGGGTTACTCGGGGAGAAATAGGAGGGGGAAGCAGGGAGCCACAGTTAGTGCCGCGGCGGGCGCCCAGTGCGGTTGCACTGCTCGCCTGCCCCAAGAAACGTCCCTGATAACCGGTTTATAGCATGACCCATCTTCTGAACCCTATAACTGATCATGCTATCTATTTACGTTTGCAATTTTCCTACGCAGTATCCAACTAGCATGAGATGTACTGAGCACTGGAGACTGATACATTGGAGAGAGCTAAAGTACCAGCCAATCAGCTCCCAACTGCCAAGCTACAGGCTGTGTTTGAAAAATGACAGATGGGAGCTGATTGGTTGGTACTTTATCTCTCTCTCCCTCTCCACTTTATCACTGTCCAAGGCTTAGTACATCTGCCCCCAGCTCTGATGTTAGTAAATTAGCCCCACCAACTGCAATTGCCTATGTAAAGGTCAGGGCTTCCCGACCACGCTCCTCAAGGCACACTAACAATCCACGATTTAGGGATCTTCATGCTTGAGCACAGGTGACTTAATTAGCACCTCAATTATTTTGATTTAACCACAAATGAAACATGGCCCATGTGTGCAAAACAGTTTTTCAACTCCACCTGCTATGGCGCCTCACTCCCCTGCAACAGAGATGCCGCCCCCCCCTTTCCTGAAGACCAGATCCACCTCCCAGAGACAGGATTTGTAAATTGCTGACTACCTGGATTAGGGGCCCAGGACTGCCCCCCCCCCCCCCCCTCTCGGGAGCCCCTGCTGGTATCCCCACCCCTCATCTTCCAGGAGCTGCGCCACTGTAAAAGGCATGAGAAGACATCACACAAGGCATTAGAAGAGCCAAACAATGTATTCCGGAGGATGATGGTCGTGTATTATAGCGTAGGGATGTCCACTAGATGAAGAGGGTTGACTTGATGAAGCATTTCTGCTATCGGATACTGCCGTTTTTGAGCATCATTTATAAACCATCGATGGTACAGCTGAGCATATGCTGAAGGCAGAACTGTAACATCGCCATATACACGGATGCCTGCCCTGTCTGAGCTGTGTTCAACAGAACTTCAAAAAAGGGATGATTGATCCAGGGGCGATTTAAGAAAAGGTTGGGCCTGTGTGCAGTCTTCATGCAGGAAGCCCCCTGTCTGATGCACATGCGCCTATACTGTGTTACTGTGCATGTAGAGGAAAATGACACCAGCTCTATTTTACCAGTGATTTCTCTACTGCACAGATCTCTGGGAAAATGTGCTATAAGGATGAAAAAGCCGCTCACACCTGCACTCAGAGGCCGCCCACACCGACACTCAGAGGCCGACTACATCTGCACTCAGAGGCCGCCCACACCGACACTCAGAGGCCGACTACACCTGCACTCAGAGGCCGCCCATACCTGCACTCAGAGGCCGCCCACACCGGCACTCAGAGGCCGACTACACCTGCACTCAGAGGCCGACTACACCTGCACTCAGAGGCCGCCCACACGGCACTCAGAGGCCGACTACACCTGCACTCAGAGGCCGTCTACACCTGCACTCAGAGGCTGCCCACACCTGCACACAGAGGCCGCACACACCTGCACTCAGAGGCCGACTACACCTGCACTCAGAGGCCGTCTACACCTGCACTCAGAGGCTGCCCACACCTGCACACAGAGGCCGTCTACACCTGCACTCAGAGGCTGCCCACACCTGCACTCAGAGGCCGCCCACATCTGCACACAGAGGCTGCCTACACCTGCTCTCAGATGTCGACTACACTTGCACTCAGAGGCAGACTACACTTGCACTCAGAGGCAAACTACACTTGCACTCAGAGGCAGACTACACTTGCACTCAGAGGCTGCCCTCACCTGCACACAGAGGCTGCCTACACCTGAACTCAGAGGCCACCCACACCTACACTCAGAGGCCGACTACACCTGTACTCAGAGGCCGACTACACCTGCACACAGAGACTGCCCACACCTGCACTCAGAGGCTGCCCACACCTGCACTCAGAGGCCACCCACATCTGCACACAGAGGCTGCCTACACCTGCTCTCAGAGGTCGACTACACTTGCACTCAGAGGCAGACTACACTTGCACTCAGAGGCTGCCCTCACCTGCACACAGAGGCTGACTACACCTGCACTCAGAGGCCGACTACACCTGCACTCAGAGGCCGTCTACACCTGCACTCAGAGGCTGCCCACACCTGCACACAGAGGCTGACTACACCTGCACTCAGAGGACGCCCACACCTGCACACAGAGGCCACCCACACCTGCACACAGAGGCCACCCACACCTGCACACAGAGGCCGCCCACACCTGCACACAGAGGCCGCCCACACCTGCACACAGAGGCCGCCCACACCTGCACTCAGAGGCCATTTACACCTGCAGTCAGGGCTGCCGCCACCACCTGCACTCAGGACACCCACACCTGCACTCAGGGGCTGCCCACACCTGAACTCAGAGGCCGCCCGCACCTGCACTCAGAGGCTATCTACACCTGCAGTCAGGCCCGCCCCCACCTGCACTCAGAGGACGTCCACACCTGCACTCAGAGGCCGCCCGCACCTGAACTCAGAGGTCGTTTACACTTGCAGTCAGGGCCGCCCCCACCTAGACTCAGGACGCCCACACCTGCACTCAGAGGCCGTCCACACCTGAACTCAGAGGCTGCCCGCACTTGCACTCATAGGCCATCTACACCTGCAGTCAGGGCCGCCCACACCTGAACTCAGAGGATGTCCACACCTGCAGTCTGAGGCCACCCACACCTGCAGTCTGAGGCCGCCCACACCTGCAGTCTGAGGCCGCCCACACCTGCAGTCAGGGCCGCCCCCACCTGCAGTCAGAGGCCGTCTACACCTGCACTCAGAGGCCATCTACACCTGCAGTCAGGGCCGCCCCCACCTGCACTCTGAGGCCGCCCACACCTGCACTCTGAGGCCGCCCACACCTGCACTCTGAGGCCGCCCACACCTGCACTCAGAGGCCGCCCACACCTGCACTCAGAGGCCGCCCACACCTGCACTCAGAGGCCATCTACACCTGCAGTCAGGGCCACCCCCACCTGCACGGTTCCGGTATGAAAGATAGATAGTGTCTAGTTAGACAGTCAATAGATAGACACCATATGTTAGATGGACATTAGGTCGACAGGGTCAAAAGGTCGACAGAGTCAAAAGGTCGGCGTGGAAAAGGTTGACAGGTCAAAAGGTCGACAGGGTCAAAAGGTCGACATGAAAATGGTCGACATGAAAAAGGTAGACACCATGTTTTTTGCATTTTTGTGGTTTGTGTGGATAGTTTTGTCATCTGGGACCCCCAATTGTAGAAAGGCATGCCCTCGCGGGGCTCGCTTCGCTCGCCACGCTTCGGGCACGGTGGCTCGCTGCGCTCGCCACAAGGTTTATAACCAACTCTATGCCGACATGGATAGAGAAAGTATGAAATAATCCAAAAACATGTTACATTAAAAAAAAAACGTGTCTATCTTTTTTATGTCGACCATTTTCATGTCGACCTTTTGACCATGTCGACCTTTTGACCTGTCGACATTTTGACCTGTCGACCTTTTCCATGTCGACCTTTTGACCCTGTCGACATTTTGACCCTGTCGACCTAATGTCTGTCTAATATATGGTGTCTATCTATTGACTGTCTAACTAGACACTGTCTATCTATCAAACGGATAGGCACCTGCACTCAGAGGCCGTCTACACCTGCTGTCAGGGCCGCTCCCACCTGCACTCTGAGGCCGCCCACACCTGCACTGAGGCCGTCTACACCTGCAGTCAGGGCCGCCCACACCTGCACTCAGATACTGTCTGCACCTGCACTCAGAGGCCGCCCACACCTGCACTCAGAGGCAAGCTGCACCTGCACTCAGAGGCCGCCCACACCTGAACTCAGAGGCCATCTACATCTGCAGTCAAGGCTGCCCACCTGCACTCAGGCCGCCCACACCTATACTCAGAGGCCGTCTACACCTGCACTCAGAGGATGCCCACACCTGAACTCAGAGGATGCCCACACCTGAACTTAGAGGCCGCCCACACCTGCACTCAGAGGCAAGCTGCACCTGCACTCAGAGGCCGCCCACACCTGAACTCAGAGGCCATCTACATCTGCAGTCAAGGCTGCCCACCTGCACTCAGGCCGCCCACACCTATACTCAGAGGCCGCCCACACCTGCACTCAGAGGCCGCCCACACCTGCACTCAGAGGACGCCCACACCTGAACTCAGAGGCCGCCCACACCTGCACTCAGAGGCCGCCCACACCTGCACTCAGAGGACGCCCACACCTGAACTCAGAGGCCGTCTACACCTGCAGTCAGGGCCGCACCCACCTGCACTCAGAGGCCGTCCGCACCTGAACTCAGAGCACCATAGGTTGAATATTCAACAGAGCATAGGTGCAGTTTTCAGTCTAGCTGATATCGGCACAATTTGCCATACTGGAGCCTACAAATTGTGCATATCGCCTAATGTGTACGCATGATTGTGTGCTCCCCTGGGTCGTATGCAACACCGTGCTGTGCGGCCAGCCAGAAGATATCGCACGCAACGTAATGAAGGACGGAACGAGATGTGGTACCATTGTTCATTACATGGGCTAGTACGTATGGCCGATCTCTGCTGGTCCAGGCCGAAGGGAATCGTCTTGACCATGGGGATGATTGGCTGTCACTAATATGTACCCACCCTAATCCTGAGTGCCCGTTTCTGGGTGTCTATCTTCCCCGTCTTTAATACTCTGAGTAGCAGTGCTCGTCAGCGACTGCAGGAGGAAGCGCACAGTCATCATTTATCTGATGAAAAATCCCATAGAGTACGTGTGTGTGTGTGTGTGTACAGTGGCGTAACTACTGCCCCCGCAGTCCTCGCGGTGGCTTGGGGGGCGAGGGGCTGCGGGGGCGCCACTGACTTAGAACAGATTGACATGCGGACGAGCGTCCGCATGTCAATCTGCGGTCTCCTTCCCTCCGCTGCTGTGTTGGAGGGACACGGAGGGCACCGCGCGCGCCTCTCCAGTGTCCCTCCTGGCTCTCTGGCTGGTCTAATAAAGGAAGTGCCGTTCGTGAGCTCTGATTGGCTCATGAACCGGCACTTCCTTTATTAGACCCGCAGTAGAGCCAGGAAGGACACGGGAGAGGCGCGCGCTGTGTCCTCCGTGTCCCTCCAACACAAAGGAGCGGCGGGGGGGGGGGGGGGGGGGAGAATAGGGGAGCAGGCACTGTGGGGGAATATCTGGCACTGAGGGCATGTACCTGGCGGCACTGTGGGGGAATATCTGGCACTGGGGGCATATATCTGGCACTGTGTGGAGGATTATCTGGCACTGGGGGCATATACCTGGCACTGTGGGGCAATATCTGGCACTGGGGGGAGCAGGCACTGAGGGGGCTTATGTGACACTGTGGGGGAATATCTGGCACTGGGGGCACATACCTGGCACTGTGGGGGAATATCTGGCACTGGGGGGAGCAGGCACTGAGGGGGCTTATGTGGCACTGTGGGGGAATATCTGGCACTGGGGGCATATACCTGGCACTGTGGGGCAATATCTGGCACTGGGGGGAGCAGGCACTGAGGGGGCTTATGTGACACTGTGGGGGAATATCTGGCACTGGGGGCAAATACCTGGCACTGTGGGGGAATATCTGGCACTGGGGGGAGCAGGCACTGAGGGGGCATATGTGGCACTGTGGGGGAATATCTGGCACTGGGGGCATATACCTGGCACTGTGGGGGAATATCTGGCACTGGGGGCATATGTGGCACTGGGGGGGTATATTTGGCACTGGGGGCATGTACCTGGCACTGTGGGGGAATATCTGGCACTGGGGGCATATGTGGCACTGGGAGCACGGCCCTACCAACAAGCACTACCCCCTAGCAACGAGCATGACACCCAGTGCATGAAACCCCTTGGCAACGAGCATGACACCCTGAGCATGAAAATCCCTGGCACCGTGCATGGAACCAAGAGCATGAAACCCCTGGCAACGAGCAGGTAATTTAAAAGTAATTAGAAGCCTTACTGTAGGACTTAATGTGTAATGGGCATTACGGTGTGTGGCATAATGTATCACGGACATTGCGGTGTGTGTCATAATGTGTCAGGCATTACGGTGTGTTATATACTATATCACGAGCATTGTGGTATGTGGTATAATGTCTCAGGGTCATTGCGGTGTGTGTCATAATGTGTCACAGACATTGTATGTGCTATAATGTATCAGGGGCATTGCAGTGTGTAGCATAATGTATAACGGGCATTGCGATTCCTGTCATAATGTGTCATAGGCATTACGGTGTGTGGCATAATGTGTCGGGGGCATTATGGTGTGTGGCATAATGTGTCATGTGCATTATTGTGTGTGGAATAATGTCTAAGGGCCATTGCAGTATGTGGAATAATGTATACTGGGCATTACTATAAGGAGGAAAAATGACAAATAATGTAAGGGGCATGAATCAGGATTATTTTTCTTTCCTGTGGTGGCCAATGTCTGGGCGTGCAGGGTGCAAAACTGGGGTATAAGGTAGTCTTTTCCTGCAATGCCACGCCCCTTTATGCAAAACCACGCCCATTTCAACGAAGCCACACCCCTTTTTACCGGCGCGCGACTTCGGCGCGCGCATATTTGTCCCATTACTACTGCCAATTATGGGGGGTGGGGGGGGGGGGGGAGGGCGGGGGAGGGGCGCCGAAGAATTTTTTGGCTTGGGGGAGAAAAATTTCTAGTTACGCCACTGTGTGTGTGTGTGTGTGTATGTGTGTGTGTGTGTGTGTGTAACTTGTAGGCTACAATGTTAGTTGTCAATGTTATTTGTCTAGAAATTGTACTTTAGAAATGAACATGATAGGTTTATAAAGCACTCCTGTGAAGTTGTAAATGGAGAGGGCAATTATCTCATGGCATGTAACTCGTATTTACCATTAACATTAAACTGTACAGACTAAACAAACGACTTGTTAAATGAGTGTAAAGTGATGTAATATTCTCGGCGGCATAACTGGCAGGGTTGCATAGGGGTCTATTTACTAATCCAAAGTCGCCGGAGATAAAGTACCAACCAATCAGCTCCTGTCATTTTTCAAACACAGCCTGTGGCATAGCAGTTAGGAACCGACTGGCTGGTGCTATATCTCCATCCAAGGCTTAGTAAATAGGCCCCATAGTGCACTATCATACTATGGAGTATCCTCCTACGTGGTGTGGATGTGCATACAGAGGGCCTGATTCAGAGGCCGTAATCAGACGGTGACACTGAATCTGCCGCGTGGCAGAATTAAGTGTCGATGGAGCGCCAATGATGGCGTCTGAAGAATCACCGGTGGTGTCGCATCGTGCCGAGACACTGACAGTGGGTGTCCCAGTGCCTGCTCCGTCAGACGCAAACGTCTACACCAGGGAAAGGCTGATATTACCGCAGCCACGACTCCGACAACAGACGAATGAGCGGACATGGCATCACCCACCTCTGAAGCAGGCCCGGTGTCTGTATAAAGGCACCATCCTTAGCACCCTGTACTATAATGAGGAAACGCACTCTGCGCTCTTGGAGGTCGCTCTTATTTCACGTTTCGACTGAGCGACAAACAATACAGCACGTACCTACGGATGGGACCGCTGAAAGGAAACGATTAGCTGAGCTGTAAAGCCAGGCACATTTCGCTAAACGTTATTTTCATGTAACCTTGACGAATTTCAATAGCAGCGCTATCAGTCAGGAATGTTGCCTAGCAACTAAAACCCTAGAATGATAATGTTTTATGGAGATTTATAGAGCTGAACATTTTCTGCATTTCCTAATAATTAACCCCTGCTGGACAGTATGGTATAGAGTGGGAATACTGTATATCTAGCAGTCAGTTACAGTCGCAGAGTGGAGGACACTGAAGGCCCTGATTCAGAGCTGCCGACGATTTGGGCGCTGCCCCATCCGCTCGCTTTTGGAAGTAGCTGTGATCACTATCTGTGCGCATTTCCACCAGCTCTGTCTCTGGCGCATAAGGTCACTCTAAAATCAGACGGATCACTTTGAATAGCAACACATGCCCGCTAGGCCCTAAGAGATAAGAGCGGAGAAGTGAGCCAGTGGAGAAGTTGCCCATGGCAACCAATCAGCACTGAAGTAACATCTATAATTTGCCTACTATAAAATGATTCAGAGCTGCTGATTGGTTGATGGGGCAATTTCTCCACTGGCTCACTTCTCCGCTCTTATCACTGCTTAGTAAATGTTCCCCTAAGCCTTGACTCCCTTAAACCGGTATCCGGTCTCTAGGTCGACCACTTAGGTCGACAGTCATTAGCTCAACCACTATTGGTCAACATGTATTAGGTCGACAGGGTTTCTAGGTCAACATGGTCACTAGGTCGACATGTTCAAGGTTGACATGAGTTTTTCACAATTTTGTTCATTTTTTTTTAAACTTTTTCATACTTTACGATCCACGTGGACTACAACTGGGAACGGTAACCTGTGCCGAGCGCAGTAGTATTGGAGCGAGGCACCTTGCCCGAAGCATGGCAAGCCACGCAAGGGGACACGGTGCACTAATTGGGGTTCCCGGTCACTCTGCGAAGAAACCAACACTATTTTGTTAAAAAAAACTCATATCGACCTTTTGTCACGTCGACCTTGCTCATGCCGACCTAATGCTTGTGTCAACCTATATTGGGTGTCGACTTAATTACTGTCGACCAATAATAGTCGACCCTATGAACCACACCCGTTAAACCAGTGCAGCCGCAAGGGGAGATGAACGTGACTCTGAATTGCCCACAGTTTTGTACGATCTTCTTGGATGCCTGCGCAGAACTGAAACAAATATTGCAATATTCACCCTCATAACGGACTGTGAATCGGGTGCCATATGAGCAAATACATTTCATTTGCACTTATGCAGCAAAATGATCATCAATCGTCATCGTGAAGGTGCATGACTCTTGCTCGCTCGTGGAAGACGCCTACGCAAACTAAAATTGCACCTAATTGCTTTGCAAACTCCTGCTCCTCTGCAAGGCGGCCGTCCTGCGTGGAAGCCCTATCTGCTTTCGCATACATACAGTACAGGTGCACTTGTGCCAGTCGAGGAACATGGCGCCTCCAAGGGGCATTTTGTTCATCACCTTTGAGTTTTGCACTTTATAAATTAGGAGTACCTTTTTGGAGTGACACTTCGGCAACTTTTAGCTCTGCTGCAGCCATGGCACTACAAGTTCCAGCACATACATGCTGGGATCTGTAGTTACACAGCGGCTGAAGCTTTACATGTTGTCATAGGAATTGATAATAACACAAATCTAGCAACTTCCCACCTCGTATTTAATTATGTATTAGGAATTACAATAGCCAATCGTCCCACAGGCCTGCAGCTAATTATTCACTGCCCCTGCCCAGTGTACTGTATCTTTCTAGAGTTACGCAGTTATAGCTTATTAATATGTATATCTAAGGTGTGGGAACCAAGAATTCTGCAGACAATATTCTTCTAAAAATAGCCCCATAGATGTTCAGAAAGAACGCTCTGATCCCCCACCACCCACAACCCACTCACACACACAGACGCTGTTATATGCCATAAAGATAATTCATAGGTGTCAACATTCCACAGTAGCTTTGAGGGATAATGCTGTCGGGCTGGTAGACCAGACCCCATCACATGCAATAACGTTTCCCGGACATTGGAGCTCTACCATTTGTATTACACATTCTTCTTCTTAAACTATTAACTTATTTCCTATTCTCTGAGCCTTATATTTGGTAAAAAATTAAAATTGCTAGTATGCAGAATATTTTTTTTTTTTGGGGGGGCTTAATCCATATTAAAAGAATAAAATAGGGACATTTCCAGGGTCAAAATAAATCCAGGAATACACCTTTCAATCCTGGGACTGTCACATTCAGCACATTTAAAGGATTGGTTTAGTGGAATGATGCGCACTTTGAGGAAAAGTTTGCTGCAGACTATTATGATACCAGTAGACACAAACACGGGTGTCCAGAATCAATAATTGTACAGAAAATTGGTATCTATAGTAAGCGCTATTTTCCTCAAGGAAGTTGCGATCCAATAATATATGGACAAGGTCTAGTTTATGACAAAAAAAGGCCTATAATTTATTTAGATATCCATGATTATAAAGTGACACAGTGCACATAAAACATGGATTTTACAAACAGTACATGTAACTAAAGGACGATGTATTGCACAGACCCTTATAGTAAACATCAGCAGTGTAAACATTTGAGGACAGTCTATGAGCATAATTTTCAAAAGTGGGACTTCTGGCTCATACCGTTTTGGGTATGTGGTATGTGCCTTGATGTTAAAAAGGTGGGTTTCCAGCAGGCAGCCCAGCAACACACCACACACTTTGCCCAATGCAGATGGATGCAGCAAAATCACCGGTGAGAGACCAAGATGATCAAAGTCCCAATACTGGCACAACGCGTTTCGGATAGGTCATCCTTTTCCAAGTGCTTATATGAGAATGTGTACTGCATACTTGCCTACCTGACCCTCTCCATGAGGGAGAAAATGCTCTGTTCCTGGACTTTCTGTTATGCACACCAGTGCCAGCAGGAAAGTACTGGTGTCAGAACTGTTATGCACTCCAGTGTCTGCAGGAATGTACTGGTGTTTGAACTGTTATGCGAAACAAATGGACTCACAGACAAACTGGGGAATATGACATAACGTACACAGAAGGTGATAGGGTAACAAAATACACACAAAGTGAACAGAGAAGCCCAGAGGCTAAGGAACTGGGTATCTCCCTTGTATTAGAACTGCTAAGATGGAAAAAGCAAGATGTTGTGTTTTAATACGTAGAGAACCCGAAATGCTGTTGCTAAGGGCAACAGCAAAACCCTAAAGGGTTACCAACGGGTGTGGCAGTAAACTCCTTGGTCAGAGATGGAATGATAGACACAAGGAGAATCTCCACAATCCTAATTCTCACTTGCAGTGCACAGGTTTTAGCTTACTGCCACTAAACTGACCCCTGACACCTAGCACAGTGAGACAGGATTAGACAGGCAAGTCTTAGAATACAGCCGCAAACTTGCTAAGTTCACAGAGTAGTAACAGAACCCCAGCAAGCTAAACGACTGACTCCAGTCTTACTGCTAGGTCTGGATTGGCAGAGTGTAATACCAAATTCCCAGGCCTATTTGCAGTAAGCAACAAACAAATACAAAGCTACACAGTACTGGCTAACTTTCATGAACTGACTAACCAACAAAGATTCAGCAGCATCTGCTTACCCTGAAAAGAGGCCTTATAAAGCAGGTGCTGTCCACGCCCCACTCAGACCTCACAGACTGTGAGCACAAAAACCAGCACCGGATCCCCTGCCGTGCACAGAGCCTATAACCACTGCACAGCAAAAGACCCGAACCGGAGTATCAGCTGCGCTCAGGTTACTCCACTAGCACTTGTTTCCCGGTTGCCATGACGACGTGGCAGCACAGGGCAGGAGACCCTAACAGTACCCCCCCTCTGACGAGGGGTCAAAGAACCCCTACCACCGGGTTTATCGGGGAACTGCGAGAAGAAAGAGCGTATCAGTCTGGGGGCATGAAGATCACAACTGCGCACCCACGACCGCTCCTCCGGGCCATACCCCTTCCAGTGCACCAAAAATGACAGCCGACCCCGAACCACCTTGGAGTCAAGAATCCTTTCAACAACAAACTCCCTCTGGCCACGTATCAGAAGAGGGGAAGGTCTTCCACTGGAAGAAGGATTACTAATCGCCCGTTTTAAAAGGGAACAATGAAATGTTTTATTGATACCCAAAGAACGGGGCAGATCTAACTGAAATGCCACCGGATTGATAACCCTGGTGATCTTATAAGGGCCGATGAACCGGGGCCCTAACTTATGAGATGGCTGTCTCAACTTCAAATTCTTGGTAGACAACCAGACGAAGTCTCCTAATTTGAAGCTGCAGGGTCTTTTCCGCTTATCAAAAACCCTTTTGGTCACTAATGACACAGACACAAGGGCTTTCTTCACTTTCCGCCAAATACCTCTAAGGACCGAAACCACAGAGGAACCACCAGGCGTGGAGTCCAGGGGGTCAAAAGAATTGGCCTTAGGATGATGCCCATACACACAAAGGAAGGGAGAGATCCCTGTAGCAGAGTGAGCCGCGTTGTTATAGGCAAACTCCGCCATGGACAGATGAGCAACCCAGTCAGTCTGACACTTGGAGACATAACACCTGAGGAACTGCTCCAAGGACTGGTTCACCCTTTCAGTCTGCCCATTAGACTGCGGATGGTAGCCTGACGACAAGCTGACAGAAATCTGGAGATCGGAACAAAATGCCCTCCAGAATTTGGCCACAAACTGGGATCCGCGGTCAGAGACCACATCAAGTGGCAGCCCGTGGAGACGCACAACATGCAGCATAAATAATTCAGACAGGCGTCTGGCTGATGGCAGCCCAACCAGTGGAACGAAGTGCGCCATCTTCGAAAACCTGTCAACGACAACCCAGATGGCTGTCATCCCCGAGGATTTGGGCAAGTCCACCACAAAATCCATTGAAATGTGGGTCCATGGCTTAGATGGGATAGAGAGTGGATGTAATGGGCCAACAGGAACCCCTCTAGGAGTCTTATTTCGGGCACAGATGTCACATGCCCGAACCCACTGATCCACATCCTTGGCCACCGAGGGCCACCACACCGCCCTAGATAGCAACTCCCGAGTTCTGGCAATACCCGGGTGACCTGCCGACTTCTTGGCATGGAATTCCAGGAACACTCGCTGTCTTAACCTAGGAGGCACAAACAAAAGACCTACCGGAAGGTCTGGAGGAGCCTGCTCCTGTGCTCTAAGGACTAATGATAAGAGGTCCTGGGTAATGCCCACTTTAATACATGATGGGGAAACAATGGGCAACGGCTCCTCGGTGGTCTCCTGGATTGGAGCAAAACTCAGCGAGAGCGCATCAGCCTTGATGTTTTTTGACCCAGGGCGATATGTTATCAAAAAATTAAAGCGAGCAAAAAACAAAGCCCATCGTGCCTGCCTGGCATTGAGACGCTTCGCTGACTCTAAATATGCCAGATTCTTATGGTCAGTGAGAATTGAGACCACAAACTTAGCCCCCTCAAGCCAGTGTCTCCACTCCTCGAGTGCATCCTTAATAGCCAACAATTCCCGGTTACCCACGTCATAATTCATCTCGGCAGGCGAAAATTTACGGGAAAAGTAAGCACAGGGATGAAGGCGATTATCAGACACTCCCATCTGAGAAAGCACTGCCCCAATACCCATCTCAGAGGCATCCACCTCCACCACAAAAGGACGCTCTGGATCTGGGTGTCGCAGCACCTTGGCCGAAACAAATGCCCTTTTGAGACGGGCAAAAGCCGCTTTAGCCTCACAAGACCAGTGAGCAACATCCGCCCCTTTCTTAGTGAGTGCCACCAAGGGCGCCACTATAGACGAAAATCCAGCGATAAATCGTCTATAAAAATTCGCAAAGCCCAGGAAACGCTGAAGCGCCTTCAAACTAGTGGGCTGCACCCAATCCAGGACTGCCTGTACCTTGGAACCCTCCATTTGGAAACCTTCTGGGGAGATAATATATCCTAGAAATGCGATTTGCTGAACTTCAAATTCGCACTTCTCCAGCTTCGCCCCAAGCCGGTGGTCTCTGAGTTTCTGGAGGACTAAGCGTACATGCTTCCGATGTTCCTCCAGGGAATGGGAGAAGATTAGGATGTCATCTAAGTATACAACTAAGAATCTATCCAAATATTCCCTGAGCACATCATTCATGAAATCCTGGAAGACTGCCGGGGCATTACAGAGCCCAAAAGGCATCACCAAATATTCATAATGCCCTGAGTGGGTATTAAAGGCAGTCTTCCATTCATCCCCCTCTCTTATTCGGATTAGATTGTACGCACCGCGTAGGTCAATCTTAGAAAAAATGGTGGCAGTACGAAGCTGGTCAAACAAGACCGAAATGAGAGGCAGTGGGTATGAGTTTTTAATCGTGATACGGTTCAATTCCCTGAAGTCGATGCAGGGTCGCAACGAACCGTCCTTTTTACCCACGAAGAAGAACCCCGACCCAACTGGAGACTGTGAAGGTCTGATAAATCCCTTAGCCAAGTTCTCCTGAATGTACTCTGCCATAGCCTGAGTCTCAGGACGTGACAGGGAGTACAACCTGCTCTTGGGAAGCTTAGCATTTGGCAACAAATCAATGGCACAGTCATAGGGGCGATGGGGAGGTAGTACCTCTGCAACTTTTTTGGAGAACACGTCCGCAAAATCTGCATAACACCCTGGCAATCCTGGCAAACTTAGCTGCGAGAGCCTGACTGGAAGGCTCAAGCAACTCCTGAAACAATCAGTACCCCAACTAAGAATCTCCCCAGAGACCCAGTCAAATTGAGGATTGTGGGCCCTTAACCAGGGTAACCCCAACACCAATGGGGCAAAAGTACAGACAGTCACATAAAAGGACAATTTTTCAGAGTGTGTGGCTCCAATAAACAAAGAAATCTGGCTAGTGCAAGAGGTAATTTTACCTTGGGATAATGGTTCCCCGTTTAACCCACAAATCTCAATTTCCGATGCCAAGGGTACTAAGGGAACAGAGTGTTTCAGGGCGAATTGGCGGTCCATAAAAACCCCGTCGGCCCCACTGTCCACAAAGGCCTCAGTCTTGACAGTTTGACCGAGGATCTTCAAGGTCACCGGAATGATAAAAGTCTTCTTGGGAAATTCTGACTTCTGGCCTGACAGGATATTTCCCATCACCCTCAGGCCCTGAAGTTTTCCGGCTTTTCTGGGCATGATACTACCACATGACCTTTATTCCCACAGTACAAACACAACCCCTGCTGTCTCCTCCGCGTCTTCTCACGCGAGGAGAGGCGGGTAGCCCCAATCTGCATAGGCTCCTCAGAAAATTCCTCAGAGTCTGAGGTTCCCTTGGGAAGGAAGGAAATCTCAGTCTCCCTTTCAAGCCTACGCTCTCTCAGCCGTCTATCCACCCGGATGGATAACTGCATGAGCTGATCCAAGCTATCAGGCAAGGGATATTGTACCAGTTGGTCCTTTATCTGGTTAGAAAGACCTCTTCGGTACTGGTGTCTCAGGGCTGGGTCATTCCACTGGGTATCATGGGCCAACCTCCGAAACTCCGTACAGTAAACCTCAACTGGCCTTCGCCCTTGCTTAAGGATCGAAATCTGAGCCTCGGCTGAGGCCGTCTTGTCAGGGTCATCATACAACATGCCCAGTGCCGTAAAAAAAGCATCAACACTTTTAAGCGACGGACAGTCAGGCTGCAACCCATATGCCCAGACCTGTGGGTCTCCTTGTAGCAAGGAAATCACTATGCCCACCCGCTGAATCTCCGACCCAGAAGACTGAGGCCTAAGCCGGAAGTATAGCTTGCAGCTCTCCTTGAAACAAAAGAACTGCGAGCGATCTCCAGAAAAACGATCCGGGAGATTTACTTTCGGCTCCTTAACCCCTGCAGGTGCTGCTGCTGCGGGAGCTCCGCCAGCAGCCTGGGAGGTGTGCATTTTAATGGACAAATCATTAAATTGTCGAGTCAGGACCTGCACCTGATCCACCACCTGTTGCAACGTATTTTGAGGGGTATGCTCCATATTCCCACAAAATTTCAACAGGAGTATTTGGCTGCTGAATATGTTATGCACACCAGTGCCAGCAGGAAAGTACTGGTGTCAGAACTGTTATGCACTCCAGTGTCTGCAGGAATGTACTGGTGTTTGAACTGTTATGCAAAACAGATGGACTCACAGACAAACTGGGGGATATGACATAACGTACACAGAAGGTGATAGGGTAACAAAATACACACAAAGTGAACAGAGAAGCCCAGAGGCTAAGGAACTGGGTATCTCCCTTGTATTAGAACTGCTAAGATGGAAAAAGCAAGATGTTGTGTTTTAATACGTAGAGAACCCGAAATGCTGTTGCTAAGGGCAACAGCAAAACCCTAAAGGGTTACCAACGGGTGTGGCAGTAAACTCCTTGGTCAGAGATGGAATGATAGACACAAGGAGAATCTCCACAATCCTAATTCTCACTTGCAGTGCACAGGTTTTAGCTTACTGCCACTAAACTGACCCCTGACACCTAGCACAGTGAGACAGGATTAGACAGGCAAGTCTTAGAATACAGCCGCAAACTTGCTAAGTTCACAGAGTAGTAACAGAACCCCAGCAAGCTAAACGACTGACTCCAGTCTTACTGCTAGGTCTGGATTGGCAGAGTGTAATACCAAATTCCCAGGCCTATTTGCAGTAAGCAACAAACAAATACAAAGCTACACAGTACTGGCTAACTTTCATGAACTGACTAACCAACAAAGATTCAGCAGCATCTGCTTACCCTGAAAAGAGGCCTTATAAAGCAGGTGCTGTCCACGCCCCACTCAGACCTCACAGACTGTGAGCACAAAAACCAGCACCGGATCCCCTGCCGTGCACAGAGCCTATAACCACTGCACAGCAAAAGACCCGAACCGGAGTATCAGCTGCGCTCAGGTTACTCCACTAGCACTTGTTTCCCGGTTGCCATGACGACGTGGCAGCACAGGGCAGGAGACCCTAACACTTTCCTGGTAATGTATGATTGCCATCACCTGTGGTGAGCTAGTTAATTGATAAGAAAGGTGTCCACAGGTGATGGCAATCATACATTACCAGGAAAGTCCAGGAACAGAGCATTTTCTCCCACATGGAGAGGGTCAGGTAGGCAAGTATGGTGTACTGTAGCTCTATTTAAAGTCCTTGTCCGGAAATGATGTATTTTGTAATTCCCGCCATTTGTGTGTCACCGCCCGACCGGAACCGGAAGTATGCGTTCCACCACTCGGCCGGAACCGGAAGAATGCATTCCACCGCCCGCGATCGTCAGCGGAAGTGGGAAGGGTTGTTGGTCTTTTGTATTCCAACGCTTGACCAGAACCAGAAGTTTGCGTTCCACCAGCCGCAAACGTGGATAAGGAGTAGGAAATGAATCCTATGTGATTCGGTTTGCGTTCCACATTCAATCCAGAAAAAGTTGTTGAGCTTTATTGTAGATACTGTAACACCTCCAAAGTGGCGGTGACACGCAAACGGCGGGAATTACAAAATACATAATTTTCCGACAAGGACTTTAAATAGAGCTGCAGTACACATTCTCATATAAGCACTTGGAAAAGGATGACCTATCCGAAACGCGTTGTGCCAGTATTGGGACTTTGATCTTCTTGGACTCTCACCGGTGATTTTGCTGCATCCATCTGCATTGGGCAAAGTGTGTGGTGTGTTGCTGGGCTGCCTGCTGGAAACCCACCTTTTTAACATCAAGGCACATACCACATACCCAAAACGGTATGAGCCAGAAGTCCCACTTTTGAAAATTATGCTCATAGACTGTCCTCAAATGTTTACACTGCTGATGTTTACTATAAGGGTCTGTGCAATACATCGTCCTTTAGTTACATGTACTGTTTGTAAAATCCATGTTTTATGTGCACTGTGTCACTTTATAATCATGGATATCTAAATAAATTATAGGCCTTTTTTTGTCATAAACTAGACCTTGTCCATATATTATTGGATCGCAGCTTCCTTGAGGAAAATAGCGCTTACTATAGATACCAATTTTCTGTACATTCAGCACATTTGGCAACTGTGATCATTTAAATCATAGCTGCCTAATCTCCCAGAAAGACCCAGATTGGGGGACTCCACAGGAAGATGTCCTAAGATACTGGACAGAAGCGAGACAGGCAGTGGACCCTGCCCGTCAACTCCAACTGCGCAGATGGGCGAGGAGCTGTGACTAGGAGTAAACAGGTCATGGAGATCTTTAGGGGTGAGGAGTGTTAGAAAGCAGTGCACTACTGTGCATACATGCCAGACACTAGGACCCAGGTATGTCCTCCAATCTGAGGTACTGCTACACCATGTGACAGCAGTCATCTTGTAGATTCTTACTTAGTACTTTGGCATGTGACATGGCAGGAGACAGAACTCTCCTGGTTAGCGAATGAGAGACCCCAGTGATTACCTGCATGAACCTGTTCCAGCACCCTGCACCACTACCTGCAAGCAGCATACACTAACCGGCGGGTGAGCTCTATAGAACCCCACTACGCTGAAGCTTTGATTCATTAATTCCAGTGAGTATACAACAGTGAGTACAGCTGTACCTGTTATACTTCAATAAACCAACGCTGTTGGTTAAATAACTGGGCTGTTCATAGCTAAGTCATCCGCTGGTGTGTGACTGTATAATTCTGCAAATAACACCTGCACACACATCATTACCAACAAGGGGCAGTGACTGGACAAAGTGGGGCACAGAGTTCTGTATGGGTAGGGAGAGGTTATTAGAGGAGTTCTATAGGGGTGGGGAGCAGTGACTAAATGAGAGGGGCAGGAGATCTGCAGGGGTGGGGAACGGTGACTGAAGAGGTGGTGCACGGAGATCTATAGGAGCAGGGAGAGGTGACTGGACAAAGTCCAGCACAGAGATCTGCCGGGGGGGAGGAAGCAGTGACCAAAAGAGATGGGGCGCGGAGAGGTGACTGGTGGAGGTGGGGCACAGAGATCTGCAGAGGTGGGGAGGAGTAACTGGTGGAAAAGTAGTGACTAAAGGAAATGGGGCACAGAGATCTGCAGGGGTGGGGAGCAGTGACTGGTGGAAGAGTAGTGACTAGAGGAAATGGGGCACAGAGATCTGCAGGGGTGGGAGCAGTGACTGGTGGAAGAGTAGTGACTAGAGGAAGTGGGGCACAGAGATCTGCAGGGGTGGGGAGCAGTGACTGGTGGAAGAGTAGTGACTAGAGGAAGTGGGGCAGAGAGATCTGCAGGGGTGGGGAGCAGTGACTGGTGGAAGAGTAGTGACTAGAGGAAGTGGGGCAGAGAGATCTGCAGGGGTGGGGAGCAGTGACTGGTGGAAGAGTAGTGACTAGAGGAAGTGGGGCAGAGAGATCTGCAGGGGTGGGGAGCAGTGACTGGTGGAAGAGTAGTGACTAGAGGAAATGGGGCACAGAGATCTGCAGGGGTGGGGAGCAGTGACTGGTGGAAGAGTAGTGACTAGAGGAAGTGGGGCAGAGAGATCTGCAGGGGTGGGAGCAGTGACTGGTGGAAGAGTAGTGACTAGAGGAAATGGGGCACAGAGATCTGCAGGGGTGGGGAGCAGTGACTGGTGGAAGAGTAGTGACTAGAGGAAGTGGGGCACAGATATCTGCAGGGGTGGGGGGCAGTGACTGGTGGAAGAGTAGTGACTAGAGGAAGTGGGGCACAGAGATCTGCAGGGGTGGGGAGCAGTGACTAGTGGAAGAGTAGTGACTAGAGGAAATGGGGCACAGAGATCTGCAGGGGTGGGAGCAGTGACTGGTGGAAGAGTAGTGACTAGAGGAAATGGGGCACAGAGATCTGCAGGGGTGGGGAGCAGTGACTGGTGGAAGAGTAGTGACTAGAGGAAGTGGGGCACAGATATCTGCAGGGGTGGGGGGCAGTGACTGGTGGAAGAGTAGTGACTAGAGGAAGTGGGGCACAGAGATCTGCAGGGGTGGGGAGCAGTGACTGGTGGAAGAGTAGTGACTAGAGGAAGTGGGGCACAGAGATCTGCAGGGGTGGGGAGCAGTGACTGGTGGAAGAGTAGTGACTAGAGGAAGTGTGGCACAGAGATCTGCAGGGTGGGGAGCAGTGACTGGTGGAAGAGTAGTGACTAAAGGAAATGGGGCACAGAGATCTGCAGGGGTGGGGAGCAGTGACTGGTGGAAGAGTAGTGACTAGAGGAAGTGGGGCAGAGAGATCTGCAGGGGTGGGGAGCAGTGACTGGTGGAAGAGTAGTGACTAGAGGAAGTGGGGCACAGAGATCTGCAGGGGTGGGAGCAGTGACTGGTGGAAGAGTAGTGACTAGAGGAAGTGGGGCAGAGAGATCTGCAGGGGTGGGGAGCAGTGACTGGTGGAAGAGTAGTGACTAGAGGAAGTGGGGCAGAGAGATCTGCAGGGGTGGGGAGCAGTGACTGGTGGAAGAGTAGTGACTAGAGGAAGTGGGGCACAGAGATCTGCAGGGGTGGGAGCAGTGACTGGTGGAAGAGTAGTGACTAGAGGAAGTGGGGCAGAGAGATCTGCAGGGGTGGGGAGCAGTGACTGGTGGAAGAGTAGTGACTAGAGGAAGTGGGGCACAGAGATCTGCAGGGGTGGGAGCAGTGACTGGTGGAAGAGTAGTGACTAGAGGAAGTGGGGCACAGAGATCTGCAGGGGTGGGGAGCAGTGACTGGTGGAAGAGTAGTGACTAGAGGAAGTGGGGCAGAGAGATCTGCAGGGGTGGGGAGCAGTGACTGGTGGAAGAGTAGTGACTAGAGGAAGTGGGGCACAGAGATCTGCAGGGGTGGGGAGCAGTGACTGGTGGAAGAGTAGTGACTAGAGGAAGTGGGGCAGAGAGATCTGCAGGGGTGGGAGCAGTGACTGGTGGAAGAGTAGTGACTAGAGGAAGTGGGGCACAGAGATCTGCAGGGGTGGGGAGCAGTGACTGGTGGAAGAGTAGTGACTAGAGGAAGTGGGGCACAGAGATCTGCAGGGGTGGGGAGCAGTGACTGGTGGAAGAGTAGTGACTAGAGGAAGTGGGGCAGAGAGATCTGCAGGGGTGGGGAGCAGTGACTGGTGGAAGTGTAGTGACTAGAGGAAGTGGGGCACAGAGATCTGCAGGGGTGGGAGCAGTGACTGGTGGAAGTGTAGTGACTAGAGGAAGTGGGGCACAGAGATCTGCAGGGGTGGGGAGCAGTGACTGGTGGAAGAGTAGTGACTAGAGGAAGTGGGGCAGAGAGATCTGCAGGGGTGGGGAGCAGTGACTGGTGGAAGAGTAGTGACTAGAGGAAGTGGGGCAGAGAGATCTGCAGGGGTGGGGAGCAGTGACTAGTGGAAGAGTAGTGACTAGAGGAAATGGGGCACAGAGATCTGCAGGGGTGGGGAGCAGTGACTGGTGGAAGAGTAGTGACTAGAGGAAGTGGGGCACAGAGATCTGCAGGGGTGGGGAGCAGTGACTGGTGGAAGAGTAGTGACTAGAGGAAGTGGGGCACAGAGATCTGCAGGGGTGGGGAGCAGTGACTGGTGGAAGTGTAGTGACTAGAGGAAATGGGGCACAGAGATCTGCAGGGGTGGTAGCAGTGACTAGTGGAAGAGTAGTGACTAGAGGAAGTGGGGCAGAGAGATCTGCAGGGGTGGTAGCAGTGACTAGTGGAAGAGTAGTGACTAGAGGAAGTGGGGCAGAGAGATCTGCAGGGGTGGGAGCAGTGACTGGTGGAAGAGTAGTGACTAGAGGAAATGGGGCACAGAGATCTGCAGGGGTGGGGAGCAGTGACTGGTGGAAGAGTAGTGACTAGAGGAAGTGGGGCACAGAGATCTGCAGGGGTGGGGAGCAGTGACTGGTGGAAGAGTAGTGACTAGAGGAAGTGGGGCACAGAGATCTGCAGGGGTGGGGAGCAGTGACTGGTGGAAGAGTAGTGACTAGAGGAAGTGGGGCACAGAGATCTGCAGGGGTGGGGAGCAGTGACTGGTGGAAGAGTAGTGACTAGAGGAAGTGGGGCACAGAGATCTGCAGGGGTGGGGAGCAGTGACTGGTGGAAGAGTAGTGAGTAGAGGAAATGGGGCAGAGAGATCTGCAGGGGTGGGGAGCAGTGACTGGTGGAAGAGTAGTGACTAGAGGAAGTGGGGCACAGAGATCTGCAGGGGTGGGGAGCAGTGACTGGTGGAAGAGTAGTGACTAGAGGAAGTGGGGCACAGAGATCTGCAGGGGTGGGGAGCAGTGACTGGTGGAAGAGTAGTGACTAGAGGAAGTGGGGCACAGAGATCTGCAGGGGTGGGGAGCAGTGACTGGTGGAAGAGTAGTGACTAGAGGAAGTGGGGCAGAGAGATCTGCAGGGGTGGGGAGCAGTGACTGGTGGAAGTGTAGTGACTAGAGGAAATGGGGCACAGAGATCTGCAGGGGTGGGAGCAGTGACTGGTGGAAGAGTAGTGACTAGAGGAAGTGGGGCACAGAGATCTGCAGGGGTGGGGAGCAGTGACTGGTGGAAGAGTAGTGACTAGAGGAAATGGGGCACAGAGATCTGCAGGGGTGGGGAGCAGTGACTGGTGGAAGAGTAGTGACTAGAGGAAATGGTGCACAGAGATCTGCAGGGGTGGGAGCAGTGACTGGTGGAAGAGTAGTGACTAGAGGAAGTGGGGCAGAGAGATCTGCAGGGGTGGGAGTAGTGACTGGTGGAAGAGTAGTGACTAGAGGAAATGGGGCAGAGAGATCTGCAGGGGTGGGAGCAGTGACTGGTGGAAGAGTAGTGACTAGAGGAAGTGGGGCAGAGAGATCTGCAGGGGTGGGAGCAGTGACTGGTGGAAGAGTAGTGACTAGAGGAAATGGGGCAGAGAGATCTGCAGGGGTGGGAGCAGTGACTGGTGGAAGAGTAGTGACTAGAGGAAGTGGGGCAGAGAGATCTGCAGGGGTGGGGAGCAGTGACTGGTGGAAGAGTAGTGACTAGAGGAAGTGGGGCACAGAGATCTGCAGGGGTGGGGAGCAGTGACTGGTGGAAGAGTAGTGACTAGAGGAAGTGGGGCAGAGAGATCTGCAGGGGTGGGGAGCAGTGACTGGTGGAAGAGTAGTGACTAGAGGAAATGGGGCAGAGAGATCTGCAGGGGTGGGGAGCAGTGACTGGTGGAAGAGTAGTGACTAGAGGAAATGGGGCACAGAGATCTGCAGGGGTGGGGAGCAGTGACTGGTGGAAGAGTAGTGACTAGAGGAAATGGGGCACAGAGATCTGCAGGGGTGGGGAGCAGTGACTGGTGGAAGAGTAGTGACTAGAGGAAATGGGGCACAGAGATCTGCAGGGGTGGGGAGCAGTGACTGGTGGAAGAGTAGTGACTAGAGGAAATGGTGCACAGAGATCTGCAGGGGTGGGAGCAGTGACTGGTGGAAGAGTAGTGACTAGAGGAAATGGGGCAGAGAGATCTGCAGGGGTGGGGAGCAGTGACTGGTGGAAGAGTAGTGACTAGAGGAAGTGGGGCAGAGAGATCTGCAGGGGTGGGGAGCAGTGACTGGTGGAAGAGTAGTGACTAGAGGAAGTGGGGCACAGAGATCTGCAGGGGTGGGGAGCAGTGACTGGTGGAAGAGTAGTGACTAGAGGAAGTGGGGCAGAGAGATCTGCAGGGGTGGGAGCAGTGACTGGTGGAAGAGTAGTGACTAGAGGAAGTGGGGCACAGAGATCTGCAGGGGTGGGGAGCAGTGACTGGTGGAAGAGTAGTGACTAGAGGAAGTGGGGCACAGAGATCTGCAGGGGTGGGGAGCAGTGACTGGTGGAAGAGTAGTGACTAGAGGAAATGGGGCACAGAGATCTGCAGGGGTGGGGAGCAGTGACTGGTGGAAGAGTAGTGACTAGAGGAAATGGGGCACAGAGATCTGCAGGGGTGGGGAGCAGTGACTGGTGGAAGAGTAGTGACTAGAGGAAGTGGGGCAGAGAGATCTGCAGGGGTGGGGAGCAGTGACTGGTGGAAGAGTAGTGACTAGAGGAAGTGGGGCACAGAGATCTGCAGGGGTGGGAGCAGTGACTGGTGGAAGAGTAGTGACTAGAGGAAGTGGGGCACAGAGATCTGCAGGGGTGGGGAGCAGTGACTGGTGGAAGAGTAGTGACTAGAGGAAATGGGGCACAGAGATCTGCAGGGGTGGGAGCAGTGACTGGTGGAAGAGTAGTGACTAGAGGAAGTGGGGCAGAGAGATCTGCAGGGGTGGGGAGCAGTGACTGGTGGAAGAGTAGTGACTAGCGGAAGTGGGGCAGAGAGATCTGCAGGGGTGGGAGCAGTGACTGGTGGAAGAGTAGTGACTAGAGGAAGTGGGGCACAGAGATCAGCAGGGGTGGGGAGCAGTGACTGGTGGAAGAGTAGTGACTAGAGGAAGTGGGGCACAGAGATCTGCAGGGGTGGGGAGCAGTGACTGGTGGAAGAGTAGTGACTAGAGGAAGTGGGGCAGAGAGATCTGCAGGGGTGGGGAGCAGTGACTGGTGGAAGAGTAGTGACTAGAGGAAGTGGGGCACAGAGATCTGCAGGGGTGGGGAGCAGTGACTGGTGGAAGAGTAGTGACTAGAGGAAGTGGGGCAGAGAGATCTGCAGGGGTGGGGAGCAGTGACTGGTGGAAGAGTAGTGACTAGAGGAAGTGGGGCACAGAGATCTGCAGGGGCGGGGAGCAGTGACTGGTGGAAGAGTAGTGACTAGAGGAAGTGGGGCAGAGAGATCTGCAGGGGTGGGGAGCAGTGACTGGTGGAAGAGTAGTGACTAGAGGAAATGGGGCAGAGAGATCTGCAGGGGTGGGGAGCAGTGACTGGTGGAAGAGTAGTGACTAGAGGAAGTGGGGCAGAGAGATCTGCAGGGGTGGGGAGCAGTGACTGGTGGAAGAGTAGTGACTAGAGGAAGTGGGGCAGAGAGATCTGCAGGGGTGGGGAGCAGTGACTGGTGGAAGAGTAGTGACTAGAGGAAGTGGGGCAGAGAGATCTGCAGGGGTGGGGAGCAGTGACTGGTGGAAGAGTAGTGACTAGAGGAAATGGGGCACAGAGATCTGCAGGGGTGGGGAGCAGTGACTGGTGGAAGAGTAGTGACTAGAGGAAGTGGGGCACAGAGATCTGCAGGGGTGGGGAGCAGTGACTGGTGGAAGAGTAGTGACTAGAGGAAATGGGGCACAGAGATCTGCAGGGGTGGGGAGCAGTGACTGGTGGAAGAGTAGTGACTAGAGGAAGTGGGGCACAGAGATCTGCAGGGGTGGGGAGCAGTGACTGGTGGAAGAGTAGTGACTAGAGGAAGTGGGGCAGAGAGATCTGCAGGGGTGGGGAGCAGTGACTGGTGGAAGAGTAGTGACTAGAGGAAGTGGGGCAGAGAGATCTGCAGGGGTGGGGAGCAGTGACTGGTGGAAGAGTAGTGACTAGAGGAAGTGGGGCAGAGAGATCTGCAGGGGTGGGGAGCAGTGACTGGTGGAAGAGTAGTGACTAGAGGAAATGGGGCACAGAGATCTGCAGGGGTGGGAGTAGTGACTGGTGGAAGAGTAGTGACTAGAGGAAATGGGGCACAGAGATCTGCAGGGGTGGGGAGCAGTGACTGGTGGAAGAGTAGTGACTAGAGGAAGTGGGGCACAGAGATCTGCAGGGGTGGGGAGCAGTGACTGGTGGAAGAGTAGTGACTAGAGGAAGTGGGGCAGAGAGATCTGCAGGGGTGGGGAGCAGTGACTGGTGGAAGAGTAGTGACTAGAGGAAGTGGGGCAGAGAGATCTGCAGGGGTGGGGAGCAGTGACTGGTGGAAGAGTAGTGACTAGAGGAAGTGGGGCAGAGAGATCTGCAGGGGTGGGGAGCAGTGACTGGTGGAAGAGTAGTGACTAGAGGAAGTGGGGCAGAGAGATCTGCAGGGGTGGGGAGCAGTGACTGGTGGAAGAGTAGTGACTAGAGGAAGTGGGGCAGAGAGATCTGCAGGGGTGGGGAGCAGTGACTGGTGGAAGAGTAGTGACTAGAGGAAGTGGGGCAGAGAGATCTGCAGGGGTGGGGAGCAGTGACTGGTGGAAGAGTAGTGACTAGAGGAAATGGGGCACAGAGATCTGCAGGGGTGGGGAGCAGTGACTGGTGGAAGAGTAGTGACTAGAGGAAGTGGGGCAGAGAGATCTGCAGGGGTGGGGAGCAGTGACTGGTGGAAGAGTAGTGACTAGAGGAAATGGGGCACAGAGATCTGCAGGGGTGGGGAGCAGTGACTGGTGGAAGAGTAGTGACTGGTGGAGCTGGGGCACAGAGATCTGCAGGGGTGGGGAGCAGTGACTGGTGGAAGAGTAGTGACTAGAGGAAGTGGGGCAGAGAGATCTGCAGGGGTGGGGAGCAGTGACTGGTGGAAGAGTAGTGACTGGTGGAGCTGGGGCACAGAGATCTGCAGGGGTGGGGAGCAGTGACTGGTGGAAGAGTAGTGACTAGAGGAAGTGGGGCAGAGAGATCTGCAGGGGTGGGGAGCAGTGACTGGTGGAAGAGTAGTGACTAGAGGAAGTGGGCACAGAGATCTGCAGGGGTGGGGAGCAGTGACTGGTGGAAGAGTAGTGACTAGAGGAAGTGGGGCAGAGAGATCTGCAGGGGTGGGGAGCAGTGACTGGTGGAAGAGTAGTGACTAGAGGAAGTGGGGCACAGAGATCTGCAGGGGTGGGGAGCAGTGACTGGTGGAAGAGTAGTGACTAGAGGAAGTGGGGCACAGAGATCTGCAGGGGTGGGGAGCAGTGACTGGTGGAAGTGTAGTGACTAGAGGAAATGGGGCACAGAGATCTGCAGGGGTGGGGAGCAGTGACTGGTGGAAGAGTAGTGACTAGAGGAAGTGGGGCACAGAGATCTGCAGGGGTGGGGAGCAGTGACTGGTGGAAGAGTAGTGACTAGAGGAAGTGGGGCACAGAGATCTGCAGGGGCGGGGAGCAGTGACTGGTGGAAGAGTAGTGACTAGAGGAAGTGGGGCAGAGAGATCTGCAGGGGTGGGGAGCAGTGACTGGTGGAAGAGTAGTGACTAGAGGAAGTGGGGCACAGAGATCTGCAGGGGTGGGGAGCAGTGACTGGTGGAAGTGTAGTGACTAGAGGAAATGGGGCACAGAGATCTGCAGGGGTGGGGAGCAGTGACTTGTGGAAGTGTAGTGACTAGAGGAAATGGGGCACAGAGATCTGCAGGGGTGGGGAGCAGTGACTGGTGGAAGAGTAGTGACTGGTGGAGCTGGGGCAGAGAGATCTGCAGGGGTGGGAGCAGTGACTGGTGGAAGAGTAGTGACTGGTGGAGCTGGGGCAGAGAGATCTGCAGGGTGGGGAGCAGTGACTGGTGGAAGAGTAGTGACTAGAGGAAGTGGGGCACAGAGATCTGCAGGGGTGGGAGCAGTGACTGGTGGAAGAGTAGTGACTAGAGGAAGTGGGGCACAGAGATCTGCAGGGGTGGGGAGCAGTGACTGGTGGAAGAGTAGTGACTAGCGGAAGTGGGGCACAGAGATCTGCAGGGGTGGGGAGCAGTGACTTGTGGAAGAGTAGTGACTAGAGGAAGTGGGGCACAGAGATCTGCAGGGGTGGGGAGCAGTGACTGGTGGAAGAGTAGTGACTAGAGGAAGTGGGGCAGAGAGATCTGCAGGGGTGGGGAGCAGTGACTGGTGGAAGAGTAGTGACTAGAGGAAATGGGGCACAGAGATCTGCAGGGGTGGGGAGCAGTGACTGGTGGAAGAGTAGTGACTAGAGGAAATGGGGCACAGAGATCTGCAGGGGTGGGGAGCAGTGACTGGTGGCAGAGTAGTGACTAGAGGAAATGGGGCACAGAGATCTGCAGGGGTGGGAGCAGTGACTGGTGGAAGAGTAGTGACTAGAGGAAGTGGGGCAGAGAGATCTGCAGGGGTGGGGAGCAGTGACTGGTGGAAGAGTAGTGACTAGAGGAAGTGGGGCAGAGAGATCTGCAGGGGTGGGGAGCAGTGACTGGTGGAAGAGTAGTGACTAGAGGAAGTGGGGCACAGAGATCTGCAGGGGTGGGAGCAGTGACTGGTGGAAGAGTAGTGACTAGAGGAAGTGGGGCACAGAGATCTGCAGGGGTGGGGAGCAGTGACTGGTGGAAGAGTAGTGACTAAAGGAAATGGGGCACAGAGATCTGCAGGGGTGGGGAGCAGTGACTGGTGGAAGAGTAGTGACTGGTGGAGCTGGGGCAGAGAGATCTGCAGGGTGGGGAGCAGTGACTGGTGGAAGAGTAGTGACTAGAGGAAGTGGGGCACAGAGATCTGCAGGGGTGGGAGCAGTGACTGGTGGAAGAGTAGTGACTAGAGGAAGTGGGGCACAGAGATCTGCAGGGGTGGGGAGCAGTGACTGGTGGAAGAGTAGTGACTAGCGGAAGTGGGGCACAGAGATCTGCAGGGGTGGGGAGCAGTGACTGGTGGAAGAGTAGTGACTAGAGGAAATGGGGCACAGAGATCTGCAGGGGTGGGAGCAGTGACTGGTGGAAGAGTAGTGACTAGAGGAAGTGGGGCACAGAGATCTGCAGGGGTGGGGAGCAGTGACTGGTGGAAGAGTAGTGACTAAAGGAAATGGGGCACAGAGATCTGCAGGGGTGGGGAGCAGTGACTGGTGGAAGAGTAGTGACTAGAGGAAATGGGGCACAGAGATCTGCAGGGGTGGGGAGCAGTGACTGGTGGAAGAGTAGTGACTAGAGGAAGTGGGGCACAGATATCTGCAGGGGTGGGGAGCAGTGACTGGTGGAAGAGTAGTGACTAGAGGAAATGGGGCACAGAGATCTGCAGGGGTGGGGAGCAGTGACTGGTGGAAGTGTAGTGACTAGAGGAAGTGGGGCACAGAGATCTGCAGGGGTGGGGAGCAGTGACTGGTGGAAGAGTAGTGACTAGAGGAAGTGGGGCACAGAGATCTGCAGGGGTGGGGAGCAGTGACTGGTGGAAGAGTAGTGACTAGAGGAAGTGGGGCACAGAGATCTGCAGGGGTGGGAGCAGTGACTGGTGGAAGTGTAGTGACTAGAGGAAGTGGGGCACAGAGATCTGCAGGGGTGGGGAGCAGTGACTGGTGGAAGAGTAGTGACTAGAGGAAGTGGGGCACAGAGATCTGCAGGGGTGGGAGCAGTGACTGGTGGAAGTGTAGTGACTAGAGGAAGTGGGGCACAGAGATCTGCAGGGGTGGGGAGCAGTGTCTGGTGGAAGAGTAGTGACTAGAGGAAGTGGGGCAGAGAGATCTGCAGGGGTGGGGAGCAGTGACTGGTGGAAGAGTAGTGACTAGAGGAAGTGGGGCACAGAGATCTGCAGGGGTGGGGAGCAGTGACTGGTGGAAGAGTAGTGACTAGAGGAAGTGGGGCACAGAGATCTGCAGGGGTGGGGAGCAGTGACTAGTGGAAGAGTAGTGACTAGAGGAAGTGGGGCACAGAGATCTGCAGGGGTGGGGAGCAGTGACTGGTGGAAGAGTAGTGACTAGAGGAAGTGGGGCAGAGAGATCTGCAGGGGTGGGGAGCAGTGACTGGTGGAAGAGTAGTGACTAGAGGAAATGGGGCACAGAGATCTGCAGGGGTGGGGAGCAGTGACTGGTGGAAGAGTAGTGACTGGTGGAGCTGGGGCAGAGAGATCTGCAGGGGTGGGGAGCAGTGACTGGTGGAAGAGTAGTGACTAGAGGAAGTGGGGCACAGATATCTGCAGGGGTGGGGAGCAGTGACTGGTGGAAGAGTAGTGACTAGAGGAAGTGGGGCAGAGAGATCTGCAGGGGTGGGGAGCAGTGACTGGTGGAAGAGTAGTGACTAGAGGAAGTGGGGCACAGAGATCTGCAGGGGTGGGGAGCAGTGACTGGTGGAAGAGTAGTGACTAGAGGAAATGGGGCACAGAGATCTGCAGGGGTGGGGAGCAGTGACTGGTGGAAGAGTAGTGACTAGAGGAAGTGGGGCACAGATATCTGCAGGGGTGGGGGGCAGTGACTGGTGGAAGAGTAGTGACTAGAGGAAGTGGGGCACAGAGATCTGCAGGGGTGGGAGCAGTGACTGGTGGAAGAGTAGTGACTAGAGGAAGTGGGGCACAGAGATCTGCAGGGGTGGGGAGCAGTGACTGGTGGAAAAGTAGTGACTAAAGGAAATGGGGCACAGAGATCTGCAGGGGTGGGGAGCAGTGACTGGTGGAAGAGTAGTGACTAGAGGAAGTGGGGCACAGAGATCTGCAGGGGTGGGGAGCAGTGACTGGTGGAAGAGTAGTGACTAGAGGAAATGGGGCACAGAGATCTGCAGGGGTGGGGAGCAGTGACTGGTGGAAGAGTAGTGACTAGAGGAAGTGGGGCACAGAGATCTGCAGGGGTGGGGAGCAGTGACTGGTGGAAGAGTAGTGACTAGAGGAAGTGGGGCACAGAGATCTGCAGGGGTGGGAGCAGTGACTGGTGGAAGAGTAGTGACTAGAGGAAGTGGGGCACAGAGATCTGCAGGGGTGGGGAGCAGTGACTGGTGGAAGAGTAGTGACTAGAGGAAGTGGGGCAGAGAGATCTGCAGGGGTGGGGAGCAGTGACTGGTGGAAGAGTAGTGACTGGTGGAGCTGGGGCACAGAGATCTGCAGGGGTGGGGAGCAGTGACTGGTGGAAGAGTAGTGACTAGAGGAAGTGGGGCAGAGAGATCTGCAGGGGTGGGGAGCAGTGACTGGTGGAAGAGTAGTGACTAGAGGAAGTGGGGCAGAGAGATCTGCAGGGGTGGGGAGCAGTGACTGGTGGAAGAGTAGTGACTAGAGGAAATGGGGCACAGAGATCTGCAGGGGTGGGGAGGAGTAACTGGTGGAAAAGTAGTGACTAAAGGAAATGGGGCACAGAGATCTGCAGGGGTGGGGAGCAGTGACTGGTGGAAGAGTAGTGACTAGAGGAAGTGGGGCACAGAGATCTGCAGGGGTGGGGAGCAGTGACTGGTGGAAGAGTAGTGACTAGAGGAAGTGGGGCACAGAGATCTGCAGGGGTGGGGAGCAGTGACTGGTGGAAGAGTAGTGACTAGAGGAAATGGGGCACAGAGATCTGCAGGGGTGGGGAGCAGTGACTGGTGGAAGAGTAGTGACTAGAGGAAGTGGGGCACAGAGATCTGCAGGGGTGGGGAGCAGTGACTGGTGGAAGAGTAGTGACTAGAGGAAGTGGGGCACAGAGATCTGCAGGGGTGGGAGCAGTGACTGGTGGAAGAGTAGTGACTAGAGGAAGTGGGGCACAGAGATCTGCAGGGGTGGGGAGCAGTGACTGGTGGAAGAGTAGTGACTAGAGGAAGTGGGGCAGAGAGATCTGCAGGGGTGGGGAGCAGTGACTGGTGGAAGAGTAGTGACTGGTGGAGCTGGGGCACAGAGATCTGCAGGGGTGGGGAGCAGTGACTGGTGGAAGAGTAGTGACTAGAGGAAGTGGGGCAGAGAGATCTGCAGGGGTGGGGAGCAGTGACTGGTGGAAGAGTAGTGACTAGAGGAAGTGGGGCAGAGAGATCTGCAGGGGTGGGGAGCAGTGACTGGTGGAAGAGTAGTGACTAGAGGAAATGGGGCACAGAGATCTGCAGGGGTGGGGAGGAGTAACTGGTGGAAAAGTAGTGACTAAAGGAAATGGGGCACAGAGATCTGCAGGGGTGGGGAGCAGTGACTGGTGGAAGAGTAGTGACTAGAGGAAGTGGGGCAGAGAGATCTGCAGGGGTGGGGAGCAGTGACTGGTGGAAGAGTAGTGACTAGAGGAAGTGGGGCAGAGAGATCTGCAGGGGTGGGAGCAGTGACTGGTGGAAGAGTAGTGACTAGAGGAAATGGGGCACAGAGATCTGCAGGGGTGGGGAGCAGTGACTGGTGGAAGAGTAGTGACTAGAGGAAGTGGGGCACAGATATCTGCAGGGGTGGGGAGCAGTGACTGGTGGAAGAGTAGTGACTAGAGGAAGTGGGGCACAGAGATCTGCAGGGGTGGGAGCAGTGACTGGTGGAAGAGTAGTGACTAGAGGAAGTGGGGCACAGAGATCTGCAGGGGTGGGGAGGAGTAACTGGTGGAAAAGTAGTGACTAAAGGAAATGGGGCACAGAGATCTGCAGGGGTGGGGAGCAGTGACTGGTGGAAGAGTAGTGACTAGAGGAAGTGGGGCAGAGAGATCTGCAGGGGTGGGAGCAGTGACTGGTGGAAGAGTAGTGACTAGAGGAAATGGGGCACAGAGATCTGCAGGGGTGGGGAGCAGTGACTGGTGGAAGAGTAGTGACTAGAGGAAGTGGGGCACAGATATCTGCAGGGGTGGGGGGCAGTGACTGGTGGAAGAGTAGTGACTAGAGGAAGTGGGGCACAGAGATCTGCAGGGGTGGGGAGCAGTGACTGGTGGAAGAGTAGTGACTAGAGGAAGTGGGGCACAGAGATCTGCAGGGGTGGGGAGCAGTGACTGGTGGAAGAGTAGTGACTAGAGGAAGTGTGGCACAGAGATCTGCAGGGTGGGGAGCAGTGACTGGTGGAAGAGTAGTGACTAAAGGAAATGGGGCACAGAGATCTGCAGGGGTGGGGAGCAGTGACTGGTGGAAGAGTAGTGACTAGAGGAAGTGGGGCAGAGAGATCTGCAGGGGTGGGGAGCAGTGACTGGTGGAAGAGTAGTGACTAGAGGAAGTGGGGCACAGAGATCTGCAGGGGTGGGAGCAGTGACTGGTGGAAGAGTAGTGACTAGAGGAAGTGGGGGCACAGAGATCTGCAGGGGTGGGAGCAGTGACTGGTGGAAGAGTAGTGACTAGAGGAAGTGGGGCAGAGAGATCTGCAGGGGTGGGGAGCAGTGACTGGTGGAAGAGTAGTGACTAGAGGAAGTGGGGCACAGAGATCTGCAGGGGTGGGAGCAGTGACTGGTGGAAGAGTAGTGACTAGAGGAAGTGGGGCACAGAGATCTGCAGGGGTGGGGAGCAGTGACTGGTGGAAGAGTAGTGACTAGAGGAAGTGGGGCAGAGAGATCTGCAGGGGTGGGGAGCAGTGACTGGTGGAAGAGTAGTGACTAGAGGAAGTGGGGCACAGAGATCTGCAGGGGTGGGGAGCAGTGACTGGTGGAAGAGTAGTGACTGGTGGAGCTGGGGCACAGAGATCTGCAGGGGTGGGGAGCAGTGACTGGTGGAAGAGTAGTGACTAGAGGAAGTGGGGCACAGAGATCTGCAGGGGTGGGGAGCAGTGACTGGTGGAAGAGTAGTGACTAGAGGAAGTGGGGCAGAGAGATCTGCAGGGGTGGGGAGCAGTGACTGGTGGAAGAGTAGTGACTAGAGGAAGTGGGGCACAGAGATCTGCAGGGGTGGGGAGCAGTGACTGGTGGAAGAGTAGTGACTAGAGGAAGTGAGGCAGAGAGATCTGCAGGGGTGGGGAGCAGTGACTGGTGGAAGAGTAGTGACTAGAGGAAGTGGGGCAGAGAGATCTGCAGGGGTGGGAGCAGTGACTGGTGGAAGAGTAGTGACTAGAGGAAGTGGGGCACAGAGATCTGCAGGGGTGGGGAGCAGTGACTGGTGGAAGAGTAGTGACTAGAGGAAGTGGGGCACAGAGATCTGCAGGGGTGGGGAGCAGTGACTGGTGGAAGAGTAGTGACTAGAGGAAGTGGGGCAGAGAGATCTGCAGGGGTGGGGAGCAGTGACTGGTGGAACTGTAGTGACTAGAGGAAGTGGGGCACAGAGATCTGCAGGGGTGGGAGCAGTGACTGGTGGAAGTGTAGTGACTAGAGGAAGTGGGGCACAGAGATCTGCAGGGGTGGGGAGCAGTGACTGGTGGAAGAGTAGTGACTAGAGGAAGTGGGGCAGAGAGATCTGCAGGGGTGGGAGCAGTGACTAGTGGAAGAGTAGTGACTAGAGGAAATGGGGCACAGAGATCTGCAGGGGTGGGGAGCAGTGACTGGTGGAAGAGTAGTGACTAGAGGAAGTGGGGCACAGAGATCTGCAGGGGTGGGGAGCAGTGACTGGTGGAAGAGTAGTGACTAGAGGAAGTGGGGCACAGAGATCTGCAGGGGTGGGGAGCAGTGACTGGTGGAAGTGTAGTGACTAGAGGAAATGGGGCACAGAGATCTGCAGGGGTGGTAGCAGTGACTAGTGGAAGAGTAGTGACTAGAGGAAGTGGGGCAGAGAGATCTGCAGGGGTGGTAGCAGTGACTAGTGGAAGAGTAGTGACTAGAGGAAGTGGGGCAGAGAGATCTGCAGGGGTGGGAGCAGTGACTGGTGGAAGAGTAGTGACTAGAGGAAATGGGGCACAGAGATCTGCAGGGGTGGGGAGCAGTGACTGGTGGAAGAGTAGTGACTAGAGGAAGTGGGGCACAGAGATCTGCAGGGGTGGGGAGCAGTGACTGGTGGAAGAGTAGTGACTAGAGGAAGTGGGGCACAGAGATCTGCAGGGGTGGGGAGCAGTGACTGGTGGAAGAGTAGTGACTAGAGGAAGTGGGGCACAGAGATCTGCAGGGGTGGGGAGCAGTGACTGGTGGAAGAGTAGTGACTAGAGGAAGTGGGGCAGAGAGATCTGCAGGGGTGGGGAGCAGTGACTGGTGGAAGAGTAGTGACTAGAGGAAGTGGGGCAGAGAGATCTGCAGGGGTGGGGAGCAGTGACTGGTGGAAGAGTAGTGACTAGAGGAAGTGGGGCAGAGAGATCTGCAGGGGTGGGGAGCAGTGACTGGTGGAAGAGTAGTGACTAGAGGAAATGGGGCACAGAGATCTGCAGGGGTGGGAGCAGTGACTGGTGGAAGAGTAGTGACTAGAGGAAATGGGGCACAGAGATCTGCAGGGGTGGGGAGCAGTGACTGGTGGAAGAGTAGTGACTAGAGGAAGTGGGGCAGAGAGATCTGCAGGGGTGGGGAGCAGTGACTGGTGGAAGAGTAGTGACTAGAGGAAATGGGGCACAGAGATCTGCAGGGGTGGGGAGCAGTGACTGGTGGAAGAGTAGTGACTAGAGGAAATGGGGCACAGAGATCTGCAGGGGTGGGGAGCAGTGACTGGTGGAAGAGTAGTGACTAGAGGAAATGGGGCACAGAGATCTGCAGGGGTGGGAGCAGTGACTGGTGGAAGAGTAGTGACTAGAGGAAATGGGGCAGAGAGATCTGCAGGGGTGGGGAGCAGTGACTGGTGGAAGAGTAGTGACTAGAGGAAGTGGGGCAGAGAGATCTGCAGGGGTGGGGAGCAGTGACTGGTGGAAGAGTAGTGACTAGAGGAAGTGGGGCACAGAGATCTGCAGGGGTGGGGAGCAGTGACTGGTGGAAGAGTAGTGACTAGAGGAAATGGGGCACAGAGATCTGCAGGGGTGGGGAGCAGTGACTGGTGGAAGAGTAGTGACTAGAGGAAATGGGGCACAGAGATCTGCAGGGGTGGGGAGCAGTGACTGGTGGAAGAGTAGTGACTAGAGGAAATGGGGCAGAGAGATCTGCAGGGGTGGGGAGCAGTGACTGGTGGAAGAGTAGTGACTAGAGGAAATGGGGCACAGAGATCTGCAGGGGTGGGGAGCAGTGACTGGTGGAAGAGTAGTGACTAGAGGAAATGGGGCACAGAGATCTGCAGGGGTGGGGAGCAGTGACTGGTGGAAGAGTAGTGACTAGAGGAAGTGGGGCAGAGAGATCTGCAGGGGTGGGGAGCAGTGACTGGTGGAAGAGTAGTGACTAGAGGAAGTGGGGCACAGAGATCTGCAGGGGTGGGGAGCAGTGACTGGTGGAAGAGTAGTGACTAGAGGAAATGGGGCACAGAGATCTGCAGGGGTGGGAGCAGTGACTGGTGGAAGAGTAGTGACTAGAGGAAATGGGGCACAGAGATCTGCAGGGGTGGGGAGCAGTGACTGGTGGAAGAGTAGTGACTAGAGGAAATGGGGCACAGAGATCTGCAGGGGTGGGGAGCAGTGACTGGTGGAAGAGTAGTGACTAGAGGAAATGGGGCACAGAGATCTGCAGGGGTGGGAGCAGTGACTGGTGGAAGAGTAGTGACTAGAGGAAGTGGGGCACAGAGATCTGCAGGGGTGGGGAGCAGTGACTGGTGGAAGAGTAGTGACTAGAGGAAGTGGGGCAGAGAGATCTGCAGGGGTGGGGAGCAGTGACTGGTGGAAGAGTAGTGACTAGAGGAAGTGGGGCACAGAGATCTGCAGGGGCGGGGAGCAGTGACTGGTGGAAGAGTAGTGACTAGAGGAAGTGGGGCACAGAGATCTGCAGGGGTGGGGAGCAGTGACTGGTGGAAGAGTAGTGACTAGAGGAAGTGGGGCAGAGAGATCTGCAGGGGTGGGGAGCAGTGACTGGTGGAAGAGTAGTGACTAGAGGAAGTGGGGCACAGAGATCTGCAGGGGTGGGGAGCAGTGACTGGTGGAAGAGTAGTGACTAGAGGAAGTGGGGCAGAGAGATCTGCAGGGGTGGGGAGCAGTGACTGGTGGAAGAGTAGTGACTAGAGGAAGTGGGGCAGAGAGATCTGCAGGGGTGGGGAGCAGTGACTGGTGGAAGAGTAGTGACTAGAGGAAGTGGGGCAGAGAGATCTGCAGGGGTGGGGAGCAGTGACTGGTGGAAGAGTAGTGACTAGAGGAAGTGGGGCAGAGAGATCTGCAGGGGTGGGGAGCAGTGACTGGTGGAAGAGTAGTGACTAGAGGAAGTGGGGCAGAGAGATCTGCAGGGGTGGGGAGCAGTGACTGGTGGAAGAGTAGTGACTAGAGGAAATGGGGCACAGAGATCTGCAGGGGTGGGAGTAGTGACTGGTGGAAGAGTAGTGACTAGAGGAAGTGGGGCAGAGAGATCTGCAGGGGTGGGGAGCAGTGACTGGTGGAAGAGTAGTGACTAGAGGAAGTGGGGCAGAGAGATCTGCAGGGGTGGGGAGCAGTGACTGGTGGAAGAGTAGTGACTAGAGGAAGTGGGGCAGAGAGATCTGCAGGGGTGGGGAGCAGTGACTGGTGGAAGAGTAGTGACTAGAGGAAATGGGGCACAGAGATCTGCAGGGGTGGGGAGCAGTGACTGGTGGAAGAGTAGTGACTAGAGGAAGTGGGGCAGAGAGATCTGCAGGGGTGGGGAGCAGTGACTGGTGGAAGAGTAGTGACTAGAGGAAATGGGGCACAGAGATCTGCAGGGGTGGGGAGCAGTGACTGGTGGAAGAGTAGTGACTGGTGGAGCTGGGGCACAGAGATCTGCAGGGGTGGGGAGCAGTGACTGGTGGAAGAGTAGTGACTAGAGGAAGTGGGGCAGAGAGATCTGCAGGGGTGGGGAGCAGTGACTGGTGGAAGAGTAGTGACTGGTGGAGCTGGGGCACAGAGATCTGCAGGGGTGGGGAGCAGTGACTGGTGGAAGAGTAGTGACTACAGGAAGTGGGGCAGAGAGATCTGCAGGGGTGGGGAGCAGTGACTGGTGGAAGAGTAGTGACTAGAGGAAGTGGGGCAGAGAGATCTGCAGGGGTGGGGAGCAGTGACTGGTGGAAGAGTAGTGACTAGAGGAAGTGGGGCAGAGAGATCTGCAGGGGTGGGGAGCAGTGACTGGTGGAAGAGTAGTGACTAGAGGAAGTGGGGCACAGAGATCTGCAGGGGTGGGGAGCAGTGACTGGTGGAAGAGTAGTGACTAGAGGAAGTGGGGCACAGAGATCTGCAGGGGTGGGGAGCAGTGACTGGTGGAAGAGTAGTGACTAGAGGAAGTGGGGCACAGAGATCTGCAGGGGTGGGGAGCAGTGACTGGTGGAAGAGTAGTGACTAGAGGAAGTGGGGCACAGAGATCTGCAGGGGCGGGGAGCAGTGACTGGTGGAAGAGTAGTGACTAGAGGAAATGGGGCAGAGAGATCTGCAGGGGTGGGGAGCAGTGACTGGTGGAAGAGTAGTGACTAGAGGAAATGGGGCACAGAGATCTGCAGGGGTGGGGAGCAGTGACTGGTGGAAGAGTAGTGACTAGAGGAAATGGGGCACAGAGATCTGCAGGGGTGGGGAGCAGTGACTGGTGGAAGAGTAGTGACTAGAGGAAGTGGGGCAGAGAGATCTGCAGGGGTGGGGAGCAGTGACTGGTGGAAGAGTAGTGACTAGAGGAAGTGGGGCACAGAGATCTGCAGGGGTGGGGAGCAGTGACTGGTGGAAGAGTAGTGACTAGAGGAAATGGGGCACAGAGATCTGCAGGGGTGGGAGCAGTGACTGGTGGAAGAGTAGTGACTAGAGGAAATGGGGCACAGAGATCTGCAGGGGTGGGGAGCAGTGACTGGTGGAAGAGTAGTGACTAGAGGAAATGGGGCACAGAGATCTGCAGGGGTGGGGAGCAGTGACTGGTGGAAGAGTAGTGACTAGAGGAAATGGGGCACAGAGATCTGCAGGGGTGGGAGCAGTGACTGGTGGAAGAGTAGTGACTAGAGGAAGTGGGGCACAGAGATCTGCAGGGGTGGGGAGCAGTGACTGGTGGAAGAGTAGTGACTAGAGGAAGTGGGGCAGAGAGATCTGCAGGGGTGGGGAGCAGTGACTGGTGGAAGAGTAGTGACTAGAGGAAGTGGGGCACAGAGATCTGCAGGGGCGGGGAGCAGTGACTGGTGGAAGAGTAGTGACTAGAGGAAGTGGGGCACAGAGATCTGCAGGGGTGGGGAGCAGTGACTGGTGGAAGAGTAGTGACTAGAGGAAGTGGGGCAGAGAGATCTGCAGGGGTGGGGAGCAGTGACTGGTGGAAGAGTAGTGACTAGAGGAAGTGGGGCACAGAGATCTGCAGGGGTGGGGAGCAGTGACTGGTGGAAGAGTAGTGACTAGAGGAAGTGGGGCAGAGAGATCTGCAGGGGTGGGGAGCAGTGACTGGTGGAAGAGTAGTGACTAGAGGAAGTGGGGCAGAGAGATCTGCAGGGGTGGGGAGCAGTGACTGGTGGAAGAGTAGTGACTAGAGGAAGTGGGGCAGAGAGATCTGCAGGGGTGGGGAGCAGTGACTGGTGGAAGAGTAGTGACTAGAGGAAGTGGGGCAGAGAGATCTGCAGGGGTGGGGAGCAGTGACTGGTGGAAGAGTAGTGACTAGAGGAAGTGGGGCAGAGAGATCTGCAGGGGTGGGGAGCAGTGACTGGTGGAAGAGTAGTGACTAGAGGAAATGGGGCACAGAGATCTGCAGGGGTGGGAGTAGTGACTGGTGGAAGAGTAGTGACTAGAGGAAGTGGGGCAGAGAGATCTGCAGGGGTGGGGAGCAGTGACTGGTGGAAGAGTAGTGACTAGAGGAAGTGGGGCAGAGAGATCTGCAGGGGTGGGGAGCAGTGACTGGTGGAAGAGTAGTGACTAGAGGAAGTGGGGCAGAGAGATCTGCAGGGGTGGGGAGCAGTGACTGGTGGAAGAGTAGTGACTAGAGGAAATGGGGCACAGAGATCTGCAGGGGTGGGGAGCAGTGACTGGTGGAAGAGTAGTGACTAGAGGAAGTGGGGCAGAGAGATCTGCAGGGGTGGGGAGCAGTGACTGGTGGAAGAGTAGTGACTAGAGGAAATGGGGCACAGAGATCTGCAGGGGTGGGGAGCAGTGACTGGTGGAAGAGTAGTGACTGGTGGAGCTGGGGCACAGAGATCTGCAGGGGTGGGGAGCAGTGACTGGTGGAAGAGTAGTGACTAGAGGAAGTGGGGCAGAGAGATCTGCAGGGGTGGGGAGCAGTGACTGGTGGAAGAGTAGTGACTGGTGGAGCTGGGGCACAGAGATCTGCAGGGGTGGGGAGCAGTGACTGGTGGAAGAGTAGTGACTACAGGAAGTGGGGCAGAGAGATCTGCAGGGGTGGGGAGCAGTGACTGGTGGAAGAGTAGTGACTAGAGGAAGTGGGGCAGAGAGATCTGCAGGGGTGGGGAGCAGTGACTGGTGGAAGAGTAGTGACTAGAGGAAGTGGGGCAGAGAGATCTGCAGGGGTGGGGAGCAGTGACTGGTGGAAGAGTAGTGACTAGAGGAAGTGGGGCACAGAGATCTGCAGGGGTGGGGAGCAGTGACTGGTGGAAGAGTAGTGACTAGAGGAAGTGGGGCACAGAGATCTGCAGGGGTGGGGAGCAGTGACTGGTGGAAGAGTAGTGACTAGAGGAAGTGGGGCACAGAGATCTGCAGGGGTGGGGAGCAGTGACTGGTGGAAGAGTAGTGACTAGAGGAAGTGGGGCACAGAGATCTGCAGGGGCGGGGAGCAGTGACTGGTGGAAGAGTAGTGACTAGAGGAAGTGGGGCAGAGAGATCTGCAGGGGTGGGGAGCAGTGACTGGTGGAAGAGTAGTGACTAGAGGAAGTGGGGCACAGAGATCTGCAGGGGTGGGGAGCAGTGACTGGTGGAAGTGTAGTGACTAGAGGAAATGGGGCACAGAGATCTGCAGGGGTGGGGAGCAGTGACTTGTGGAAGTGTAGTGACTAGAGGAAATGGGGCACAGAGATCTGCAGGGGTGGGGAGCAGTGACTGGTGGAAGAGTAGTGACTGGTGGAGCTGGGGCAGAGAGATCTGCAGGGTGGGGAGCAGTGACTGGTGGAAGAGTAGTGACTAGAGGAAGTGGGGCACAGAGATCTGCAGGGGTGGGGAGCAGTGACTGGTGGAAGAGTAGTGACTAGAGGAAGTGGGGCACAGAGATCTGCAGGGGTGGGAGCAGTGACTGGTGGAAGAGTAGTGACTAGAGGAAGTGGGGCACAGAGATCTGCAGGGGTGGGGAGCAGTGACTTGTGGAAGAGTAGTGACTAGAGGAAGTGGGGCACAGAGATCTGCAGGGGTGGGGAGCAGTGACTTGTGGAAGAGTAGTGACTAGAGGAAGTGGGGCACAGAGATCTGCAGGGGTGGGGAGCAGTGACTGGTGGAAGAGTAGTGACTAGAGGAAGTGGGGCAGAGAGATCTGCAGGGGTGGGGAGCAGTGACTGGTGGAAGAGTAGTGACTAGAGGAAATGGGGCACAGAGATCTGCAGGGGTGGGGAGCAGTGACTGGTGGAAGAGTAGTGACTAGAGGAAATGGGGCACAGAGATCTGCAGGGGTGGGGAGCAGTGACTAGTGGAAGAGTAGTGACTAGAGGAAGTGGGGCACAGAGATCTGCAGGGGTGGGAGCAGTGACTGGTGGAAGAGTAGTGACTAGAGGAAATGGGGCACAGAGATCTGCAGGGGTGGGAGCAGTGACTGGTGGAAGAGTAGTGACTAGAGGAAATGGGGCACAGAGATCTGCAGGGGTGGGAGCAGTGACTGGTGGAAGAGTAGTGATTAGAGGAAGTGGGGCAGAGAGATCTGCAGGGGTGGGGAGCAGTGACTGGTGGAAGAGTAGTGATTAGAGGAAGTGGGGCAGAGAGATCTGCAGGGGTGGGGAGCAGTGACTGGTGGAAGAGTAGTGACTAGAGGAAGTGGGGCACAGAGATCTGCAGGGGTGGGGAGCAGTGACTGGTGGAAGAGTAGTGACTAGAGGAAGTGGGGCACAGAGATCTGCAGGGGTGGGGAGCAGTGACTGGTGGAAGAGTAGTGACTAGCGGAAGTGGGGCACAGAGATCTGCAGGGGTGGGGAGCAGTGACTGGTGGAAGAGTAGTGACTAGCGGAAGTGGGGCACAGAGATCTGCAGGGGTGGGGAGCAGTGACTGGTGGAAGAGTAGTGACTAGAGGAAATGGGGCACAGAGATCTGCAGGGGTGGGAGCAGTGACTGGTGGAAGAGTAGTGACTAGAGGAAGTGGGGCACAGAGATCTGCAGGGGTGGGGAGCAGTGACTGGTGGAAGAGTAGTGACTAGAGGAAATGGGGCACAGAGATCTGCAGGGGTGGGGAGCAGTGACTGGTGGAAGAGTAGTGACTAGAGGAAATGGGGCACAGAGATCTGCAGGGGTGGGGAGCAGTGACTGGTGGAAGAGTAGTGACTAGAGGAAGTGGGGCACAGATATCTGCAGGGGTGGGGAGCAGTGACTGGTGGAAGAGTAGTGACTAGAGGAAATGGGGCACCTAGATCTGCAGGGGTGGGGAGCAGTGACTGGTGGAAGTGTAGTGACTAGAGGAAGTGGGGCACAGAGATCTGCAGGGGTGGGGAGCAGTGACTGGTGGAAGAGTAGTGACTAGAGGAAGTGGGGCACAGAGATCTGCAGGGGTGGGGAGCAGTGACTGGTGGAAGAGTAGTGACTAGAGGAAGTGGGGAACAGAGATCTGCAGGGGTGGGAGCAGTGACTGGTGGAAGTGTAGTGACTAGAGGAAGTGGGGCACAGAGATCTGCAGGGGTGGGGAGCAGTGACTGGTGGAAGAGTAGTGACTAGAGGAAGTGGGGCACAGAGATCTGCAGGGGTGGGAGCAGTGACTGGTGGAAGTGTAGTGACTAGAGGAAGTGGGGCACAGAGATCTGCAGGGGTGGGGAGCAGTGTCTGGTGGAAGAGTAGTGACTAGAGGAAGTGGGGCAGAGAGATCTGCAGGGGTGGGAGCAGTGACTGGTGGAAGAGTAGTGACTAGAGGAAGTGGGGCAGAGAGATCTGCAGGGGTGGGGAGCAGTGACTGGTGGAAGAGTAGTGACTAGAGGAAGTGGGGCACAGAGATCTGCAGGGGTGGGGAGCAGTGACTGGTGGAAGAGTAGTGACTAGAGGAAGTGGGGCACAGAGATCTGCAGGGGTGGGGAGCAGTGACTGGTGGAAGAGTAGTGACTAGAGGAAATGGGGCACAGAGATCTGCAGGGGTGGGGAGCAGTGACTGGTGGAAGAGTAGTGACTAGAGGAAATGGGGCACAGAGATCTGCAGGGGTGGGGAGCAGTGACTGGTGGAAGAGTAGTGACTAGAGGAAATGGGGCACAGAGATCTGCAGGGGTGGGGAGCAGTGACTGGTGGAAGAGTAGTGACTAGAGGAAGTGGGGCACAGAGATCTGCAGGGGTGGGGAGCAGTGACTGGTGGAAGAGTAGTGACTGGTGGAGCTGGGGCAGAGAGATCTGCAGGGGTGGGGAGCAGTGACTGGTGGAAGAGTAGTGACTAGAGGAAGTGGGGCACAGATATCTGCAGGGGTGGGGAGCAGTGACTGGTGGAAGAGTAGTGACTAGAGGAAGTGGGGCAGAGAGATCTGCAGGGGTGGGGAGCAGTGACTGGTGGAAGAGTAGTGACTAGAGGAAGTGGGGCACAGAGATCTGCAGGGGTGGGGAGCAGTGACTGGTGGAAGAGTAGTGACTAGAGGAAATGGGGCACAGAGATCTGCAGGGGTGGGGAGCAGTGACTGGTGGAAGTGTAGTGACTAGAGGAAGTGGGGCACAGAGATCTGCAGGGGTGGGGAGCAGTGACTGGTGGAAGAGTAGTGACTGGTGGAAGTGGGGCAGAGAGATCTGCAGGGGTGGGGAGCAGTGACTGGTGGAAGAGTAGTGACTAGAGGAAATGGGGCACAGAGATCTGCAGGGGTGGGGAGCAGTGACTGGTGGAAGAGTAGTGACTAGAGGAAATGGGGCACAGAGATCTGCAGGGGTGGGGAGCAGTGACTGGTGGAAGAGTAGTGACTAGAGGAAGTGGGGCAGAGAGATCAGCAGGGGTGGGGAGCAGTGACTGGTGGAAGAGTAGTGACTAGAGGAAGTGGGGCAGAGAGATCTGCAGGGGTGGGGAGCAGTGACTGGTGGAAGAGTAGTGACTAGAGGAAGTGGGGCACAGAGATCTGCAGGGGTGGGGAGCAGTGACTGGTGGAAGAGTAGTGACTAGAGGAAGTGGGGCAGAGAGATCTGCAGGGGTGGGGAGCAGTGACTGGTGGAAGAGTAGTGACTAGAGGAAATGGGGCACAGAGATCTGCAGGGGTGGGGAGCAGTGACTGGTGGAAGAGTAGTGACTAGAGGAAGTGGGGCACAGAGATCTGCAGGGGTGGGGAGCAGTGACTGGTGGAAGAGTAGTGACTAGAGGAAATGGGGCACAGAGATCTGCAGGGGTGGGGAGCAGTGACTGGTGGAAGAGTAGTGACTAGAGGAAGTGGGGCACAGAGATCTGCAGGGGTGGGGAGCAGTGACTGGTGGAAGTGTAGTGACTAGAGGAAGTGGGGCACAGAGATCTGCAGGGGTGGGGAGCAGTGACTGGTGGAAGAGTAGTGACTAGAGGAAGTGGGGCACAGAGATCTGCAGGGGTGGGGAGCAGTGACTGGTGGAAGAGTAGTGACTAGAGGAAGTGGGGCACAGAGATCTGCAGGGTGGGGAGCAGTGACTGGTGGAAGAGTAGTGACTAGAGGAAGTGGGGCACAGAGATCTGCAGGGGTGGGGAGCAGTGACTGGTGGAAGAGTAGTGACTAGAGGAAATGGGGCACAGAGATCTGCAGGGGTGGGGAGCAGTGACAGGTGGAAGAGTAGTGACTAGAGGAAGTGGGGCACAGAGATCTGCAGGGGTGGGGAGCAGTGACTGGTGGAAGAGTAGTGACTAGAGGAAATGGGGCACAGAGATCTGCAGGGGTGGGGAGCAGTGACTGGTGGAAGTGTAGTGACTAGAGGAAGTGGGGCAGAGAGATCTGCAGGGGTGGGGAGCAGTGACTGGTGGAAGAGTAGTGACTAGAGGAAGTGGGGCAGAGAGATCTGCAGGGGTGGGGAGCAGTGACTGGTGGAAGAGTAGTGACTAGAGGAAGTGGGGCACAGAGATCTGCAGGGGTGGGGAGCAGTGACTGGTGGAAGAGTAGTGACTAGAGGAAGTGGGGCAGAGAGATCTGCAGGGGTGGGGAGCAGTGACTGGTGGAAGAGTAGTGACTAGAGGAAGTGGGGCAGAGAGATCTGCAGGGGTGGGGAGCAGTGACTGGTGGAAGAGTAGTGACTAGAGGAAGTGGGGCAGAGAGATCTGCAGGGGTGGGGAGCAGTGACTGGTGGAAGAGTAGTGACTAGAGGAAGTGGGGCAGAGAGATCTGCAGGGGTGGGGAGCAGTGACTGGTGGAAGAGTAGTGACTAGAGGAAGTGGGGCAGAGAGATCTGCAGGGGTGGGGAGCAGTGACTGGTGGAAGAGTAGTGACTAGAGGAAATGGGGCACAGAGATCTGCAGGGGTGGGAGTAGTGACTGGTGGAAGAGTAGTGACTAGAGGAAGTGGGGCAGAGAGATCTGCAGGGGTAGGGAGCAGTGACTGGTGGAAGAGTAGTGACTAGAGGAAGTGGGGCAGAGAGATCTGCAGGGGTGGGGAGCAGTGACTGGTGGAAGAGTAGTGACTAGAGGAAGTGGGGCAGAGAGATCTGCAGGGGTGGGGAGCAGTGACTGGTGGAAGAGTAGTGACTAGAGGAAATGGGGCACAGAGATCTGCAGGGGTGGGGAGCAGTGACTGGTGGAAGAGTAGTGACTAGAGGAAGTGGGGCAGAGAGATCTGCAGGGGTGGGGAGCAGTGACTGGTGGAAGAGTAGTGACTAGAGGAAATGGGGCACAGAGATCTGCAGGGGTGGGGAGCAGTGACTGGTGGAAGAGTAGTGACTGGTGGAGCTGGGGCACAGAGATCTGCAGGGGTGGGGAGCAGTGACTGGTGGAAGAGTAGTGACTAGAGGAAGTGGGGCAGAGAGATCTGCAGGGGTGGGGAGCAGTGACTGGTGGAAGAGTAGTGACTGGTGGAGCTGGGGCACAGAGATCTGCAGGGGTGGGGAGCAGTGACTGGTGGAAGAGTAGTGACTACAGGAAGTGGGGCAGAGAGATCTGCAGGGGTGGGGAGCAGTGACTGGTGGAAGAGTAGTGACTAGAGGAAGTGGGGCAGAGAGATCTGCAGGGGTGGGGAGCAGTGACTGGTGGAAGAGTAGTGACTAGAGGAAGTGGGGCAGAGAGATCTGCAGGGGTGGGGAGCAGTGACTGGTGGAAGAGTAGTGACTAGAGGAAGTGGGGCACAGAGATCTGCAGGGGTGGGGAGCAGTGACTGGTGGAAGAGTAGTGACTAGAGGAAGTGGGGCACAGAGATCTGCAGGGGTGGGGAGCAGTGACTGGTGGAAGAGTAGTGACTAGAGGAAGTGGGGCACAGAGATCTGCAGGGGTGGGGAGCAGTGACTGGTGGAAGAGTAGTGACTAGAGGAAGTGGGGCACAGAGATCTGCAGGGGCGGGGAGCAGTGACTGGTGGAAGAGTAGTGACTAGAGGAAGTGGGGCAGAGAGATCTGCAGGGGTGGGGAGCAGTGACTGGTGGAAGAGTAGTGACTAGAGGAAGTGGGGCACAGAGATCTGCAGGGGTGGGGAGCAGTGACTGGTGGAAGTGTAGTGACTAGAGGAAATGGGGCACAGAGATCTGCAGGGGTGGGGAGCAGTGACTTGTGGAAGTGTAGTGACTAGAGGAAATGGGGCACAGAGATCTGCAGGGGTGGGGAGCAGTGACTGGTGGAAGAGTAGTGACTGGTGGAGCT